>NC_134866.1:32756610-33090776 GCF_049852395.1 Peromyscus maniculatus bairdii | reverse complement strand
TTGAATAAGATCACAGCTAGAAATGAAATGTGAGCAAATGAAATATTTCAGAGAAAATGATGGTGGGGACCAATATGGTCCAAGAGATGCTGTAGCCAGGCGGTGGTGGCGCACGCCTTTAATCCCAGTACTCAGGAGACAGAGGCAGGCAGATCTCTGTGATTTCGAGGCCAGCCTGGTCTCTAAATTGAGTTCCAGGAAAGGCTCAAAGCTACACAGAGAAACCCTATCTCAAAAAAAAAAACAAAAAAACAAAACAAAACAAAAAAAAAAAAAACAGAGAGAGAGAGAGAGATGCTGGATACTGAAATCTTGGCGATCTCCTGGAAGCTAAGTTTGTACTCACAGAGAGCAACATTCGACAATGGAGAAGTGGTTGATGGAGCTTGCCCCTGCATTCTGAATGCATTCATTTTATAACACCAACATAGAATTAAGAAGAAAAATGAAAACAAATGAAGGAGTACATAGAGGAAACTTACAATGGGATCTTTATTTTTCTTAAAACTATAGTCAAAATTCACACTGTGCTCCATAATTGTGTACAGTTCCTATGTATAGGGATTAGGGTATGACTGGGTGACAGAGCTGCTATCTGGCATGTACTGGGCCCTGGATTTGATGCAAAGCACTGTCAGAAACAGCAATAATCATTAGGTAAATGTTTTAAAATACAGTCTTCCAGGAAAATAAGACAATCATGAAGTAAAAATTCAGATTAGATTCTAGGAAATTTGAGCAGAAAATAAATATAATAATTCAGAAATTATTTCTGATAAGATTTTGTCAACAGATCAAATTTCTTCTGATTCTTCGTCAAACTTATGTAAGACTTTACCTCAAGTAATTAATTATAAATGAAAAAATCACTAAGTGATTGGACCCTGGCCTCATCATTTCACACTCAAGATGAGCTATCGTACAACTGTAGTATATTCCTCTGCAGCTGTTTAGAATTATCTTATTCAACACCCATGGCTGAGCCTAACTCGCTCAGATCCCATGCAAATCTGACACTGAGGATTGATATCACTGTTCATCCGAACAGCTAAGTGTGGCTTACAATCAGACTCTCTGACTCCATGGATCAAGTCACTCAAGAAAACCAGTCTCATGACATCATATTAACCATGATCACCCAGTCAGTTTGCAAAGTAGATTCCAAACTGTATGAGCAATTTAGTCTGCTTTCCAAAGAAAATGTCTTAGTAGTGAGGTTATTCGAAAGAACATATTTTAGGTTATGCAAATAATTAGAGAGAGACAGACAGAGAGAGGGGGAGGGAAGGAGAGAGAGAGAGAGAGAGAGAGAGAGAGAGAGAGAGAGAGAGAGAGAGCGCCTAGGGGATTCATCCCAGGGCATCATCTCTGAACTATTGTCTGGCAGTGTTTGAAAGGGATACCCCTGCTTTGTGTCAGTAACTTCTGACATAACTTTAAAACCAGACCTTTTTCTTCAAAGGTATCTCCCATAACGCTATGATTTTATAATTTGCTTGAGCTGACATTTAGGATGACAAGACTGCACTGTTTCTTCCTGCTTGTCTTGATGAGCCCACATTTATAGAAACAGAGATCTGCGAAGTGAGAAGAAGATAGCCTTTAGAACTAGGTTATTTGAACCCGGGAGCTCGTCGCCTTCCTTAAGCCTGAGACTCCTCTAAGAGTAAGCATACTACGTAACACATACTAAGAAGCCGTATTTTCTGACAGATTCTCAATTAATAGGACTATTCATTTAGGCATCATTATTTAACACTTATTTGTTTTACTATTTATGATCTGACATTGGGCAAATAAATCATTAACTCTTTCCAGACTTCAGCTGCCCTGGCTACGCATAAGTGAAATCTTATGACACCGTCTCTACATCTTTCCAGTTCTAAGAAGCCCATGAACAAAACCACATCTGCCACCAATATAAATAAACCAGGAGCACAAGTTATGAATTCTGCTGAACAGCGGTTCTACTTCTGCATTTCATGACTTTCTCCAAGAAGATGGAGCCGCAGAGGAAGAGGAGCTCCTATCTGTACAATTCCCCAAAACACACTGTCCAAGATGTGTGCTGGGTGAAAACCCAGTTCGGGGAAGAAAAAGAACGTTGTGCTTTACAAACAACACATGTTTGATTTCTATAAGGCTTTTATTTTCACATGGGCATATGATATGTGTATTATTCTTAGTGAATTTTTCTCAAACACTGAATGTAGGTCAGGAATGCTGTAGCTAGAGAAGAGGATAGAGGTTTATGGGGGGAAGGAGCCTGGCTTGGATTCGTACCTCCTCCACTTGCCATGTGACCCAGGAATCCTCTGTTTGGGGGAAGAGCCATGTGTCAGCATCTCAGGAGTCTTGGATCACAATCGGGACTTCCTTCCAAATGTCTTCCCTCAATCATAACTTATACATTGAAGTCTTGGTTGATGGGGTGATAGGACCAAGTGACCACAGAACACACATAAAATAACACTTTGTTAAATTAAATTGGACTGGACTTTGTTTCAGGTATCAGCTGAGCTCCAAAGAAAACCGAAGCTACTCACTCATGCTTTAAAAAGAACCTAAATAATGGCCTGCAGGCCTTTTATCCTATGTCTAGAATGGGGTTGATTAAGTTAAAAGGGGCATTTCCCAAAGTGTCTGGACACAGGCTTTTAGGTAAAATAGTTCCACAAATCAAATGTTTGTGAAATAGCTGGTATTCCAGGGGTGTAATATCCCTCCACCCTTGAAGATTCACAGTGTGAAACAGCAAGTTAATGGGGTCTAGAAATCACCGTACTGCACCCAAACATGCATATTGCCTGGATTCAAATCATCTTACTTAGGAGAATTTGACCATAAAACCTTTTGAGCACAAACTGAGGAATGCCATTATTTAAGGAGCCAGAGGAAGGAGCAGCAAGCATGCATACTATCTCTAAGTCCTAAAAATCTAGATCTGTCTCAGAACATTTACCATTGAGGGATTAAGAGAAATATTTACATGTTAAAAAAAAGTAGTGTTCTTTACCACAGGAAGTAGTGTTCTGAAACACTTTAGGATTCCTTCTCTAAAGAGATATCTTTTGGTATGTGGAAAATTTATACAATTTATCTATTGGGTAAGAAACAAATATTTTGTTACATTTTAAAATTCTTTTTATGAGTATGTATGTGAGCACACATAACATGGCACACATATGGGGTCGGAGGGTAACTTTTGAGAACTGGTTCTTTCCTCCTACCTTTTGAATTCCCAGGATTGAACTCAGATCCTCAAGCTTGGAGGCCAGTGCCTTTAGGAGCCATCTTGCCTGTCAAATAAGAAAATACTTTGTTTTGTTTTGTTTTTTTGTTTTTTTGAGACAGGGTTTCTCTGTGTAGCTTTGCGCCTTTCCTGGAACTCACTTGGTAGCCCAGGCTGGCCTCGAACTCACAGAGATCCGCCTGGCGCTGCCTCCCAAGTGCTGGGATTAAAGGCATGCGCCGCCGCCGCCACCCGGCGAAAATACTTTTAATAGTAGCTCAGCCGTTAAAGGCTAGGCTCACAACCAAAACTATAAGAAAATACTTTCAATATATTCATGAAAAATGTGTCTGTAATTAACACAAAGCTGTAATTTGTGAAACAATAAGGCTATGAGGAAAAAACATTTTAATCTCTGTAGCAGGAATCTTAAAAGTTCTTATTAATAAAATCAAACCCGAGGCGAGTTATTGGGGTCCATGCTGGTAGATCAGAGAGACAGAAGAAGCCACAGCTATCTCACCTCGCCAGATCCTCACTTGGTCTTGTCTCCTCAGACTGGAGGCCTCTGAGTCCTCATCCGGAATGGGTCTCAGCTGAACTGCTGCTCGAAAGCCTGAAGCTTAACCAGCCAAAATCTTAACCAGCCAAAAATCTTCTAGTTTCTGGTCCTCACGCCTTATATATCTTTCTGCTTTCTACCACCACTCCCTGGGATTTAAGGCTGGCTTTCTGGGATTAAAGGCGTGTGTCACCATGCTTGGCTTTTTCCCATGTGGCCTTGAACTCACAGAGATCCAGAGGGATTTCTATCTCTGGAATGCTAGGATTAAAGGTGTGAGTGCCACCATTTTCTAACCTTTGTATTTAGTGGCTGTCTGTTCTCTGACCCCAGATAAATTTATTACAGTACACAATATTTTGGGGAACACAATACCACCACAAATCTCTATTGAATAAAGATGGAAGTTGCAGCACTAAACATCTCTGAGCTCAGCACAGGAGTCTGAGGCAGGAGGATTGTGAGCTCAATGCCTCCTAGACTACATAGGAAGACACCTCCCTCCCCAGAAAAAAAAAATCTCATGAGTCTACACAGGGCAGGTAACTTTCAATGTGAGCATTCAGGACTATTATCTACAATACATTCACTTCATGTATACTTATTTGATGTCAGGTTTATGCCAGCTGCGGTGCTGGATTCTAAAAATAAAACTGAGAGGAAAACCCTGTGAACATATATGTGTGTAATACGTATTACATAAGTACATATTACACACATATGTGAGAAATGGATTCAAACCTAATAAACACACAAAAAGTGTCCACTTGTGCCTACAGCAAGACCTATGAAAGGTGAGAGATTTACGCTTTGATTTTTACTCTAGGCAATGAGATTAAGAACTACCCATGCTGTGTTCATTGTTTAACACCAGCTCTTGGCATAGTCTTGTCCAGAGGAGTTACTGAATGGATACTCATTCAATTCATTGAATTCATGAATAAATCAATGAATGGGCAAGATATGGAGTTGAAAGAACTGACCCAGACTGGGACATACTTGACATGGACCATTAACCTTAGAGTCTTTGATATACAAATAAAAATATTTTTTCTTTAGCTAGGCAGTAGTGGCGCACGCCTTTGATCCCAGCTCTCTGGAGGCAGAGGTAGATGGATCTCTCTAAGTCTGAGGCCAGCCTGATTTGCAGAGTGAGTTCCAGGACAGCTGGGGCTACACAGTGAAACCCCATCTTGAAAAAACAAAAAAAAATTGTTTGTTTGTTTATATTAAAAACAGAAAATAATGCAGACCAAGCAGGAAAAGAATGATGCTGTATACTTGATGGGTTAGAGTTGGGCTTCCCAAACTCCAGTGTTTATACGAATCACCTGGGGAAATCGCCAGGTGCAGATTAGAGGCCTGCAGGTCGGGGCAAGGTTCAAGTTCCATAGCCCAAGAAGCCCTGGGTGATGCTGATGCTGTGAAGTATCTAGGCATTAGATTGTCCTGCCTTCAGGGGTCTGAAGAACACTGAGTTCAAGTGAGAACAGCTCATCAAATAAACTTAATCAAGTGACAATCTCACTAACCCTCAATTCCATTGACTCAGTTCCTTGGAGGTGATTATAAATATTCACTGAGATGACTATGGCCATAAGCAGTAGTAATATAGTTTATAATCAATATTCTGCATGACTATTAAAAAAATGTAATTGAAAAACACTTTCTTGACGTAACAATTTTATTTTAATTATTTTTTAAATCATTAAAAAGTACTTCGGTTTGGTTTGATTTGGTTTGGTGTTTTGAGGCAGGGTTTCTCTGTGTGGCCTTAGCTATCCTAGAACTCTGTAGACCAGGCTGGCCTAAAGAGTACTTTTTAAACACTAACTGGTGCTCTTCTTAGTGTCACTGAAGTCCTCATTCCAAGATACAAAATGAAAACACCAAGTTGAAGAACTCAGTGATTAGGCCTGAGGCATATCAAAAACCCTACATGGTTATCGGATTAAACCAGTGAGTGTCCTCAAGAGCTGCCTGCTCAAATTCTGAACACAGAATTCTGAATGCAGAATATGGCAACTCACATGAGCATCGACTTTCTGTGAGCAAGCACTACCAGGTCTGCCATCAGAATACGTTTAAATGGAATGGCTGTGTGCTTCTACAATAAAGGGCCTTTCTTTTCACTCCTCTTCCTGTGAAGTGGTTTTTATCCCCAAATTAGAGAGGTTTAAGTGATTCAGATTAAACAGCACCTAGAGATCTGAGGATGGGTTGAAATGCAATGGATTTAGAAGGAGCCCTCACTTGGGTATAGTATGTGTCGCACAGGTCCATCCGGAATGCAGGAGGGGAAATGTCCTGGAACAATAATGTAGTTATTGACGTCAGTGAGTCTGAAGTGAAACAATTAAGGGCTTTCACTTCGTTATTTTGCAGACAACTGTGCATTGAGAGTTAGTTTTATGTCAGACATCACTCTAGAAGTTGAACAAGGGCAAAAAGTTAAAGAGTCAGTTACCAGGCTCATACATGACCCATATCAATGTGTAGGATGGCATGTGACGGCAAAGTGGTGTGAGCGTGACATCCCATGGGAGGGCTGAAATGGGTCTGAAAAGGACATCATCTCAGGGAAGTGCACTGGCCTCCAGCCTTGAAAAGGAACTCATTGAACTTGAATTAATCTGGCAAAGTGAGGAAGTGATTCCCACCAGAATTCACAGTAACAAGTGTGGGTTTGATTTTGTACCTGTGGTGAGACAAGGTCACATCACAGGAAGATTTAGACAATCATAGGAGGATATTAGAGGTGAGGAGGACAATGTTGAGGAGAAATAGGTGTGCAAATGTATGTATGGATATAAGTGTGTTTATTCATTGACTAAAACATACTTATTGATGATCTGAGAAAATTATTGATTCTTCCATTTTTAATGTGATGCCAGATATTGATATTAACACATATATTTCTTCAGCAGAGTGCATCTAAACCATAGAAACAATGGAGAGGTCTAGAGTCACAGTGTCCGTTTCTCTAGCTCTTCAACCCAAGAATTAATGTTTAGCAATACATAAAAAGATCTTTTACAAGGCACTTTCAGACTATGGAAATATCTACTAAAAATGGCTGCATCTATACTCGGCACTTAGTCTGTAGCTGTGGGCTGTAGGAACAGGTCTGATCCCATCTGATGCTCTTCCATGTGGATGAAGTGGTCTGCATACCATGATGCCTGGTTTGGGCTGGCAGATCCATTTCTTGCTTCTGGGTCCTTATTTGCAGGACTACGGTACTGCTCGCAGAACTGCTAGCTCAAAGCAACCTTTCTCTAACTTGATTTCCCCAAGTCCTGCGGGGCTCTCAAATGCTGATGCTGGCGTTGCTGGGCCTCCTCTCTAACAGCTGTGCTTCCTTTGGGAAAGAGTGGTTTTCTGTCTGCTGCGGCAAGCAGTAGTCACTTCTTCTCATAGTGAGAACTGAAACCAGAGCCACCATGTGCCATTTCCTGGGCACTTCCTATTAAAGTTCCCTTCCTCTCACCACAGAAAGCTAGATTTAGCAGCTCAGGTTCATAGACTGAGCATCGAGACTGAAGCTTATCCAGTGCACGCTCTTGGATAAACTGGATTTCTGTGCATCCGCTCTTCTCTCTGTTTTCTGAACGTGAAAGCTCTGGTGCCAACCCCACAGGGTTGTGGTGAAGCACAAGTGCATTATTACATACAGATCGCCTTACAAAGGTGTCCGGCACCTGCCGGTAACTCAAAGTCTGGCTGCTATTACCATTAATGTCTTTACCTCCTAATATTTCGAATGTCAGGTAAGTTCTATATGTACTTCACTCCCCAAATCATTGTTTTCCCACTCAAAATAGATTCAAACATTGCATCTGTATTATTATCACATGACCATGTGCTGGGAATGTCTATATCTGCCCTTACACAACAGCAGTGCAAAGTGTAAGAGAAGAGCACACGAATATTTAGTTACAACCATTTTTTGAGGCAGGGGGAACCTCTCTGAGATCCAAGAAACCATAGAATTCTTTTAGTGTCCTAGGCAACTGGCAAACCTGAAAATGTATCTACTACTGAAAACAGGGGGCGGGGGAGTGGGATAAAATAGGATGTTTTTTACTATTATCTTATAGAAAAAAATGTTCCTTCTTTGTATTTGCTTAATAATAGTTTACCGAACATGTTCAAATGCCCAAATGCTGAGCTGGACAAGATCTGGCATGCATACATAGTTCATATGTACAATGCATAGATAGTTCATATGATAGTCCATATATATACATGGAGGGGTACACACTTGAATTCTAGTACTCAGAAGACAGAATTGTGAGTTGAAGGCCAGTCTGGGCTACACAGCTAGACTTTACTTTTATTGTTAATCTTGAAAAACTTGAAGACTTATGAAATGTGTCTATTATCATCGCTGAATTCCTAAATGGGAAGCAAGGGAGAATTGAAATAATGCAAAGCAATATGATTCTCTCAGAATATCATAAAAACAGAACTCTGTCTATGATAAAGTAAAGAATAAAACAAACTGAGAAGGTGGAGGGTCAGGAAGAAATGAGATCAAAGAACTTTAAATTATAAAGTGAAGGGCATGCCACAAATACCAGGAAACATTTACAAACAGCAAATGCTTTTAAAATGGACTCACTCAAAGTCCAGTTCACCATCACACCTGATGCCACTGCCCAGCTCATTAGGAGGCTAAATCACAATGTCATGAGTTCAAAGACATCCTGAACTATGGGATGACTTCAAAGCAAACCAGGGCAACATGTCTCCCAAAGTAAGAAGTAGAGGGTTGGTAATGTACTTTATGGGAGAGTATTTGCCTAGCACATGTGAGGACCAAGATTCGATCCCCAGGACTGAAAAAATAAAAACTTTCCCAAGAGTCTTCAACAAATGTAGAGTAGGTATGGCTGGATGGAGTTCTGCCTTAGTGTAATAATTCAATGGTTGCCTTGGAGACAAATTAAGACTAGATTACTTGGTTAGGATTCTTCTTGGTCTTTTGATGCTATAATTGTTAGAGAAATTTCTTGCTCTATGTAAATTCCATTTATATAAACTGAAAATAAATGGAGAACCCCAAGCTACAACTTTAATATTCTCTCATTCTCTTGCTAGTGGGGTTATGAATAGCATAGTCTCAATGGAGATACTCTTAAAAAAAAAAACCTGTATTACTTTGTATTTTAATTAATTTTGCATGTGCTTAAATTGATTAGGCATCGTTAATATGCAGCAAGGAATATTTCTCAATACTAGAGCATGTGTGAGACCCTGTATAATTCCCACACTGAAAAAAAAATATTCTCACTATGAGTGTTCAGATATTTAAGTCTTTCCTAACTTTCCTAGATTTTAGAAACATTTATTCATCATTAAAACAACTCTGAAATATATTTGTTGGGGGAGATTCATCTTAAGACAAAGTCTTACTGTGTAGCCCAGGCTGACCTCTCTCTTCTCAGCTTCCCCTTCAGCCTCCAGAGAACTGGGATCTCAGCTCGCCATCATGCCTGCCACAAACATTCTATATTGTTTAAAAGGCGTATTATACTGCTTCAGTAAAGTTATTATTAAAGAAGAATGTTGGCTTGGGAAATAAAAACACAACTAGAAGACTGAATCAAGGCTGGGCAGTGGTGGTGCACGCCTTTAATCCCAGCACTCGGGAGGCAGAGCCAGGCGGATCTCTGTGAGTTTGAGGCCAGCCTGGTCTACAGAGTGAGATCCAGGACAGGCACCAAAGATACACAGAGAAACCCTGTCTCGGAAAGCAAAAAAATAGAAAAGAAAATAAAAAAGAAGAAAAGACTGCATCAACAGGTATTCATCTGAAAAGTATTACTACAATTGCCTCTTCAGAAAACAGCTTTAACAGGAGACACTTCCCCTCCCTCCCACATGACTCAGCCTAACTTCTAAATGGAGAATCCAAAAGAATGTGTCCCAGTTGCTGATGTCACGAAGAGCTCGGCTTTAATTTATAGTTACAGTGTGCACATACTGGAAAATTGTTGAGGGAGTAATTTATGTACCTTTCATACTGTAATATTACAGAGAAAAAATGTTTCCACTTTATACTCATTTAGTAATAATTTATTGGGCATGTAAAACTTGCCAGGCGATGTAATGGACAAGATCTGACATGCATTTATTTTATGTATGTGTGTGTGTGTGTGTGTGTGTGTGTGTGTGTGTGTGTGTGCACTCATACAACACATACACAGAGAGAGAGACACACATACACATTCGCACACTTGAATCCTAGTACTCAGAAGCACAAAGCAGGAGTATCATGTGTTGGAGGACAGCCTAGGCTGCATACCAAGACTTTGTCTCAAAAAAATTTAACAGAATAAAACAAAATGAGACAAACAAGAAATCACATGGTGTTATTGCTGCAGTGAAAAAAGAATGGCCGGATGAGATGTGTCTGCCCAGAGGTGGTACCTTAGGTTGCGTGATGTGTCCATGCTTGGCTTGACTCTGTTCAGATTAATTTCTTCATTGCATGAGAAGCCATGCTTAGAACGGCCCAGTCTAGGGGGAGGTTTGGCCCACTGATATAAATGTAGGAATCATTAGTATGTAAATGAATATTTAAGCTATGGGTCTGGATAACATTGCCTACAACAAGAATGAAGCTGGAAATGATTCATGACCAGCTGTCTGTGGTTGTTCTAAACATGGGGTCTTGAAAGGGTGACAGTCATTAGCCATAGCCACATTTTTCAAAAGTAAACTCTTTAGAGATCAAGCAGAAACATTTCATGTGTACGTGTGTTTAAAAATCTAGTCTGAAGCCACAGGCTAGCTCTACACAATTAATCTAATTAATGTAGACAGCATTTCAAATAGTTTAGAATGCAAGACAGATCGCCTGGATGGTCTGTGCCGTTTTACACGGCCTAAGTAAAGCAGTACTAACTAGAAACTCTTTTCCGGAAGAGTCATGTTTTCCTAAGAAATGATTTACAGTTGGTATGTGGTCTGAAACGAATGTAAAGACAACAACTAACTCTGAATTACAAAGTTTGACCAAATTATCTTCCACTCCCTCTACACATACCAGAGCGAATAATGAGAATTACTCTGAGGAGGATTTCTCAGACATTCTGTATGAATCATCCATTGATTACTGTATTGAGCTTAGTTGGTCAAACAGAAGGTTGTTTTTCTATACCCTAGAATTCTCCTTCTAGAATTCTAACTCCATGATGCTCTTCTTTCATGTGGACCATCTGCTCCCTCTGAGAAGTCTTTACAACACCATACCCATCCAATGTCTCCTCACAGTCATTCCCAATGAAGCATCTTATCCTTTTATGTGGATGTTCTGGAATGTTTTGTTTCTTTTTGTTTGTTTTTACTTGGTTGGGTTTATGTTGTTTGTTGTTGTTTTACAATGTTGGCAATGGAACCCAAGGCTTTGCCCTTGCTGGGTAAGCATTATACCACTGACCTATGCCCCGAGCCTTCCAGGGGTTTTTCAAATGTGTTCTAAATATACCCCCCATGTCTCAAGCCCTCCGAAGGAATCTTCCATCTGCCCTGCTTGGACTCTCTGCCTTCTTGAGAGCTTGACAAAACCATTATCTGCTGAATATGAATGCCTGTAGGATATGAGACAGTTCAGTGTGGTTCAAATGATTTTTTATACAATATATTTTTATACATTCAGAGAATAAAACATTTGCCCCATTTATAGAGATCAAAGCTTATTTTAAAGACACATTTATAAGAACAGTTCATTGCAAATCAAAAACTGTCGAAGTATAGAAGAAAAGTAGTCATTCTGTTTAACAGCTGCCTTAACTGGCTGAAAAGAAGATCAGCTAGGAGTGGGCAGAGGCCTTGAAAGCAGAGAGGAGATTCTTCCTTTCACTTATTTCTGATCCTAAGAGAAAAAAATAGAGCTTAGTGAGTTTAGAGATGAGCAAGAGAAATGTTAACTTCTCAACAGATCATGAGGCCAACTCTATTTTTGAAAAGGAAGTATCAGTTTTGAAAACTGGGAAACAACAGGAAGAACCTATTGAGAAAATTCAAAACAAGCAACTATGAGCAAGGATGGCATTTATTACATCCACCAGAGGAAACTGGATTCTATTCAGGTGAGAACAGACGGAAGCATCTTAGATATTTATACAAAGGGAAAAAAAACTAAATATACATTATTTTAATAGTTTAGCTGCAGCAGAGTTTCCCTGTAATTTACAAACTACCTTTATAGAAAAAAATAACTTGTAAGCTTGCTTTGAATGGAGAAAATGAGATGTATGCCCCCAAACACAGCGTAGACAATGATCCTTTTGTTAGCTATTAGGTAAGTTGTTCCTCACAAAAAGCTGACAGTCACCCAGTGTTTAGAATAGGGAAGAGGAAAAAACAGGGAAGGAAGTGGAGAAGGAAGAAGCTAAGAAACAAGGCAGGCAGTGGAGCCTTGGTCTCAGGGTTCCAGGAGAGATCCATTGGTGAGACAGAACAGAGGGGTCCAGCCTTTGGTTTTTCCAGACAGGGTTTCTCTGTGTAGCCCTGGTTGTCCTGGAACTCACTCTGTAGACCTTGAACTCAGAACTCCACCTGCCTCTGTCTCCTGAGTGTTAGGATTAAAGCCCTGTGCCACCCATGCCTGGCAGAGAGAGAGGTCCAGTGTTGATTTAAAGTCCTCTTTGGTGCTCTGACCGTTTCTCCCTCCTTTACCCTCAGGGAAGTCATCTATCCACATCTGCGTCAATGTTTTCAGGAAATACTGAAGTAACTGGTGTTATCCAAGCTTAGAATGGCCGGCATCAGAAACAAGCAAGAGCAGGGGAAGAAAGTGCGCTCCCCATACTGCCCCCAACTCAAGCCCCGAACTTACCACAGAAAAGGTAATTAGGTGTCATGAAGAAGTTGATTTAAACATTAGAGAGACTTGACTCCCAGAGTCACCTAAGGTACAGAAGTCTTAATTAATAGTGGCTGTTTTCACCACAGCATCGTAGAGCATAGGTGTGGTCCTGACTCCTGGGAAGCAGAGGCAGGAAGATCAGGAGCTTGAAATCAGCCTGGGCTCCATAACCAGAATGAAACCCAGAAAACAAGTAAAACATTAATGTCATTGGGAGAAACTACTAAAACATGAGTGCAGTTATTTTTATGGCTGGTACTGATATCTATAGAGACGTAGATGTATCTGTTTATAGCTTGCGAAAATCAGTGTCTACCATTATCCTTGATGAAATCTTTATTGTTCATTAAAGAGTTGCAATCTCTCTAGGAGGACAAAAGAATTAAGCCTTAGCTGAATGTGGATTAAATGCCCTGGGTCCAGCAGTGGGCATGTAAGTAGGATCCACATTTTTATTGGCACACTTCAGAAAATAAATAAATAGATGTATTAACAAATCTCTCTCTCTCTCTCTCTCTCTCTCTCTCTCTCTCTCTCTCTCTCTCTCTCTCTCTCTTTCACACACACACACACACACACACACACACACACAAAACACATATACTTCTGGCCCTTGTGTTTAAGTAGAGATAATTAGTGACTTCTAACTCTTTTTGGTTTCAGGAATGTTTGTGAATTGTATTCAAACTGTGGATCTTTTATCCAATCAAAAGTTATGAACATTCTCTAAAAACATATATGTGAAATTTCAAGGGGCTTTGTCTCTCTTCTATACTAGGAATTCTAGTAGCCTTGGGGGAAAAAATGCTGTATTTTTGGAAAATATGGCTCCCAGGCATTCCTGCATCTAATCCATGCTGCCAGTTTATGTCATTCTTAAGAGTGGACCCCCAGTATCTTATCTAAGCTTTCCAGTGTCACAAGCTGGTTTTTCTTTTTCTTTTTTTTTTTTTTTTGGTTTTTTCAAGACAGGGTTTCTCTGTGTAGCTTTGCACCTTTCCTGGAACTCACTTGGTAGCCCAGGCTGGCCTCGAACTCAAAGAGATCTGCCTGCCTCTGCCTCCCGAGTGTTGGGATTAAAGGCGTGCGCCACCACCGCCCAGCGTGGTTTTTCTTTAAAAGGAAAAAAAAATGATGTTTTCATGTAAATACTCTGTGGTTATGAAAGCAGTATAAGATGAACTTGGCAACTCCATTTGGAGTGTCTTCCTCCTCAGTTGGAACAGTGGGTAGACTCCCCCTAAGTTCAAAGACTCTTGGACCCTCCCTGTGCAGCTCACACTGCTCAAGAGAGCTGAAACAGATCATTTAGCCTCTCCATGTTCAACCATATTATGTAATGAGCAAGTTCAATGTTAACTTGAGGGGTGTTTCCAGAGCTCACATGCTATGACCTGTAACCTAAAATGCTACTGGGAAGCTGGGCACACAGATGCCTTCTGAAGACAGGAGGAGGTGGAGGGTGAAGAATTCCATGCCAGCCTGGGTGACATAGTAAGATTTTTTATCTTAAAACCAAAGCAAAACAAAAACATGCTAACATGTTATTAGAACAGGTAAATATTTCTTCTCCTAATAACAAATTTCTAATGAAGGAAGTTATGCTTATTGACTCAGAAATATGTATTTTAAGTACATGTACAATAGTATCAATTCTACTTACTTAAATGAAGCAAGACAATATATAAGTTATTCCCAAATACTCTATAGAGGATTTTAATCACATCACACTATGATTAGGTGAATATAATAGTAGACAAGCAATTAATTACCAGGATATTTCTGTTTCTATCCAAACATATTTCTTTCCCATACAATGAAGTGAGTTCAGAAAGCTAGTTCAAGTATCATGGAAAACCACAGGGGTTTGGTGCTGGATTTGCTAGAAGCACAAGTGTCAGATTCCAAAAACATGTCCTCTTCAGCCCTTTGAAATGTGAAGTTAAGTTCTAAGTTTTTATTATTTTTGTTTTTTTTTCTATTGAAAATTTTTCCCCATAGAATGTATTCTGAACACAGTTTCCTTTTCCCCAACTCTTTCCAGACCGTCCCCACCTGCCCATCCACCCAGCTCTATTCCCTTTTAGTGTCTCTTCAGAAAACAAATAAACAGACAAACAATCAGCCAGAATCAAAAAGAACCCCAATTCTCACACACACACACACACACACACACACACACACACACACACTCATGCACGCACACACGCTCACACACACACCATAAAAATACAAAATCAGGAAACATAATGTAAAAGCCGAAGATGAGTAAGAAAAAAAAAAATAAGCCCAAACAAAGCAATATGAGACAAAAAGTCTACAAAAAATACCATTGAGTTTGTTTTGTGTTGGTCATCTACTGCCAGTCATGGGACTTACCCTGAAGTGTGGGTAACATACCCAGTGGGATTCCATTGGAGAAAACCAATGTTTCCTTTGTAAGCAGATGTCACTGGGAGATAGCTTCTTGATTACAGAGCCTGGGTCCACATACCCTTCAAGCCCTTCTCTGAGCTGGGATCCCATCTGGCTTGAACGTGTGGAGGGCCTGTGCTGCTACCATTGTCTTTGTAAGTTCACATGTACATTAATCCTGCTGTGCTTCAGGGGTCATCTATCCCCTCTGACTGTTACAATCTTTCCACCTCCTCTTCTGCACAGAGCCCTGAGTCTTGAGGGGCTTGATGAAGACATCCCATTCAGGACTGAGTTTTTCAAAATCTCTCACTTTCTGTACATTGAATAGTTGTAGGTCTCTGTGTTATTTCTCATCTACTATTCGCTGATGATGGCTGAGCAAAACAGATTTGTATGGTTATAGTTATATTCCTTTAGCATGACAATAGTGTTTTGTTTTCCCCTAGGCCCATAGCTTATCCAGTCTCAGATTGTTAACCATCAGAGCAGTGTCAGGCATGGGTCCAAGTTAGAATTATTTTATTATATTTTATTATTTTATTTGAGGGAATGGAGGAGTTCAAGACAGGGTTTCTCTGTGTAACAACTCTAGCTGTCCTGGAACTAGCTCTGTAGACCAGACTGGCCTTGAAATCACTGAGATCTGCCGACCTCAGCCTCCTGAGTGCAGAGATTAAAGGCGTGACCCACCACCACCTGGCTAGTTAGAATTCTTAAAATAGTAACTTTTAAACAGATAACAGAAACAGTCCTATTCTGATGGGCCTTTACATTGCAGTCTTTGTTGTTTAGAGATAGGGTTTGCTGTACAATCAGGCTTGTTGGAAGCCTTTTTATCTGGTTACAATAGGAATTCTTGGATAAATGCCTTCATGAGTACATTTGAACATATGCATATAACATGGACATTATCTTCAGTTCATAACCACATTGACAAGTTGTATGAGGTCTTCTAATCAAATCACAAGTTATTTGCCAAAGGTATTTAAGACATGCAAAAATTCCAGTCAAGACTAGAGTATTGTTTTTGGCAGTCGAATGTCCTTTAAAGTCATGATTATAACAATAAAGAAATATCAGGAGACACTTTATGGGTATAGCTTCTGACATTCCTTGGAAACACAATCTCAGAGCACACTCCCTGCCCCTCTGGATCTTAGAATCCCTCCTACCCCCTTCACAGTGTTTCCTGAGCCATAGATGCAGAAGTGATTTTGTGGATGCAACCACTGGTACTGGGCTCCACAACTCTACATTTTGATTGGCTGTGATTTTCTGTAATTGTCCCCATCTGTTGCAAAGAGAATTCCCTTGATCAGGAGTGAGGACTACACTTATCTGTGGACATAAAGACAAATATGTCTTCAGAATGGAGTTAGAGATTATGTTGCTCTAAGACAGGGGTGGTTGTAGATGCTCCCCCAAGATCCATGACTTCACTAGCCCTGGGTAGTTGACTAAATTTCCAGTACGAAGCATAATTTCTCTCTTATTGAGAGAATTTTAAGTCCAGTTAGAGAGTTACTACCAAGGTACTTGTGCCTCTATTGCAGCCCTCGGATTATCCTGACATGCTGGTGGTTGTTGTGGTCCATAGGCATCATAGGCATCATCGCTGTGCAGGTCTATTGATTGCTTCACTCCTTAGGCAGATTTCAGGGCCCCTTCTGCTACCATGAAAGCTCATTCTGACTGCCTGAACATGAGCTGAACAAGAACAATAGACATGCTAAAGAGGATGAGAAAAGCTTCAACCCTAAACAGAGAACTCTGGGCAGCTAAGAAATGCTGAGAACAGGAAGAACACACCAAATGGTTAGCCCTGAAAACATACAACTAAGTATTATTCAGAGTGATCGGGATATATATATATATATAAACAATTAATTAAAAAAGAGATGATGAATTTGAAAAAGAGTAAGAAGGGAATATGGGAGGTAAGAAGGAAAGGGGAAAATGATTTAATTATATTGTAATTGCAAAACTATAAAAGAAATGATTTTTAAAATACAGAATTGAATTATTTTATCAGCTTTAAGAAAGAAAGAAATACAAGGGGGGAAAATTGTGAATTATCTACTGATATTCAGAAGGATGGGAGAATTAAGTTTTGAAAGATCCAGAATTAAGTTTGGAGACCCATTGAAAGGTAACCAAGTTTTTTAAACTTTGGAGTATGATAAGGAAATTTCCATTTTGAAAGAAATCTCATAGGTGACCGACACAAAATCCTTCCATCAGACCCTGGACGTTAGCCACTAGCACTAAGAGGAAGAAATGATCAGTTCCAGTTAAGAAGCCATGGTATAGGCCCTCACATAACTCAGGATTCATCCTATAAAACTCAGTGATGATCTGAATCAAATGTCTAGGGGTTACACAACCCATGGAAGCTAAGAAGGTATTTAAAAACGGTGACGGATGATGGATGATAAAATTTCTTTACTAGTTAAATGTTTTTCAACCTCAGAAAAATTTAGAATTAGGTACCTAAGTGTTTAGGATAGTTCAAACAATCTCAGTTGTTGTAGTGGTCTAGAACAATCTCGGGTTCTAGTGATATACCTATATTTAATAACTGTGTTGATACTGCTTAAAGGAAGCTGGCTTACTTATTGAAATGATAAATGAACTCAGTGATTCCAATTTTAAAAGAATAACAAAAGTTTAACAGAATTGTGATTTTAACTTAAAAACTGCTTATAAAATCATTAGACTAGTAAAGAGGATTAAACTTCACTGTTATTTATATTTATACACGTTTGAAAAGATTTTTTCAGTGACCCATTGTGAGTATGCGGAGTTCTCTGTGGCTGAATTCATGCAAAGTCCTGGGTTTAATCCTCAGAAACAAGCAAGCAAAGCAAAAGTTTTAATATTAAGATCTGAGGAAAGGTTTGTTCAGTTTTTCTTCTATATTTGTTGTTTTTAAAAAAGACCTTACTAGGCAGTCCAGGCTGGCCTCACAGCAATGCCCCTGCCTCAGTTTGCTGGATACCAGGAGTACAGTATATACCACCACATCCAGCTGAGGAACTTTTAAAGTTAGACTAACACACTTTAAAAGAAGTTGAGGGATCGAGAGATGGCTCAGCCATTAAGAGCTTGTACTGCTCTTTCGGGGTACTCAAGTTTGATCCCAAGCCCCCACATGGCGTGACTCACAATTGTCTGCAGTTCTAGTTCCAAGGGGGATCTGATGCCTCTAGCCTCCACAGGGACCAGCACACACCCACACACGTGCACATAGTACACATTTTAAATGATAAAAATAAATCTTAAAAAGGTTAAATATTAAATTAAACTAAACTAAAAGATGGAGTGACTTAGTTAACTAAATACCCAAATGTAATTGTACATATTCAAATGTCCCATAACAATGGTTAATTAAATTACTTAGGGGGGCAATGAGGTGGCTCACTTGCTGCCAAGTCTGATGAATAAAATTCTACTCCCCAGACCCCACATGATGGAAAGAGAAAGCTGACTACTACAAGCTGTCCTCTGACTATCATACTTGAGTCATGGCAAGCCTTTACACACACACACACACACACACACACACACACACACACACACTCACACACACATGAGGAATAAATAAACTAAGTAAATATAATTTGAAAAAAACAAAAAACAAAAATGACTTAGATTTACAAACAGAGTAACAGCCAGATGAATGGCCTCATATCTAGGACCCCATTAGGATTGCAGTCTCTCATTCAAGGGGTTATTTCAATTACTTGGGCTTCCAAATATGATGAGAGAGGTGTGTTATCTTCCTGACACAGTGAAAAATATAAGCTGCAAGCAGGTCCTATATCTCAGTGATGGTGTGCTTCTCCAGCATGTTGGGCCTTAAGCTCTGTTCCCAGCACAATAGGAAAAGGTCGAAACAAACAACCAAAAAAGATAAGAATCTATACAGTCTAGAGCATGGCTTAGTAGTGTAACACCCATCTGGCATGTGTAAAACTCTGGGTTCCCTCCCTACCACTCAGTGTCAGTGACAATCCTGATAGATGCCCTCATTTGTAAGGATGAATGTGAACTGGGTCAGGGGCTGGGCAAGTACCTCAGTTACTAATGCAATTGTCTTGATAGCATGATGACCTGAGTTCTCTCCTCAACACCCATAAAAAAGCCAGGCGTGAGTACATGAACTTGTAGTCCCAGCACTAGGGAGGTGAAAACAAGCAGACCCATGGAGCTCAATGGTTTGCTAGTCTAGCCTTACTTACTAGCTCCAAGGTGATGAGAGAATCGACTAAAAGGTGAACGTCACCTGATGACCTGATGATTGACACCTAAGGTTGTCCTTTGGCCTAAACACACACACACACACACACACACACACACACACACACACACACACACACACACGAAAGAATATAAGCTAGAACTACCTTACTGGGAGACAATCTACCAAAAACTTTCATGTTTTAAAATGTCTGTACTAGCCGGGCGGTGGTGGCGCACGCCTTTAATCCCAGCACTCGGGAGGCAGAGCCAGGTGGATCTCTGTGAGTTCCAGGCCAGCCTGGGCTACAGAGAGAGTTCCAGGAAAGGCACAAAGCTACACAGAGAAACCCTGTCTCAAAAAAACAACAACAAAAAAAATGTCTGTACTCTCAGGCTTGGTATTCCTATTGCATAATTTATTATATATACATGTCTGTACATGTTCATGAAATCAACCATCTTCAATAATTAACTGCAGTGATGTTTGTATTGTGAAAATTGAATAGATTAAACGAGAAAACTCTAAAGTTCATGTGATGCTGTATTTTAAGCCACTGGAAAGAACAAAGTACTTCTATGTATTGATTTTTTAAAAAGCTTAAGTTATATTAATTAAAGCTTAAATAATGAAAAAGCTTAAATAATAAAAAAGTTCACTGGCCAACAGTCAATCATATTTGTTAAGCTCCAGGCCCATGAGAGACTTGAGCCATCCTTCCAGCCTTTAGGGACCCTGTCATAAAGGAATTTGATGATATTTGGAGGGGACACCCAAGGTTGTCCTTTGGCCTCCACACGCATGTGTATATAGGTTCACATGCACCTACATGCTTATGCACTTGCATATATGTATAAAAGATAAAATAAAGTGTCTACATTCTCACTGCTGCTGATATTTGAAAATCTGTTTGCAACCAGAAAATGTTCATTGTGTAATTTAGCTCACGTTTTTGCCAGAAAATACTCCATAGACCTATGAGTTCTGCAACCTTTCTTTGAAGGCTCAAGTCTCCTTTCCAGGACGTCTCAAAAAGAAATATTTTCTCCTGAGAAGAAGTTTTTAAAGACAATTTATTTCATGGATAAAGAAAAACAAAAAAAAACCTTGAAAATAACATGGGGAATCTTATGAGAATTTTGTCTAAGAAATCTACTAAGAACTTAAGCTCCCCAGGCTGCCTCAATAAAGGCACGGGTTCTGTGTGTCAAGAGGCTCCATAAAATCATGACAATTTGTTTCATTCACAGTTACTCCGCCAGATTTTGCTACACAGTATGAGAGGCATTAATAAATATATGTCATCTTGTCATTCCTTCACAAAACACTCCCCTCACCAAACAAATAGGCTAGTTCGTGGCTACAATGCCCATCTGTGTGCAAGAAACATTCAACTTATAGGTGTATGTTGTCTGCTTGAAGCGCCAAGTAATACAATACACTTCATAGCTAGTCCAAACAACAGCGTGCCTGTTTGGGAACTCTCAGGAGCGCTGATCTGAGGGAGAGAGCAACTGTGAATCACCTGGACTTAACAGTCACAGTCAACATATCAAACTGGAAATGTGTTAAAGATGAAGTTCTCATTCGATGGACCGACCCGGATGTTAGCAGCATTTCTGACAACACATTGTGTAGTGAGATGGCTTAGGAAGGTGAGAGGTCCAAATGTGTCCCATGTCTTGCTCTTGGGTTGTAAATGAGAGAGCCGTGAATGTAAAACATTGCTAGTTTTGTCTCTCCAGTCTGTGGTAATAAAAGCCCATGGAAAATTCACAGTGAAGGATAAAAAATGCATCTTTTAAAATGGAGAGTTCTACCTGTATGGTGTAGTGCAAACATAACAGGCCTAAGACAAAAATGGCTGGTTAGAGGATGGCCATGGAGTTCAGAGGCAAGGTATATGCCCAGCACGTGCAAAGCCCTGAATCTGATCCTTAACACCACGAAAGGAATAAAAGCTCATAGTTAACCACTTGTGTGAATATTAACAATATATCTCTGCACAAGCAACAAGTCGAGAGCTTCCTGTGTACTTAGCTGGGATTTTCTTTGGCGGAAACATGTGATTCAGTTCCAGGAAAGGAGTCGTTGAATCTCAAAGATCAGTTTACTTAGCATTAGGGGCTCCTAATTAGACAAACTAACCTGGATGTTAGCAGCATTTCTAGCAACAAATTGTGTAGTGAGATGGCTTAGACGTTCCTAGAATCCATGTTTTTAAAGTGGCTTGTTTACTTCTCTGTTTTCATAAATTTTTTTGGTAGAGTCTCTCATGGCTGTCCACTTAAAACTTAATGAACCCTGGGGAAATGCCTGCATATTAAGATTCATAATCCTTAGCTCTGAAAAACCAATTAAAATTTGAGATCTTTTTTTTATTTTATTATACAATACCATTCAGTTCTACATAACAGCCACAGATTCCCTTGTTCTCCCCCTTCCTGCCCCGCTCCCCTTCCCCCCAGCATACCCCCCATTCCCACCTCCTCCAGGGCAAAGCCTCCCCTGAGGACTGAGATCGACCTGATAGACTCAGTCCAGGCAGGTCCAGTCCCCTCCTCCCAGACTGAGCCAAGCATCCCTGCATAAGCCCCAGGTTTCAAACAGTCAACTCATGCAACGAGCCCAGAACCTGGTACCACTGCCTAGATGCCTCCCAAACAGATCAAGCCAATCAACTGTCTCACCTATTCAGAGAGCCTGATCCAGTTGGGGGCCCCTCAGCCTTCGGTTCATAGTTCATGTGTTTCCATTCGTTTGGCTATTTGTCCCTGTGCTTTATCCAACCTTGGTTTCAACAATTCTCTCTCATATAAACCCTCCTCTTTCTCACTCATTAGACTCCCGGCGCTCCACCCGGGGTTGAGATCTTAATGAAAGAGGTGTGAGCAGAGAAGTGTGTGCAGCCAGAATATCAAGTAAACTATGTAGGGCTGAGCCTTCTGCTCACTGCTGTGTCTCATGCGGATCATAGAAGGTCACGAACAGAGACGCTTTCATCTGTAGATAATCTCTCCGGGTTTTCTCACCAATCTCCAAAGGAGAACCTTGAAACACAATTGAGCGTGTGAGAAACGTTGCTTCAACCTGCTCTCTCTAACGGTCACCATCAGTTGTTTTCTTTTGAGCTGAGCATTCTGCAGTTCTAAAAAAAAATAATAATAATAATAAGTTTGTAAATATTGACTATCTCTTGCTTGTGCTGGCATTGACTGGTTTGGGACTGCGTTTTGCAAAATCAGGGACTTTACCCAACAATGGCTAATTTGGGTTTGCGTTTTGGCATTGTGGCCTATGAGAACATGAAGGCTTCCACGGTCCAAGTTTTCTTAACTGACTGGTGACATATCCTGAAACAAGAGTCCTTGTGTTTTCTTCTCAATATTTTTTCCTCCTTCTGGCATGGTGGCCTGTGAACCCTAGTTAAAGACGTGCTATGTAAATTCAACCAAACAGTGGGTCAAACTAGCTTTCGCCTCTCCACTTTATCATAAACTGGGTCAGTCTGTTAGAATAAGGGCCTCAGCAGTCTGCTGCCTGCCTTGCTCGTTTAGGAAAGAGAGCAGGGATTGCCCACACTGCTCTCATTCCTCCTCCATGAATGTTTTCCTCCTTTATCTCCTAGCCAAAGGAAAAGCTTAAAACGCCCATAGCTCTTAGAGTTATTACCCTTCACACTTAGCATAATTCTCACTCAGAACTCCAGTTCCAACCCTTCACAGAGTACAGATGTTGTATCTGTTTATTTTTCATGCACTTTGATTCCTTGACTCCAGGACTCTCATAGTTCTAAGAGACATCATTATTTTTATGTACCACTAAGGACAAAAAGCTGCCAATTAAAAATCTGTGCAGAGGTGGGCATGCAGGAGCACAGCCATATTCCCAGGGCTTGGGAACCTGAGACAAAGAAAGTTTAGAGCCTGCCTGGGCTAGCTACATAGTGAGACCTCATCTCTCATGAAAACTCTATAGTTGTCAACAAAAGTATGATATATTCTAATTTAAGATTTGAAAGTAATCCTCTTATCTCTTCTGTTGGGAATATCTTCCTGGCTGTGGTTTTCTGCACCCGCAAAGAGGAAGGGAACCAGGAAAGGACACAGTGACGTCAAACTGCACTAATCATTTCTATGATATTCAAACCTCTAAAGATTCTCTTGTAATAGGTTTGTTACATTCCCTTGACCCTTTCTTAGGTTTCATATTTTTAATCCTCTAACCACTTGCTCCATTTATATAGTTAATTAAATAAAGTTCTTGTCTTTGGTGGTAATGACAAGAAAAGTCGGAGTTCCATTTTTCGTGAGCAATGGGCAGTTGGAAGGACCAGGTCATTTGAATTCCAACCTCAGGGAATGTAATGGACTCCCTGGTCTGTCTTGCTTCATCCCTGGTTTCCATCACTTTAGCTGTTTCTCTGTTTTTGCTTAGTGAACTATTTCTACCATGCTCTCCACATGTATGTGAGATCTTGATTCCTTTGCCCTAATAAAGTGATGGCTATGCCTCCACTCCATCATTCAGTGGTGCACTCAGATGGATTACCTACTAAAGCTCCTAGCCTGTTCTTTTGCCTTGTAAGTTGATAGCCTTTTATTCACTTAGTATGTCTACTGGGGGCTTGGGAAAGACCCAGAGTAAAATAAGCATATGAGTTCAATCATTCTTCTTTCACTAAATACTGTATTTGCAATTTAAATTCTCACTGTTTTAGCTCAAAGAATTCTCTTAGTGCATACATAAATTGAATATATTTTCTGAACCATAAATTAATAAACATGAGATAAACAGAACAAGAGAAGTAAAGATGGCTCTAGAGTCCATCCCCGAAAGTCAGGAGTGTACAGCGAGAGTTCTTATGTAACATCTGTCTTTGCTTTTTTCTGATTTATGATATTAATCAGATTTTTCAGTCATCGGCCAAAAGGGAAGTTATATATGAGAAAGAAAAAAAAAAAAAAAAAAAAACGAGAACCCATGCACCACCCCATCTCGCCTTTCTCAGTTTTCTCGAGATGTAGTTGACAAATCTTCAAAGGATTCATTTATAGAGTCTCAGACTCAGGCAGGATTTAAAGACTAGCATTTCCACTCTTAGCTCTGGAGGATGCACTGTTTTACCCTGATGTATCTGTCACTGCACACAAGAGAAGTAACAACTGAGGCTGGAGACATCTGCACTTGCAGTGGCCTGGGTAAGTGAGGTCCAGTGTTCTTATTCTCAACTGAACTTTTCCTTCTCCCCCGTAAACTTCATAAACAAACTCTAAATGGGACCATCCCCATCAAGATTGTCAGTCAGTACAAAAGATGTTATATGAAATTCTCAAAGAATTAATTAAATAATAATTAATAATAATAAGCCAGGCAGTGGTGGCACTCGCCTCGAATCCCAGCACTCAGGAGGCAGAGGCAGGCAGATCTCTGAGTTCAAGGCCAGCCTGGTCTGCAAAGTAAGTTCAAAGAGAGCCAGGGTTACACAGAGAAAAACCTATCTTTAAAAAAAAAAATATGTAATAAGAAACAAGCAAACAAACAAACAAACAAAAAGAACTGAGGAAAAATATCAACCCAACCTCTGGTCTCTATTCAAAAACACACTATACACAGAGAGAGAGACAGATATAGAGACAGAGACAGAAACAGAACGATACAATGAAACAATAAAATATGTCTAAAAATAACAACTAGTGGCTCGGGATGTTAACTCAATGGTAGAGTGCTTACTAGCAAGTACAAAGTCCTAATGTTCAGTCCCCATCACAGGAAAAGTAAGAGAGAAAAATAATATAACATAACATATCATATCATAACATAATATAATATAAATATATACATATATGCATGGTGTTGATGTAACATAAGCAGGGAAATAGTTATATGTGACCATTTTCAAGTAACATGTAATACATATAATTGTATGTACTGCACTTTCATACAATTGGCATTGTAGTAGTTTTGCTTAAAACAGGCATCCCAATCATTGGGACATCAGGAAGGTCTCCATTATAATCTTATAGTATCACTGCTATATGTGAAGTCTATTATCTTCCAGAACAGCATCAAACATATACAAACATGTTTGTATTTTAAGATATATTAAACATTCAGTTTACTAGATACATATGTACATGAGTATTTGTGGGTATGTATTTATGCATGTCAGAATAAATACTATTCATTCCACACTTTCCCATGAGACTTACAAAGGAGCTTTTCCAGATGATTTTCATGTAAGTATGTAGACTGTGCTGATCGAGAAAGGAGGTTAAGCTTGGTGTGTGGTGTCAAAGAAGTCAGGCAAGGAAGAACACAGGGAAACACACGCTGAAAGAAACAGTCATCACAATACGGGCCTTGAGCCATCAATGTCCAGACAAATTGTAAATCAGCCACCCCGAAGAATTCCCAGGAAGACAGAACTCAAGGTCTCCATCAATGTTAAGAGTACATCAACTGAAATCCAAGTTTGTTTAATTCATTGTTTCCGAGCCTTAACAACACAATCAAAGCCAGGTGGCGGTGGTGCACGCCTTAATTCCAGCACTTGGGAGGCAGAGCCAGGAGGACCTCTGTGAGTTCGAGGCCAGCCTGGTCTACAGAGCAAGATCCAGGACAGGCACCAAAACTACACAGAGAAACCCTGTCTCAAAACAAAACAAAAACAAAAATAAAAAAGCAATCAAACCCCATAGCTGGCTAGTGAAGGCTGGATTCTATAATGTGTCTGTTTCCTTTGAATGAGGATCAAACAGAAAAGTTGTTGAGCCTAAATGACACAGCAAAAAAAGCTTCAGGAAATTCTCTTGGCTGAAAATCTTTAGAACTAAGTGGAAATAAGCTCTTGGGGCAGACGTGATATGAACTGTAGATGTAATATGAACATGGGGTGGGGTGGGCGGGCTTGACTAAGGGAGCCCCCTTTGAGTTGGCCTTTTCTTACCTTTGTTGTTGTTGCTGTTTTATTCATTTGTTTTGGTTTCCCCGTGGTTCTAAGGAGCAAAGGCCGGGCCTCACACACACTAGGCAAGCACTGTACCACTGTGCTCTCTGGGGCTCCAGCCTGAGGCTGAGCTCCTTAGGATTCCAAGAGAAGGCTTTTCAGTGGCTTGAGGGTGCCATTTTTTTCTCTTTCTTAATAAACTACCTCTATTTATACCATTTTAAAAAATGTTCTGAGGCCGGGCGTTGGTGGCGCACGCCTTTAATCCCAGCACTCGGGAGGCAGAGGCAGGCGGATCTCTGTGAGTTCGAGGCCAGCCTGGGCTACCAAGTGAGCTCTAGGAGAGGCGCAAAGCTACACAGAGAAACCTTGTCTCGAAAAACCAAAAAAAATAAAAAATAAAAAATAAAAATAAAAAAATAAAAAATGTTCTGTAATGTATGTAGCCTCCGCCCACTTCAACTTTCCCCAGATGTAACTCGGGCTAAACTGATTGACAACCTAATGTCCCAAGGCCTTTTTAGAGGAATTCAGTAACTAACCACTCAGGCTAGTTCCAATAATACTGTCCCAGACAGTGAGGGGGAAATGGAAATCTTACAAAACCTATTCCGGTATTTCCTGCTGGGCAAACTCTGTCATCCTCTACACACACTGAAGGGGAGGAAGGTCTAGGGAGTCTGATGTGGAAACATTCAAAGCCGGGGCCAGACAGGCCAGGCTGGGAGAGCAGAGCCTGCCTCTTCCACAGAATGTGGAACTGTTTCTTTCTGTGGAAAGGTCTGCCTGCTCAGTTACTGTTCACATATCTGCTGCCGCCTCCTCAGCGGCGCTTGTGGGTTTGTGCTTCAGTTCAAGAAACAGTCGAAAGAAAAGAAAGAAGAAACAGTCCTTACTTACATGGGGGATAAATCAATAGAATGGGTCTACACACTAACCTGTCATTTTCCTCATCTATTCTGAAGCTCTCTGTACAGGAGTTAACATCTCCCCTGCAAGAAAAGCCTTTGGAAAATTCCTGGCGAGGCCACTTGCTTGTTTTGTGAATGACGTTTGTGGTCAGCTATAACATATCTGGCATGTTTTTTCTTATTGCTGCCTTCTTCATGCATGTTTTTATAATTTGGGCATTTTTATGGAAGTGATTAAATATTTTTTGGCTTCAAGCTGGTGCAGAAACTGTGGAGACAGAGAGAATCCTCCCTCGCTAGAGTCCAGCATGTACATACCCATGCTTTCATAAACACACGCATATGCATGCAGCATTCTTAACATATGTCCACACGGTTTCTGTTTGATTCAGCTTTCTTGCTTGATAGGTGTTCTCTCTCTCTCTCTGTTTCTCTCTCTTTCTCTCTCTCTCTCTCTCTCTCTCTGTCTCTCTCTCTCTCTCTCTGTGTGTGTGTCTGTCTGTCTGTCTCTCTCTCTCATCTCTCTGTCTCTCTGTCTCATCTCTCTTCTCTCTCTCATCTCTCATCTCTCTGTCTCTCTCTGTCTCTGTCTCCCTCTCTGTCTCTCTGCTCTCTCTCTCTCTCTCTCTCTCTCTCTCTCTCTGTCTGTCTCTCTCTCTAGCACAGGGGAAGGGAAATGAAAGCAGCTATGATTTCCACCTCATTTTAGATTTGCTTCTAATAGAGGCAGCATTGTTCACATGCCCAAGCCTCCCGCTTTTCCCCAGAGTTAATGTTGTATAAATGTTGTTCCAAGTCTTACTCGGGATGATTGAGGTATTTTTGTAACATGTCACCTCCCAAACCATCATTAGCGTTTACAGTTTTAACAGCAAGTTGCTCTGCTTTCCTGGCCTGTATAGGGGTATTCTTTCCCTGGCCCGGCCTACCTCCCCCAAACACATAAAGCCGAAGGAAAAGTAAACTCTGGAGTGTAGATCAAAGCCACTGTTTAGGAGTTCCAAAAAGTATCCCCCCAAACGAACTGTTGCTTGCTTCATTGAATCAGTTTTATATAGTATCTTGTAACCAAAATGAACAATTTTGAGAAAAACTTTAGTTTTTTCTTGCTGGAAAATTCTGCTAATGCTTAGAGAAAGGGAAATATAAGAGATGAGCATTGGGATTTATGTTAAGAGAAATTTTATGAAGAATTCTACAGATATTAGAAACATAAAGATGTCTACTCAGTGTTCCTTAAAAAGAAACAAACAATTCTTTCTGTGTAAACACCCCTTCTCAGGCTTAATTAAGCCTCTGTATTCACTGGCATATGATCTAGTAGTTGGGTCTGTGTGCTACGTACAAGTAAAGGGTCACTATATGTAGACATGTTTTGGATGGTATAATAATTATTCTATAAGCATATTAGGAACTCTTTTTAATCTGTCCACAATATTTACTTGCTAAAACATATAAACTAACATCTAAGATTATTATTAAGCAGATTATAATCTTCCTTCAATTTCACATTGCCAGGTTTTGGGAGTCTATCCCGACTCCATAGACATCTAATCAATGCAAATGCCAACATCTGTCTCCACTTGGTCCTTAATTTCCAATGTGAATACAGTTAAAAATCATGAGCTGTGCTGGATGCATCAGCAAATGCCTTAATCCCAGCACTCAGGAGTCAGAGGCGGGTGGATTTCTACAAGTTCTGGGCAAGCCTGGTCTATATAGTGAGTTCCAAGATAGCCATACTGCATAGTAAGATCCTGTGTCTACAAAAGTAACAACAAAAAAAAGATCATGAACTATATAAAGTAATGTGAAATGTATGATCTTCAGCTCAGAGGCTGGAGGTGTGGCTCAGTGGTAAAGTGTTTATTTAGCATGCGTGAGGTCCTAGGTCCAATCCCTATCACCTTTTAGGAATCAATTGAAAGCAAAATTCCTGGCCCCTAATCCTCATTTGTACTACAGAAAATGGATAATAACATCAGTGGTTTCAAGACAGGTTTTTTTTTTTCATGTGTATGTGTATGTAGTGTGCATACCTGTGTGTATGTGTGCTTGCATGTGCAATGTGTGTATGACTGCATGTGTGTGCATGTGGAAGCCAGGAGTTGAAGCTGGTTGTCTTTTTCTATCATTGTCCACCTGTTTGTTGGGGCAAGGTCTCTCATTTGAACCCATACTTCACTTTAGCTCCTCGGGCTATCCATTTTGTTCTGGTAATGCCATCTCCATTTCCTCTCTGCTGGAATAACAAGTGGGCCCTGGTGACCGACCGCCCAGTATTTACATGGGTTTCTGGGCATCAAATTCAGGTCCTTACATTCAAACCGCAAATCCTTTACCTGCTGAGCCATCTTCCCAGAGAAAACAGAATTGTTTTAGACAATTGCCTCATCATGAGCGGTTTTACTTCCTTTATTATGATATGTGAAACGGGTATTTTGTAAATCAGCAGGATGCTAATGTGACATTAAAGATTTGAGACTCGAGATTTGTCATTTGCCAAGGGAGAGGCTGTGTGGATGTGCCAGTATGGGACAATAGCTAAACTATGACCCAGCCCAGTGTGCCCCTTTTTATAAAAGAGAAAGAATTGTTCCAAAATGAGTAAAATCAAACTTTCACCCCCCTTGTTATGAATGAATGAAGCTATGATTTTATTCCCTCACTAGTGTTTTTGTTCTTTTGAACATTTTAGATTGTATATTTGAAAGATCCATTCAGTTAAACAATGAGTATTTTTCTTCCTTAGCTAACATAATATTTTTGTTTTCAAAATACATGATTTATTTTATTTTATTTTATTTTACTGAGTTCAGTGCAGTGCAGCCTGGAGATTATTCAATAAAAATGAATTGCACAAATTCTCCAAGAAGAGTATGTCGGCCCCAAAAGTTTTCTGCTCCAAGAGGCAGGTTTTCCACTTGATTTATATCCAGGTTTACTTTTTTATAAACAGCTTCCCCTCCATTCCCTCACATTGTTCTCTTTGCTGGAATGGAAGATGGTGTCTCCTTCTGTGTTTCCCAGCTCTCGCAGTACTGTGACTGCTGGGCATTCCTCAGCTAAGAAGAACCAGATGGCCCTGAACACACCAGTGTTCCCTCCAACTCTCTTCTGGACAAGACTTTTACACAGGGCACAAGTGTGCTGGCCTAATACCATTGTGAGACTTACACACGTACTTAATGAGGTCAAAGTCAACCATGGCAGCTAAGTCAGAAGGAGCCACCTTTAGATCACAAGGAATCAATTTGCTGAAGAAGAGAAAGTTCTAGGGACAAGAGGAACTAAGTCATGCTATGTGTTGCGAAGGACACCAAAAGAGTCTGCTGACCCAATTAAAATATCTTAGGCAAATGTGTGTTATATATTTCACATTATAATGATTTTTCATGATAATACCTTAGAAATACTTTGAGATTATCCATTCAAAGAAAAGAACATACTTAGATCCCAAACATCTTAGTGAATGAACATGTTGCAGATAATTTGGAAACTAGAACAGATAACGTTTACAACCCTTTAAAAATCTGGATTGGTCCTCTGGATCTTGCAATCTTTCCACTCCCTCTTCTGCAATGACCCTTAAGCCTTAAGGGTAGGAGTTGTGTTGGGATATATCAGTTTGGACTGGATTCCATAGCTCTACACTCTGATCAATTGTGACTTTCTGGTGTGTAAAGATTGTAAGAGCCAGATGAACAGGGAGTTTTTCTATAAGATTATGTGTCTCCTAAGAATGTCAGAACTACATCCATAAAGTCTCACCAATATGGCTGCCTAAATATGACCTGAACAAGCACAACACCAATAGAAATGCTAATGTGGAAAGGGAAATACTCAGGCAGCCTCACCCATAGACAGAGAACTACAGGCAATTGAGGAATTTGGAGAATGGAGAAATAGTCTTCCCCAGGGAAAACTATAACAATTCTTTATCCAATACCTAATGATCAACCCTGAAAACATACACAGAGCAACATTATACGGACTGACCAGATTGTATATGGTGGTTCATGGGTAGACTTGGAAGAAATGGAAGGGAGAAATGATGTAATTATATTATAATCTCAAAAACATTTTCAAGAATTGGGTTGTCAGGATGCTTTGGTGTTTGTTTGTTTGAAACAGGTATCTGTTGTAGCTCACAGTAGTCTGGAACTCAATACATAGCCCAGTCTGGCCTCAAACTCCCAATCCCTCAGCCTCGTCTTCTCATCTAGAATTGCAAGTAAATGCTACCATGCCCTGCTTCTTCCCTTATGAAATGTTTTGCGGGTCACATCTTACAAGCTAGAATGATCACAGGTAGGATAATAAGATTCACAAAATTGCCGGGCAGTGGTGGCACACGCCTTTAATCCCAGCACTCGGGAGGCAGAGCCAGGTGGATCTCTGTGAGTTCGAGGCCAGCCTGGGCTATCAAGTGAGTTCCAGGAAAGGTGCAAAACTACACAGAGAAACCCTGTCTCGAAAAACAAAAACAACAACAACAACAAAAAAAGATTCACAAAATGATGTCATAATGTTGACAATTTCAATTTCACAAGCTATATACGTACTGCTTTGTAAAAGAAAAGAAAAAAAAAAGTTCTCTTAACTCCTGAGATTCAACTTCCTCATCTGCTGGATAGAGACATGATGATCTAACTTGCAAGATTGATACAAGGATCAAAGTTACACACCAGTAATTCAAAATCAGTGTCCTTTTTATCAAGATCAAAATTGTCACCAAGTTCTATCTGCTTCCTGTCTCCTGCCCTGCCATACAGGTGCTTCTAACATTTACATGAGGGAATAAAGAAATGCCCCACTCCCCACAAATGCCTGCAGCACAGGCAAAATGTTGAACCCTGATTTCCAACCATGCCTTTGAAAACCAATCTTCTTGGAACTTGTTTTCTTTACGGTGGTATCCAGGCTTCCTGAAGCCAGAAAAAAAGCAAAAAACAGACTCTGGACATCTGATCAGACAAGCATGTGACAGCGACACCGTCCTCTTCCTAAGGCCCAGAAACTAACAGACTTTGGAACTATTTGTTCTCCTCACTCCCTGTGGTGTGAACCAGACAGGAAGGCCTGGGTCATTTAGCAAATCACCTGACTGCAAACTGAAATCAGTAACCCAGAGAGACAAGCACTTTGGGAGCACAGGGGCGCCCAAGGGGCTTAGCCTGTGTGTTCTGATAAGGCCTGATGTTGAATGATTAATACCACCTTTTTCATCCTTGACCCCAGGAGGTGCTCCTTGATGCACATTCAAACTTCACCTGTGAAGGAGAACCGGGAAAGATAGCCAAAGGCACTCTCGGTCATGGAGCAAATGTATAAACTTTCCTGAGATAAATAAATCTGAGAAAGTCTAGAGAATGGGGCTACCAAATTATCTCTAGCATCCCGCTGACAACCCAGCCGTAGCTGGCAGATGGGAAATGACAGGGAACACATGAAAGAGTGAATGAATCAACTCCGAGGAAACAGTGAGAGCATGATCTTGATGTCCTGTTACAGAACATTTCAATTGCAAATAATAAAAACAGAGTTGTATGTTGAATGCAATCCATAAATACCAGTCATTCTGCTTTGCCAATCCTGGGTGAGTTTTTGTTCGTTTCCTCTTTTTTTCTTTTTCTTCTATTTCCTTTAGATTTGGGGGGTGGGTTGGTTAAGTTTTTTAAAGAAAATTCAAGGGTTTAAGGTTTAGGGATTTAACTCAGTGGGAGAGTACTTGTCTAGCAAGCATGAAGCCCGGGGTTCAGTCCCAGTGTAGGGGTGAAGTTCCATACATCACATTTCACCCGCAAATCGAACACGTCTCTAATAAGTAAATATGATGAATTGGTAATAAGCCTTAATATCTACTTATATTTCAATTTCTCCTTCTCAAAAATACCTGTTGACAATTGGCTAGAATCTACAAGAAAGAAAATTTACATTTTTGCCTCTTCTCCACTCCCTTTGGTTGATGCCCTTGAGCAGCTGAAGAAGCAGGTCATTTGTCCTGTAGAATATACCGCATGCTGGATTTGGCTGGAGTGAGTTCAATTCATTTGCTCCTTTACTCGTAAGCTTCTTCTAAACTGGCAGGTAATCTGGAGTTTGAATGTATTTCACATTATTTTCACAATGGACTGCGCAATTTCTCCTTTCCCACAGAAATGATCTTTCACAAAACAGGAAGCAGAAGGAATCAGTGGGGCTCGTCTATATGCCGAGTACAGACTATAGCAGAGCTGAGCAGTAGGGATGTAGCTCAGTGGTAGACTGCATGCTTCATGCATGAGACTGAGGCCGTGGGTTCCCTATCCAGAACACACACACACATATACCCCTAAAAAGAAGAGAACACAGCTGCTCTATATTCTAAACCTACTAGAAATCAGATTTTCAAATCAAGCAACGTTCTTTGTCTCTCTCTCTCTCTCCTCCATGTTCTACCTGTCACCACTTCCTCTTCTACCTAAACTCTTTCAAGTTTCTGTCGATCAACTCCATTTTATGTGCCAATGCATGAATATCTAAAATGCTGTCATTGCTTTTTGTATTTTTAAACCACAGGCAAATGGCATCATGCCTTACGTCTCCCCCGGCAGCTTGATCTGCCTCCTCACTGCATCGATGCCAATACAAATAGCTCAGGGCGTCCATCTGTACTGTTGCTGCTACTTCCAGGGTGTCTCCGATGGGCAGGGCACCACAGCACCACAAGTTGTTTCTATTTTCAGTTACCACACTCAAGCTGCTCTTACTTTTTGCTATTTCTTTTTCTAGTTTATTGAGACAAGAGTATCAGGTAAACCAGGCTGGCCTTGACCTTGCCATATGGGTAAGGCTGGCCTTGAATTCATGATCCTCCTGCCTCCAACTCCCTGGTACAGGAATTACAGGAATGTGCCATCACACTTTGGTAGAATTCTTAAACATATTTCTAGGAAAATGAGAGGGAATTCTTCCAAGGCTGTTTGAAAAATGAAATTTCTGAGTTTGGGGGTAAGTTTAATTTCAAAAGTACTTGATAATTTTAAAACTTTAAATATTTGGAAAATTTTGCGTTATCATCGGCATAGCACTAGGAGTTTGCTAAATGCTACTGTTAACCCTTTCAATGCCTCAGCTTATCTAGTCTGATAGCACTCTGGGAGGACACTTCAGTATTTCTCTTTTTAGAACTCAATGCTGTTTCTTGGGTGACACAAGATTGCTAAGCCATGGAGCTGGAATTTGTGGTCAGCATACTGTGTCTAGAGTTATACTAAATTCACAATACAGTGTAATAAAAAGGTAAGATAGTCTAATCAAAGAGCAGTATACAACACATGGAAGACTTCATGGAACAGAGTAGACTTCCTTCTTATTGGGCACACCTGCAAGGACCCTATTTCCAAAGGAGGAACATTCTGAGATGCTAAGAAGATGCTGTTTTTAGGGAGACATTCATCTACTCAGGTCATGATTTCTAGTCTGTGGACTAGAGGAGGAGCGTGATCCACTTGTTCAGATTCAGAAGGAGGTTCACATAACTCTTTCCTAACCCACTGCACAGGCCCGAGGCCAGTCTTGTCCTGGCTACCCATACCCATTGTGGTAAGGCTACGCAGGGAGAACTCTTGGCAGTTCTTAGTGCCATGAGTGTCCTATTGCTGCTGTTCCAGTGGCCCTGCTGTGGACACCCTTCCACTTGGGAATGTCTTTCTCATGAAAGAAAATTCTTTTCTGGGCCTGGACACACAAACATAGGCTACTGTGAACTCTAAAATCTTCTACTGACCACTAGAATTATGGTTTGTTCATGGGAGCAAGAGCAGAATAATTCTAGATTATTCAAGGACTTGGGTCATAAGCTAGCTCTGTCCTTAACTCCATGAGAGGAAGTAAATCACCGTGTCTGTGCTTAGAAACAAGAACACTTGGACTAACCTGTTTGACCATGATGTTGTGAGGATGCATATCAGATGGGAACAAAAGATCCAGATAAAATCTTCAATTAAAAACAGGCAGAAAGAATGTGGAATGCCCATAAACCTACAGTACTGTGTTTAACTTTATTTTACAACATAAGGTCCTTTGATGACCTAGTAAAAGCTACAATATACTTTTCCTAGGAAACGTTCCTGTCTGTACACACACACACACACACACACACACACACACACACACACACACACACACACCTGTGTCTCTAAACACAAGGGGAACTAAATTATTCTGGAGGACAAAAAGTGGCCTGTTTCCACTCTCCAATTATGATGCGACTTATAGTTGAATGTGGGAGCATACACCCGTCAGTTTGACACAGGTCTCCTTCATACATACATACTTCATTCCTGACCAGCCAGCTAGGAATATATAGTTGAGACCCTGTTTAAAGGGCAGGGACACCTTTTCGATAGGATCAGTAGTCTCAATAGTCTCAACATAGGATCAACAGTCTCAGCCCCGAGGCAGGAAGGCAGAAGATCACTTGTGTCCCAGAGTTTGAGCCCATCCTGGTAGCGTAGAGAGACCCTTTCTTATTTAACAAAAAAAAGGGGGGGGGGGCTGAGTCTATGAATGAGTACATCATGTGACACTGATCTGGATTCCAAAGTGGCTGTTGTCACCCAGAGCTGAGGGAACTAAGGTAGTTCAGGATGCTTAACATATCACATGCATCTTTCTGAGGTCAGGTTGAAGTTGTTTTGGATGAAACTGAATGGCTGTAGACAATCTGGCCACAATCTGGCCCCATTCTTCACAGAGGCAATAGAAGAGAATGAGGCTGTCCTTTCTTGTTAAATGCCCATTTTAGCAAAATTCACCTCTCTCTCTCTCTCTCTCTCTCTCTCTCTCTCTCTCTCTCTCTCTCTCTCTCTCTCAGTAAAACTTATCTGTTGAAGATGGTTTCATAATGATGGGTGTGTGATATTAGTAGTGGAAATAATTTCTTTTTTAATTTTTTTTTTTTGAGACAGGGTTTCTCTGTGTCCCAGAAATTCCTGGCTGTCCTGGATCTCGCTCTGTAGACCAGGCTGGCCTAGAAATCAGAGAAATCCACCTTTCTCTGCCTCCTAGTGCTGGGATTAAAGGTGTGCACCATCACTGCCTGGCCAATAGTTTCTGATAAAGAACATCTTTTTAGTAAAAAATATAGGTTTCGCATATTTTCTGTATTATTTACTGTGCTTTTATCATTCTGGAATCCTTTCGTGAATATAGATTTACTAGATTCTCACCAAAAGCCAAAACAGGAACTAGGGGAAAAACTATTTTACAACCGAGTCCATGAAAAGTAGGCCTGTTTCTGGGCGGTGGCGGCACACACCTTTAACCCCAGCACTCAGGAGGCAGAGGCAGTGGGTCTCTGTGAGTTCGGGGCCAGCCTGGTCTACAAAGCAAGTTCCAGGACAGCCAGGGCTGTTACACAGAGAAACCCAGTCTCAAAAAAAAAAAAAAAAAAAAAGTAGGCTTGCCACCCTTTCAGCAGTAAGTAAAGTGTAGAACTAGAGCTTTGCCTCAGACCTGATCCCAGGCCTGGCCTCCCTTGTCAGAGCTTGGAGGCCATTGTATACCTAATGCAGTTTTAATTTTCAAGCAGCCATTGGGTACTTTGAGGTCAGGATGCAGTACAACTTCAGATAAAGCAGAATTGCCCCACCTAGAAGTCCATTAGTTGCTCTGTTTTCTGGGTAGCTTTCAATCGGGAACAAGGTAGAGTTGACAGTTGCCTCCATCCCCTCCAGCATAGAACCAACCCCTTCCAGGTCTAGCAAAGAAGGCTGGGAGCCCTGAACTCTGGCCTGTGTCTGCAATTCCACAGCAAGGGTCAGGGCTGAAAACATAAACCCGTGGGTTTACCTCAACAGGATCGGCTATTGTCAGCTCCTTTTCGACAGGTGAGGGGGCAGGGCAGGAAGTCATCACCTGAGCCAGGACCCTGCCTGAGGCCTCAGAGAGCCAAAGAGAAAAAGAAACCCACCTCTCATCTATGGGCTTTAACTGTGCAGGAATCACTCTCTCCGGTCTCCACTGTTCTCATCTCACAGAGAACAACTAAATCAATATCCTCTTGACCTCATGGGGAAAAAAATAATGTTTCTCTACATGGTGTCCCCAAGACCACAGTACCAGCAGAACCACACCAAAGTGCTATTGAACAACTAGATTCCAGGCACTTCACACACCTTGGATCCCTGAGCCTGCGTGCCACGTGTCTATGCGTGTAGGATGCCTGCATGTGTGTCTGAGGGTGTGTAGACCCATGGGCAGACATATAGAACTATAATCTCGGTTTCAGCCAAGCTTGTTGGCCACAGAGCTCTCACTGTCTGCCTGTCTCTATTCCCCAGCCCCCAATGCTTGAGTTACAAGTACTCACAGCCATGCAAGCCTGGCGTGTGTGTGTGTGTGTGTGTGTGTGTGTGTGTGTGTGTGTGTGTGTGTGTGTGTGTAGTGTGTGGGGGGTATTACATATTCGAACTCAAGGCCTCGTGCTCACATACCAGACGTTCTTACCCAATGAGCTATATCCCAGTCCCTAATACTCCCTTTTGAAAGACCTTGTACTATACCTTCATAAGGACTATTTCAGGGAAATTTCTCCTAAAGCTCTTCTTTTTCTCATCTTAAAATCCTATCATGTATTTTTTTGGATTGTACAAACCTGCACCTCTACAGTTCACTTGGATGCACCAAAGCATCTCTGTCTGCGGACAATTTTCTTTTCTTTGCCTTTTGTACCTGACTCTTACCCCTGGATTTCCCCTCAGCTGCTTCCCTCTCTACCCGAGCTCTGGCAACATCTATGTCAGTCTTGTTTCCTGCCCCTTGTAATTTTCAACACACATGAGCACAGACTACATGTGACACACATAGAGGCGTTGCATTTTGTGTCACTGAAATAGAAATTCCTAAAATTTCTTTCCAGTTTCTGCTTTTTTTCACGCAACAAAACCTGATAGAAAAGATCCTACACTGTAAGAGTCAGCTTCAGTCTGCTCTTTTAAATGGTTACATATGATTCCACAATGTGTATGAATCATAATGTAATCTCTTCCCGCTGATGGATGTACTTTGGCTCCCTATTCTTATAAACAATAAAGAAATTAGCATTCTTGCATATTGTATTTGTTTTATGTCTAGTGCACAGACTCTTCTCCATAAGACAGAGGGCCATGTAAGTGGTTGCTATCCGTACTCTTGCAGAATGATATACATTTTATACATTTTATTTGCAATGGTAAATGTATTTTTGATAAATCAGCTTGCTTGCTAAATAAGACAATACTTATCTGAGTGATATTTCATATTAAAGTACTTCCCCTCTTACTTGTCATTATATACAAGTGTTTAGGTATCAAGGTGTGATGGGTTATAGAAATATGTAATATATTGGATTTTATTTATTTATTTGTCTCTTTGTTTGTTTGTTTGTGCTCTCTTGCACGTGTGTGTGGAATCCAGAGGACGACTTTTAGGAGTCAGTTCTCTCCAATTATGTGGGGTTCTGGGGATGGAACTCCAGTTGTCAGGCTTTGCAAACAACACTATCTTGCCGGCCCAATATTAAATTTAAACGCCCTTCATTTCCTGGTGTTCCAATTTCCCCAAGCATTGCAGTGTTCTACATCAGAATCTCACTATTACAACATGTCATGTGCAAAAAGATTGAATTCTATGGCACTGAAAGGGATGATGTAAGGAAGAAAACAAATGACAAAAACTAGCAAAACCAAACCAAATAAACCACCTTCCAAATTTCAGAAAACATTATCTGAGAGGGGGGAGGGAGAGACAGCGAGAGGGAGGGAGAGAGGGAGCAAGATAGGGAAGGAGAGAGAGAGAGAGAGAGAGAGAGAGAGAGAGAGAGAGAGAGAGAGAGAGAGAGAGAGAGAACACAGAGATGGATGGATAAATGTGTGGATGGATGGATGGATGGATGGATGGATGGATGGATGGATGGATGAATGGGTCATAAGAACAAAGACAAACTCCTGATATTTGGCCGTCCCTGTCAGCAGCTGAATCTGATGGGATCTGGTTTTCTGCAGTGTTAAATACACAGGATCAGTCAGGGCCAAAGGGGAGTTTTATGAAAGCAACAGCCTTTCTTTTTTTTCTTTTCTTTCCCTTTTCTCATTTGAAAGACCTTATTTTAAAAAATTACATGAAAAAGAAGAAGGGGGGCGCTCTTACCAGACACCTCTCAATCAATTCTTGATCAATATTGTTTACCTCTTGGACTTAATTATGCTCCTGCCTCAGCCTCCAGAGTAGGCAGGACTACAGACATATCCAATCTTGCCAAGCTTGATTTGTTTGGTTGGAACATGTCTATGTGTTCAACAAGCATCAAAGTGTACAATTTCCTTGAGGCCATTTCCAAAGTACAATTTACAGTTCATGAAAAATAGCAAGATTCAAAATGGGCAGTTTAAGAAAGGCCTGAGCAGCAGAGGAAGGGGCAGGAATGAGATATAGCAGAGAAAGGACTAGACTTTTGACCTGAGAAACAGCAGTTTAAACATGGAAGAAAAGACATACATAGGACAGCCTGCATAGGCCGAGCTGCTGTGGAAGCACATTCCAGGAAAATCTTAAGAGATTACTTTAATAATAAACCATGCATTCTTCAGCAAGCTGTCACGGGATTAACTACCCCTTTCTAGGCTGGGAGCACAGTCCAGATTCCACCCCACCCCACCACAAGCAGGTTTTGTGCAAACGACAATCGTTTCTGTGGGGACTGTGGTTTTTAAAACATTGCATTTAAATTTTTTTTTGCCTACCTTAATTTTCTAAACAAATTTTGGTGGTGATAAAAAAAAAAAACATCATGCTGTCCACAGTTGAACCTCTGGGTGGGCTTTGACGTGCTTTTCCCTAGGAGAACATGGCTCATTTTAGACTGAAAAGTTAGCAGCGTAAATGGGACAGGAAATAGCACCTCCTGGGATAAAAAGAGTTAAATTTATTTTTATCCCCCCCCCCCACATAATGTGAGCAGACATTGAGCTACTGCCAAGACCAGTATCAGCACCCTAGAGATATAAAAACATACTTCAAACTGGAGTCCTTACTGCTGTCTCTTTAGATGTCCGTATAAAACAACAGTGTCCATTTTGAGCGGCAACCTTGAGACCACTGCTCCCAGACGAGCTATTTGGGCCCAAATCTTCTCTTCACACTGCAGTTCAGAGCAGATGGAATCCTTTCCTTTCTCTGGCTTCTAAGGCAAATCGCTTCCTTTTACTAGGAACCAAGTTAACACATTGTAGAAATAGTTTTTGAACTATATTAATAAAGATACAGGCTTGGGTGAGCACTTCCAAGCTGAGAAATGATGCATGTGTTTTGGAGACCTGTTTCTTTTGCAGTATCAGAGCCTCCGTTTGCTTGAATGGACTGCCTTTTCTGTTTTCTAATTTCTGAGTCTTTTGAAATGAAACCATTTCTCTAAACTTCTGGATTTTAGACACAAAGTGTGATGTCCTCAGAGGAAGCAGACTTAAAGTACTCACCTAAGTGTTATGTATTCACAGAACTAAAAGGCAGACTAAAACCTTGTCATTCACAGAAAGTCATTTTTTTTAACACAATCATAGAAAATTGCCTCAGAGGAATATTGGAAGCTGCCGGCACCACCTCCTGTACTGTGCATACCCAGGTGTGGAGGGAATGCAGAGGTGGGGGAGGGCAGCATACTGGCCAGCTGTGCTCTTCTCTGTCCCTTGCTCTCCCTGAACATGGGCTGTTCCAAGCCTGACCTACTTGTGAGCAGAAACTGCCACTCACATTGAGCTACCTCAAATTACACAGTGGCTTTGCAGCCGGGGCTAGGCGTGGACCACAAAATACATCCTTGGTGCGCCATAAGCCCGACTTGAACCCTGGGTTTTCAGTGGTAAAATGCAAATCCATCGTGTTGCTTACTCAATAAAATCAATAACCCATTACATCCAAGTGACAATTTGTCATTTTCATAGCCCATACATTCTGCTTCCAACAAACGGGGGTGGGGGGGGGCGGGGGTGACAGGGAGGAAGGGGAGGAAGAGGAGGAGCAGGAGGAAAACAGACAAGAAGAGGTCTAAGAAAAAAGGACTAAATGAAATAACAAAGCAAAGAGAGGAGGAGGAAGAAGAGGAAGTGGAGGGGACCTTCCCCAAACATGATTTCCTACGTCCTTAAAAAGCACCACTGTTTCTATGGATATCTGACAACTGTCCCTGACTTTAAAATATGTAGAAAAGAAACTGCAAGCTTCCATATGGCCTCTGGGGTCCGCTCTGCCTGGCATCTAGTTGAGCATTGATAGAGACAGTTTTCAACATTTCTTCTCATATCTCAAGGTTGTTTTTGTTGTTGTTGTTTTGGTTTTTCTAGACAAAGTTTCTCTCTGTAGCTTTAGAGCCCATCCTGGAACTCACTCTGTAGACCAGGCTGGCCTCGAACTCACAGAAATCAACTGCCTCCAGAGCGCTGGGATTAAAGGTGTGCACCACCACTGCTGGACGATATCCCAAGGTTTTCATGCAGGAATTTTTTTTTTTTTTTATGCTGTAGAAACTAGCAGACAAAGTCATGTTATCTGCATGTGGGTGGTAGCCACTGAAAGGAAATCCAGAATACAACTTGGTTATATCACAAATGTAGATCATTAGATATATGCTAAAGTGTTTCGTTTAGGCCAGTTTCATGGAGAGAATATGGTCTTGCATGTGTATGCGTGGTATTAAACGTCAATATAAGCACGTCTTTTTTGCACGGGCATACATAGGTTTCCATCCTATTTAAGCACGTCCACATTTGCAATTAAGGGACACTGATTTCTTTAAAGGTGACAATCCAGTCACATGCTCAGCTTTAGAAAGAACAGATCAGATCGGACCTGGGACCCACCATAAATGTAGGGAAAGTCAGGAGTAAAGGCATCTCTTTGTTCAAAAGGCCCCAGGCGGCTTAGGATGAGTTAGCGTGCCACACCACTTGAAGTGGCAATCCAGGGAACGGATCTGTGAAACGCAATTTAGTGGATCCCACCCCTTTCAGAGTTTCCCTTTCCTGTCCTTATGTGCACCCTGCCCAGGCCCCCGTTAGTGTGGGACTCCTGGCCCTGGCTGTGCACAGTCCTTTCTCTGGGTCTCTGCGATCGCCCCCCGCTGGCCGAGCGAGCGCACGGAGCGCAGAAGGCACCGGTCTCCGTGGCTGCGAGGCGAGTTAATAAACAGTTAAGTTTGGAAGACTCCGTAGCACGTTGAGGGGGAGTTACCAAGCCCAGGCAGCAAAAACATCCCGCCACATTCCTGGGGAGTCCTCAGCTGCCAGCATCTGATTAGAACCATATCTCTCTCCCCGGGAGTGGCCGCGCGGCACCGAGGCTCCCGGCCCGCGGCTATTTAAGCGGGGCTAACCGCGTCCTCGGCGCTGCAGCCTAGAGGCTCCGGGCAGGCACGGGGAAGTCATGCTGGCTCCGCAGAGGCACTAGCTAGCCCGTGAGTAGCTCTGCCATCCTCCTTCCCTTTGGCTCCATTTTTTGCGGATCTCCTTCTCTCCTTTGCTGGCTCCTCTCTTCCCACCCCTGTCTTGGCTGCAGACCTTGGGCGGTGGGGGGAAATCTTACAAACGGGACCCTGTACTCCGGGGGAAAGCGGCGGTTTTGTGGCCTGACATCTGTGGAATGCTTCCAAGGAATGCATTTTACCTTTGGGGTCGGACTCCAGACGCCCATCCTGTGACATTTAAAGAGCCCATCCGTGTGCGTGCGTGTGTGTGTGTGTGTGTGTGTGTGTGTGTGTGTGTGTCCGTCCGTCCGTCCGTCCGTGTTCGCGGAGTGCTTAAGGGCTTTGGGGACATCCCAGGGAGGACACCGGTGTGGCCGCCGACCACCTAATTAACTGCTGAAGGGTGTTCGGTTTTGCCCCGTGACAAAGGCTGGACGTGGTTTGTGCCTCTAAGGAGCTAGCTATTTTCTGCTGACTGACAGCATAGGTCACTAAAAATGTGAACTTTGTCTTACACTAGCATTCCTAGGAAAGTATCTGCCCAGGCGACTTAACAAACTTGTTTTCAATCCCCGAAGCGTTTAAACGCTGTTTTCCTGCCGACTGTAAACTAGTTGGAAGGATTAAGTAAGAATTCGAGAAAAGGGAGGAAAAAATGTGTTAGTTAAAACCTTGGAGTCCCCGTCAACATAGCGGTTTTCTTTGCAGCATAGAGCTGACTCTTTTATTCCTTTCTACTAGCTCGCCCTCTTCACTTAATCCAGAGCCTGGAATTCCGCTCTGTAGTAGGTTTCAGATGGGAGCTGCTTGAACCCAAAGGGAAATTTAACTGGATTAAAAACACTTAAAGAAGCTGGATGTTATCTCCACCCAGGCACCCCCACACCCTTTCCTCTTTCTTCTTAGCCTGGAAGGAAGGGAGCTACTCTGAAAACCGAGAAGAGCAGGGACGAGACTCCAGACACATGGAAAGATTTAAAAATTATGGAGGGGGCAACTTCATGAATAGTAAATGTTGCTGTTGCTCTCTAAAGTGACCTGATGAAAATATTTCTGGCCCTAATAACGCAAAGCGGGAGAGCGGAGGGGGACCCAGGTATATACAACTCCAACCTAGGTAGTGGCAGAAAATTTGCCAAAACGTCTTGGAGATACCTGAGAAGGCTACTGAAATGGTTCTCACGGGATGTATAATGCATCTTTCTTACGATCTTGACGCCTGGGCTCTACACCCAGGAGCACTGACTGGTTGTTCAGAAAGGAAGGGCTAGCCAGGATTCGGGACTTGCTGCTACCAAATGGCTTGTCATGGTGCTCTCTTGACCTGCATTAGGCTACCTTCTTCTTGCCAGGCACCCCACCTACCCAGGCGTCTACCACTCCACTCCCTTGATCTAAGGCAGGGCGGCACACCAGTGCTGAACGGAGTTTACTGGCTTGAGAATTTAGGCGTGTTGGCAATTCCGGCTTTCCTGGGGAAAAGAGCGTGGTGTCCGGGAAAAGCAATGTTACAGTGAACGGAACTCAGAAGGTGAGACCAGCAAGACCCCTTGAGAAAGGAGATGTGGTGGTCTCTTGTAACATGTTATTTCAGACCCAGACCATTTCTTCCACGTTCTTAGTCACTTTGTCCTAAAGCTCACACTGGATTCTGATTCTTCTGCTATTTTTTTTTTTTTTCAACTAATAACGAATCCCTTCTCTCCCTAGTACCCACTCCAGCCCTTTGGTCCAATCTTTCCCCTAGAAACTGCTTGTTCTTAGGCCAGTATGTCCCTCTTTCCCCTGGAGTTCTAGAGAAGGAGCCCAGGCAGGACCTTGGCCATGCCTGGCAAGCCACTGAGCCGGATGAGATGGTCTTACTCCACACCTGAGTCTAGACTCATCCTCCTGCTGCCTCCGCCCCATGAGGGCTAGGGTTGTAGGTAGAGGCTACCACACCTGACCAAGCTATGCCATTTAACTCTGGCCAGAAGGGAGAGATTGCAGAGGAATGGGGAGAATGTCTTCTGCCTTTGCCTCCAGTGTGTTTATGGGGCTGGTGATACTGATACCGCAGCTTATCTCCAGCTGAGGACGACGTAAAAAAAGGCTGGGTAAGGTAACTACTTCGTTGTTTTCTGGCCTTGCTGATTTGTGAAGAAAGAACGAAAACCAGAGGTCCGTTCCTTCTTTTCTTTTCTTCCTTTTTTTTTTTTTTCTTTTCTTTTGGTGTCTTGAAACAGAGTTTCAATGCATCTCTCTTCCCAGGCTGACTTTGAACTTCTAGCCTATGTCTTTTGTTTGTTTGTTTGTTTGTTTGTTTTTCGAGACAGGGTTTCTCTGTGTAGCTTTGCGCCTTTCGTGGATCTCGCGCTCTAGCCCAGGCTGGCCTTGAACTCACAGAGATCCGCCTGGCTCTGCCTCCCGAGTGCTGGGATTAAAGGCGTGCGCCACCGCCCGCCTGGCGCCTATGTCTTTTTGAGTCCTGGAATTATAGGCACGCACCACCTCGCCCAGCTCAGAGTTTGCGCTTCTGCTAAAGACTTACTATAATTTTAAGGGTTAAACTAAAAGTCTAAATTCCTATTTCTTGGTCCTGCTTCTTGTCTTACTCCAGGGGTTAGATGGATTTTGGTCGGCTTGTTGGGGGTGAAGGGTGTTTTGCTTTTAAGATACTTGTTGGCATGGTGATGGTGTAAAGGCTTCTGGGAGCACCTGATCAGCTGATCTGGTTTGCTCAGGCATACCCCTGTTACCTAAAATTTACAAGACCAGGAAAACATGGCTTGCTGGGTGGCTTGTGGCCCTCCGGAAGCATTATGGGAAATGGCTCCTGGTGAGACCATGAGGAACTTGCTCCTTCATTTCTCACCTAGTCTGAGCCTGAGCTTGGAAACACCGTGTGTTTCTTTGCCTCTTCCCTCCACTGGGCGATACATCGTTCCTTTTCTTAAAGACAAAGCTAGGGCGCTGGAATGTGTGAAAAGGCTGCTGAAAAGAGTTCACTTAGAGCCCTAAGTTGCCTCAACTGGAAGACTTGCTAGAGGACTGGCCTGGGGGGTTACGTAACTGACCTACCATATAAGGTTTCCTGCACTGGACAGAATTAGAATGGGAAGCAGACTGGCGATATGAAACACCTGAGTAGCAGGATGTGGTTTTTCTGTTTTGTTGTTTTGTTTTGTTTTTCATTCTTCCCGGATGTTGTAATTGTTGTAGGCTATGACTGAATTGCAGAGGCCGGCCCAAATCTCCTTTAGATGACCTAGTGTTCACAACAGATAAGTGTGTTTAAGGGAAACCTAAATCATGGTAAGATATCCGAGTGGGTTAATCATGTCAGTTAGAAGCAAATTATCAGGTCTCCTCTTAGAGACAAAACCTGAAATCCTGCTGAGGGGTACAAATAAATAATGCTGGGTATATTTTTTGTTTTGTTTTGTTTTTTTGTTTTTCCGGGCAGGGTTTTTCTGTGTAGTTTTGGTGCCTGTCCTGGATCTAGCTCTGTAGACCAGGCTGGCCTCAAACTCACAGAGACCCTCCTGGCTCTGCCTCCTGAGTGCTGGGATTAAAGGCATGTGCCACCGCTGCCCATCTGATGCTGGGTATCTTAAAGGGCCAGCAGCTTGTGCACTCATATGCTAGCTGCTGTCCGTCCTTCTGCTAACAGCGCAGTTGGGTAGTGGTTGAAAGCATCCACACAACTGCTGGTAAAACGACCTTGAGCGCACTGAGTAACCTCTCAGTAATTCTGTTTTCTTAGCTGAGGAAGAACAATGGTGCTTAGGGACACTGGGAAGATAAATTAATCTACATCTTTAGAATGCTTTATTCTGTTTGTCTGTTTCTGCTCCCTGAACAACTGAATTGGTGTCTTTGTGACCACTGAAGGCAAATGGAGAATTTCTTAATCACAACTGAATACCATTCACCTATCTGAAAATGTTAATCATTCAAGAACTCAATACTAAGAAAGCCTGTGCGTTTCCTTGCGTTCACGCTAGAACAGACAGTCACTCTCTGTTCTCAGTGTGGAGGCTTGCTATTTGGTTTGGTCAGAATGACCTCTGGTCTCCTTTAAATCTTCCCCACACTCTCAGACTCCCTACAGAGAGAGAATGATCCTTCTTCTGAAGTCAGCATTCTAGCCAAGGAAGTGGGAAAGGGAGGGGGCACCCTGACTAACCCAGGGACTAGGCCAGGACATTGGGGCCCCAATACTATCGTGGCCCACATAGCTGGGCAGGTTGCCATGGTTATTCCCCTTCCTGCATCTTTCCACCACCCTGGAAGGAAACTTGCCCCTCTAGGGTAAGCAGAATCAGAACAAATTGCTTCCTGGCCTAAAAATGGAAATCAGTCAGTCAAGCAGAATCTTTCTCTCTACACATATTGCCCTTCCCTCACCCCTCAAACTTATTTTAATTCCAGTATAAACGTCTAATCTTTGCTAGCTCTTATATCATCTAGATAACAACACATGACGGCTAATAAAACTTCAGTTATTACCTCGGTACAGAAGTTGCTTGGCAATTTCTGTTCCTCTTATAACCTGCACAAACTAGCCGGGGGCCAATGACCTTTGGCTGATGTAAGCTGGTAAGAATTCTCAGTAATGGGACATGCCAACTTAATGTTTAGTTCTAGGGAAGTGACCAGGAAGCAGAAAGTATGGCAACCATCTCTTAGACTTTCAAGAAATGTTAGAGAAAAGGGTAAGGGGAAAATAGGAAGTAAGAATTCTAGAATGTTGAATCTATAATACTGTAAGAAGTAAGAGTATGTCGCAAGGATAGAGCAGGTCCCTATGTGTATAAAATCTTGGATTCAACCCCCAACACCACAGAAAAGAAAGAAAATGAAATTAAAATGCTGTCAAACCTGGAAGAAGCTTGAGTGACAGAGGGAAGGCTTAAGATGTTTCTCTTAGTAAAAACTAGTCTGTTTTTCCTTAGCAATATGATGTAATCCATTAGGCTGAAATACACTAGGATCTTCAGAGGACATATAAACTGCCACTTGTAAGCAGATTCATAAAAACTGAAGTCACCCTCTCAGGATTAGACACTTGGTGTATGTTTCACAGCTAGAAGGTTTCACAGAGTGTGGTCTCCACTCCAGATTGATTGAACCCAAGTTGGCAAGAGGCCTTGCCCAGCTATAGTCTACAAACCTTCTATTTGATCTAAGAGCAACATTTGTAATTCAGCTTTATGATTCAGTCATTCAATGGAAAATATAACAACTTACTTCAGTTCCTAAAGTCATAGAAATAATAGAGCAAAACTATTTAAATATAATTATGTTTAGCTGCATCTTGGGTTGCAAAAAAAGATGAGAAAGCACATACCTACAATGTTTTACCCATGGCTTTCTTGATCCGAGGAAAATAAATATAATCCTCAGTTTTACCACATTGCCTCACTTCTAAATCCTTCCACCTAGGCTGAGGTTTTTAAAGAGTATAATTAATCTCCAGTTATTAGGAGACTGTCTCAGCCAACATATTTTTAAAAGGGACTCCAGTAAACTACATCATTACCCTTAAACCAGCTGGTTTTCTCTAGCTCACATAACTTTTACATTTGTTTTCCATGCCATGTCCAGAAGTGCAGACAGGAGCCTCCACTGTAAATAAATCTACTGCACTTGGGTTTTAGAGAACTGTGTCTGAAGAAGGATCAATCCATTCCCCCATTTAACTTTCATTATACACAACTTGTAATAAAACAAAAAAAATCTGGGCTGCGAATATAATTCATTTGCTAGAGTGTTTATGTAACATGCATAAGACCTGGAGTTCAATCCCTATTCTGAACTAGTTGTGGCTCATGAAGGTAATCCCAGAATTGGGGATGTGGAGGTGGGAAGATCAGAAGTTAAAGGGCATCAGCCTTCTGCAGTGAGTTTGAGGTCAGCATGGGTTACTTATCTCAGAAAAAGAGGTCTCCATTTCTTAGCTCCAGTATGATCAGCTTGCTCCACATCAGATCCTGAAGATGAACTGAGATTTAGTGTTTCTCTGAATAGTTACGAAGAACCCAAGTAATGCATGGTGCTGGGTTGGCAGTGGAGAAACAACACCCCAGTGAGTAGAAATTAAGGAAGAAGTCTGCATCAGGTGAGGCCATACATACAAAATCTAGAGTTCTGCCAACTTGCAATGGAATGGCAGCCCTGGCATTTCTCAGAAATACTACTAAAAGTCAGGAATGTGGCTTATTGGTAGACCTCTTACAAAGTATGTACAAGGCTCTAGATTTGATTTCCAGTTTAAACAAACAAAAAAAAATTGTTTAATTTCCCTAACGCTTAGTTACCATATTCACCTTGCAAAACAATTAAGAATGACTGGAATGGGTAGAGATCCCAACTCCTACTGAAGCACACTGGGTGTCATCTGGAAATAGAGTTTCCAGTTGACTGGTTCTGAGATGGACAAGGTTAGTAGTTCGGCACGGGCTCTGAACTACAAACGACCATGTCCACAAACCAGCTCTACTGTCACCCAAGAGGTATAACATCTGAATTTCATTTTTCCTCGAAGTTACAGCTGAAGGGAAAGTGGAAAGTTCCTGAGAATGGCTGCTGACACAGATGGACGACTGTTCTGGAGCCGCCATCCTCTGTGAAATATCTGGGCTGATGCTGGAAAATGGCCTTATTCTTATTGATGGTGAATTTTAGATAAGCTAAATTCTGTTGTTGAACACATTGAGGCTGAGAGTTAAACCAGCTTTCTTTCATATCTTGAAACCACTAAACATGGAGGTCAAGCAGTAGAATATGGCAATATTTCATAAACCTGAAGGGACCAACAAATGCTAACTTTCATGGTTCCATTTTTTTTTTTCATGGTCAGGAAAAATAGAGGTTCTTTAAGTCTAGAGTTAATCTGTACCTAAAAATCAGGAACATGAAAAGTAACCCTTTCCTTCCTGTGTCCATATTGGGCATAGATGCTCTCCTACATAACCTCATTTTTCTTTGTCCTTTCTCCCTCTCTCCCTCTCTTCCTTCTCCCACCCTCACTATGACCTTCCCTATAACCTTCTCTATTTCCCTCCCTCCCTCCATTTCTCCCTCTCTCCCTCCCTTCCTTTTCTCCCTACTTTCTTTTATAAGACAGACTCTCACTCAGTAGCCCAAGCTGGGCTTCTCATCCTTCTGTTTCAGCCTCCCAAGGGCTGCATAGGTATGCACGATCACACCCAGTTTTTACATTTATGTTTTAACTGTTCTGGTTAGGACCAAAGTCTGTTCTGATAGTCTATGATACATAATTCATATGTTAATATACTTTTATGCTATCTTTTAGTGTTGTAGAAAGAAGCCAAATGCATTCGCAACTGTCAGAGGTGTTGAATAGTGAAGAGTACTGAACCAGTTTTTCACTGTTCCCTGAGTCGGGATCAGAAATCAGATGTACACAGTAGGTCTTCCAATCTCTGTGCTTTGAGCAGGGGAACTCTGAGCTGTGCTTTAGTTATACCACCGCTGATTTTGCTGCTATTGTTATCATCAGATTTGTTTGTTCCCCAGGCCCTCCAAAATTAAATATTATAAATGCAACCCCATTTTTGAAGTGCAAAACAAATTTTTGCTGATAACATGACTCTTCCATCAATAGTTAATGACATTCAATACTGATTTCTACCAGGGCAGAGGTTGAATTATAGGTAAGATTCTTCAGAAACCATCTGAAGAACATTTGGTAGGTAGGTAGGTAGATACATAGATAGATGATAGGCAGATGGATGGATGGATGGATGGATGGATGGATGGACGGACAGACTTGAATTAGAATGATAACTAATTTTATTTAGTATCCAAATTGTCTTCTGAAGTATAACTTGATGCAGAGATGTTAATTGCCCAAAACCTCTTGGGAATGCAATTCTCATTTATTTAGCTGTCTGGAGTTATAATAGCTAAACATTGGTTGAAATTCAAAATTGGATGTAGCTGCCGGGCGGTGGTGGCGCATGCCTTTAATCCCAGCACTTGGGAGGCAGAGGCAGGCGGATCTCTGTGAGTTCGAGGCCAGCCTGGGCTACCAACTGAGTCCCAGGAAAGGCGCAAAGCTACACAGAGAAACCCTGTCTCAAAAAACCAAAAAAAAAAAAAAAAAAAATTGGATGTAGCTATTTACCTTATGTATGTTAGCAGACACATGCTAATTACCAACCACAAAAAAATTTAGCTGGTCGTGGCATGTGTCTTTAATCCCAGTGCTGGGAGGAAGAGAAAGGTATATATCTGTGAGTTCTAGGGCAACCTGTTCTACATAGTGAGTTCTAGGCCAGTCAGGGCTGTATAGAGAAACCTTGTCTGAGAGAGAGAGAGAGAGAGAGAGAGAGAGAGAGAGAGAGAGAGAGAGAGAGAGAGAGAATTTAGAGAAAATGTCCATGTAATAGCACGTGCCTATGGTCCCAGCACTAAGGGAGAAAAAGCAAGAAGAACTTGAGTTCAAGGCCAGCCTGGGCAACTTAGCAAAATCCTGTTGACAAAAATAAAAGAAACTTAGAGAAAATGATGATAATCAACGAACAGAAATTTGTTTCAATTGAGTGGTGTAGGGTATTTACAGGGGTCCAGATGAAGACAAAAAAGATGGTGGTTGTAATAATGGAATTAGCCTTTAAAGGACTAAAGGAAGTCAAATATGCAATGGTTAAAATGAGAAAAGATGTAGGAAGAAGACAAGGGAATCGCGTAGGTAGGAAAGAACGAGGTATGCTCAAATAACTCCATTCTCTCTGACCCCGAGAGTACAGGTGGAGAGCCAAGAGATGATAATGTATAAAGGAAAACACAGAGGACATTAGTCATGGAAGTCAGGTCTTTATTTGCTAAGAGGATCTCTTCACTTAAGCAGAAAAACATGTTGACTCAGGCAAGTTAACCTGTCCATTCTAGCAAGATGAATATGAGTGCAGATTGCTTAGCAGTTGAAGAAAATCCCACCAGCAAAGTAGGCAAAGATTTGCCTGATTTAATATTAAGAAGCAAAGGGGAGCCGGGCGTGGTGGCGCACGCCTTTAATCCCAGCACTTGGGAGGCAGAGGCAGGCGGATCTCTGTGAGTTCGAGGCCAGCCTGGGCTACCAAGTGAGCTCCAGGAAAGGCGCAAAGCTACACAGAGAAACCCTGTCTCGAAAAAACCAAAAAAAAAAAAAAAAAAAGAAGCAAAGGGGAAATCAGTATTGCTGTCATGTATTTATTTTGATTTGTTTGAAACAGGTTCTTTCTGTGCAGCTCAGGCGAGCCTCCAGTTCACTATATAATCTGAGCTGGATTTAAACTCACCAATCTTTTCTGCCATTGGCATGCCCAACCCCCAATCTCCAGTGCTGGAATTAGAAGCACGGACCACCACCTCCCAACTGTGCATTAGTCTTAGTGTTTTAAAGCACTATGCTCTTTGCCAGACTCCATAAAGCTTAGAAAAGTAGAGTAACTAATTCCCTCACCTCAAAAGTTTTATTAAGTTGAGGGAAGAATTCTACATGAGTCAGAGAGCAACAATAGGTCATGGTCACTGTGGGAAGATGATACAGTGAGTAAGAGGTCAGTAGAGACTTCTGAGACCTTGAGTAGACCTTGAACTACAGATTGGAATTTAAGTGGGAGAAGGCAATCAGGGATGCAGGCTAGGACAGCGGCATGAGAAGCGTAGAAAGCATGGGACAATCATATCTCTGTTACAGACAAGAATGGCTCATCTATCTAGAAAGCTAGTGGCTATGGATTCATACGTCTGAAACCTGGTTAGGGAGTCTGAAGCTCAGCTCAAGTACAAATGAAGATAATGAGCTTGATTAACACAAAACCAGGAAGGCTAATCCAGTAGGCACTTCTACATAATGCCTCCACAAAAGCTGACTGGGTACAACCAGAGTCATTTAAAACTTGGTTTATCATTGGAATTCTTTGAAAAGATGGAAAGTATTTAATCATTGCACTTTTTGACTTTAAGTCTTCTCAGTATATTAAGGAAAAGAATAGTGCCTGTGTAGAGAAGGTAAAAGTACACTATGCCATGTGCACTTATGTGAGCCAGGTACACATAACAAGGAATGTGACGATGAAGCAAGGTTGGGGAGAAATGCTGGAACTCAGTAAAGCATAAGAAAAGTGGGAGGATGAGAAGCATGAAAATAAAAGACAACTGTGAAAAACAGTGAGTCAGAATTTTGCCAGATGAAGTAGGTATGTGAACAGTCTAGGATGAAATCTGTTTCATTCCAAGCTACAGATAAAAAATACTCTTGTAGATTTTGTAGGCACATCCAGGTACAGAATAAATTCTATTAAGTCTCTTCCCAGCCCATGTACAGTGATGCTAACCCAGCTTCTTGTGTGAGAACTCTAATACAGAATAATGGATGCAGTCATGTTCTGTTTAAGAGTCTGGATGCAGAGGCTTCCTGCAGCCAGCATCTGGGGGAAGCTTCTATGAGGTGCCAGGGTGGACTACTTTCTTGATAAAGAGTGTCATAACATAAGGTTAATGCTTTGGTAACTAGGTAGTGCCCTTTAACCAAAGCTAGCTCGGGGAGTGGAAGGGAGAGAAAGTTACATTTTTCTGATAGCTGTTTCATTTAAATGAGGAGTTTGCCTCATACAAAAATGACTTTCTCGAGACTTTAGGATCCATTAACATGTTTAGTATCTCCTCTGAGTCATTCATGTTTCTCCAGTGGTGAAACTGATTGCCAGATGAATGTAATGTTTCCTTCTGCTTGTTTACAAAGTTAGCTATGAGTCAGAACTTTAGATTTTAAGTTAATTTTACAGAAAACACCACAGATACTCTTAATGACCCTATCTTGCACAATTCTTCCTTCCAGAGGTCATTGCCACAAAGGTGTTCCTTGAGATCGCAATACGACTACAGGAGATTCGAAAATTGTTGAAGAGACAGTCTATATATTAACGGGGTCTTGTACCATTATTCATATCAATAAGAGATCAATTCATATAGAATTTCTTGAAGTAGTATTACATTTTTTTCCTTACTAAATGTTGATAGCAAAGATTTCCAAGCTAACTAGAAACATCTCCCATTTAGCATCAATTTTTTTTTTTCCAAGACAGGATTTCCTCTGTGCAGCTCTGGCTATCCTGGAACTTGCTTTGTAGACCAGGCTGGCCACGAACTCACAGAGATCCGCCTGCCTCTGCCTCCCAAGTGCTGGGATTAAAAGCATGTGCCACCACTACCTGGTTTTAGCATCAATTCTAATGAGCATTTTCCTGTCCTATGCTACAAGTACCTTACGAGTAAAGACCATGTCTTCTTTGCCATTGTATACCTGGCATACTACAATGCTTGGCACATAGGAGGTATTCAATAAATAGCTTGATGGCCAGATGAGTAAGTAACTCAAGCCCCTCTCATTTATGACTTACTTGTAATTTGCTATAGACTGAGCATAACAGGGAATTTTTAGCTTCCCTTTATCTATTAGTATAAGTACAATAATTCTGAACCCTGTTTTAACTTTATGGTAATTTCTAATGAGGACGATCCACATGCACCCCTCATTTATATCTGCTCAGGTCCTGAGAAAGACAGACAAGGTGTTACTAAAATTCTCCAGATGATGTGATATTTCTAACTCACTGGTTTAACTTCTATCACTGGAGTACCCACTACCACTCCAAGGCCTGCTTTACCTGGTAGATGTAACCCCTGGCTAATAACAGTTATATTTTATGGTTTCAAGGCTGAAATTCCATCCAATGATAGCTTTTCATTCTCGCTTTGTTTCAAAACATATATGTCCACCAAACTGTTTATTAAATAGCCGATTAAAATTAAATATAGATGGCCTAAAGGTCAGGGCCAATAACTGCTTTGACTTAACATAATTTCTGCCCAAATGAGAGAAACTTAAATTTATTTATTTTGTTTTTCTTTGCATTTTTTTTTTTTGAGACAGGGTCTGGTGCCTTAGCTCAGGATGGTCTGGAAATTACTACGTAGTCCAAGCTGTCCTCTTTCTGCCTTAGCTGGTCCCACCCAGCACCGTTGTTGGGATTCGAGACATAAGCTGCCACACCCAGTGGGAAATTTAATTTTTAAACTTTGCTTGTGCAGCTGGACTGTGATTTAAGATGCAGTTTCTTCCAGCCTTTCTAAAATGCTGATGGCACTGGACTGCCAGCTCATTACTCTCCACACTGCTCCCAGTGTGTGCAAGGACATAGCTGGGAACCAAGAACAGGTCATAGCCTAACCAGCTTCAAAACCCCACCATCAAAGCAATTTTTCAATGTTGGGTTATTTGATTCAAAACTAACTGCTCAGCAGTTAAGATACTTGCTTATTCAACTGAAGTTCAGACCCTGGCAGCCATATCCAGCAACTCACGAACACCTGTAGCTCCAGTGACTAGGAATCAATCCTATGTGTCCTGGCCTCCCCAGGCATTTGCACACACGTGTTCAAACTCACGCACGCACGCACATAGGACATAATAAAATAAATTTAAAAAATAACCTTTTCCTAGCAGCTTTAGATAGGCATCAGTTAACTGGTGTCCAAGATGACATTGTTGCAGGCTGGCTATGGGTACTGCTCTAAACACATCCAGATGCTCTTGGCGGGTGTCACTGAACCCTAAGAGATTTACCTAATTGTCTTTCTTGGGTGCTAAAGAGCAATCCCAGTCCCTCATGCACACTAGCATCCTAGGTATGTGCTCCATCATTTCAATGCTCCAAGTTGTGCCAGAATTTTAAATATTGCTATCTGATACATTAACACATCCCCAGGAAATACAGTTTTAAAAATAAAAGCACGTGCCACCCCGATGTCACATTCTAACTATGTAAGAATTAGCAATGGCCTGCCCTTCCTTACCAACCTTTCCTCAGTACTGATGTTTCTAGATTCTCAATAGTTACATAAGAAACACAGAATGGGAAAACATACTACTTTGAATAAGTCACAGTGATGTCGTTATTTTGGTCCATAGCAGCCTTTGACAAAAGATGTCCTTGCTTTGTTTCCTAGGTTGACACTTCAAAATGTCATTTCATTTCTAAAATAGGCATTAAGGAGACTTATTTAAAGATAAGCTGGGTCATAGGACAAAGGGCATAATATATAATGGCCTTTGGCTTTTATGAAAGCCACATTTAGGACGCAGTTTATTTGAAGTTTGGGGGTCACTGGCATCATTGCTCATCTGGAAGGGATGACCTTGAATCTGACATTTGAGATTGTTAGACCTTAACCTTTTGGTGAAAAGGCTTCTTCCCAGAAGATTAGTCAAGTATTTAAATAAAAGAAACCGGCAGTGTTGAATCACTCAAGGTGACACATCCACGCAGCTATCATACTACAAAGCTATCTGACTCTTTGATGCCTTGCTACGAGTACTCAGATTTGTCACTACCCCAACCTAGACGCCATCACTCAACCTCAGTCTCCCCAGTACTGTCTAGACAAAATAAAGTGCCGTGCCGTAAGCTCACCATAATCCAGCTTGACCTGACTCTCAACCTTTCCCCTGCCATCATGAGCACCCAGTCCTGTATCCTTGCTCAGCTGATATAAATACTCTTTATTCCTTGCTGAGAATTCTTCTTTCCCAGATAGATTTTCTGTACAAGTTGCACCCAGCTTTGCGGGGGTGGGGGTGGGGGGCATCTGGCTTAATCCTTTCTTTTGTCTGTGTTGCTCCAAGGCAAAGGTTGAGGCAAAAGCATCAGAAGCAAAGATGCTTAATTCTTGCAAGTCATCTTTTCCCATCAACTAGGAATAACAATACCAAAGATTGCATGAGAATTGTCCGGTATGTAGGGAACATTTGATACTTCCAAACTATCCCCAGAGATGCTCTCTGCAAAGTTCCTGGGCTGCTCTGCTTTTCCTTAACAGAACATTTATCCCCTTCAGAAAACCTATACTACATTTACTTTTGTTTTTCCTTCTACAATAGTGTAGACTTGTCAGGAAAGAGATTCATATTTTGCCCATGTATATACCCAAGCTCTAAGAGAATTCCCACTACACTGTAGGAATACAGATTAATTATATGATTTGCCTTTCTGGTATGTATCAGAGGCATATTCAAAGGGATGCACCTGCTATTTAAACAGGGTTGTATGTAGCTCTGACTGGTCTCAAAGTCACTATGTAGCTGAGAAGGCTGTTGAGCTTCTTTTTCTTCATCTTCCTCTTCGTCTTCCTCCTCCTCCTCCTCCTCTGCTTCTTCTTCCTCTGTTTGGAGACAGGGTTTTTCTGTGTAACAGTCCTGGCTGTCCTGGAACTCACTTTGTAGACCAGGCTGGCCTCAAACTCAGAGATCCACCTGCCTATGCCTCGTGAGTGCTGGGATTAAAGGCATGCATCGCCATGCCCAGCAGCTGTTGAACTTCTGATCTTCTTCCCTCTAGAGAGAGAGTAGGAGTACAGATGCCCACTGCCACTCTGCTTTACTAATGCTACTGACTGAACACAGGAACTTATGCATGCTAGGCAAGTACATGACCAACTATTTTTCTCTCCTAAGGAAATTTCTTAGATCAAAGAGTAGGTGTAGAGTGGAATTTAGGGTGGAGAACCCCAAACTGAGAGAGACTGATTCCAAGAAAGAAGCTTTATTCATATCCATGTCTAGTAATTTTCTTGAAATTAGAATTTTGCTTGTTTTAGAAGGACAAAGCAAACGTAGTTTCTTTCTCTGCTTTTCCTGGTGGAGCTAATTATTTCATGTTTCTACAAAATGTAACTTACCAAAGACATTGTTAGCTAACACAGTAACTGTAAACATTCACCAAATTTCAAATTTCACTCAAAGTTTCTGTGGAGTTTGGAAAGTTCCATCACAACCTTGGAGAATCTGCCTTGACTTCCTTCTCTATAATTTTGAGCCTTTTTTTTAATAAAGATTGGATTAGGGACTTAATAATAACTTTCAAATGAGATTTCTCATTGAATAGGGCTATAGAGTTCAGCTAAGGAAACAACAAATCATGGAATTGCATTCTTTGATACTAAAAGTGCCTACAAAAAAAAGGAGGCAAATCAGATGCTACCATGGAGAGAAGACTTCAGCTAATACTTGCAGATCAACTCAAGTTACTTTGAATTGGTGAGCTTAAGAGGGACCATGAAGAAAGGCTACAAATGGAACCCCAGTCTAATCCATAATTCCACCTCACCCTCCATTTTTTTTTGTGTGTGTCTGTGTAAATTTGGAAGTACTATTTGCTTAACAGGTATAGAATCTTACAACTTGTCATTAGAAATTCAAAGAGCAGAGGAGAGTGCATTGAAAGAGCATTCAGGCTAATGAACATTTGTTTAAACACTGCATTTTTTACTAACCAATTAAAAGTGACTCACTGAAGTTGGCATTCCTGTGTGCTCAAACCAGAAGCCCTTTTAGTTCAACATAAACAGGGATATCTAGATCATCAGTGGCTAAGAGGTCTCAGTTGAATCCCAGCAAAGAGGCCTTCAATAGAGGCACTCTTATCAGTTCATCTTGTGCAGGAACTATACACTAAGTAGACCCCCATGGTTAGTTCCTGGGATCCCAAGGAGATAACAAACCCTGTCGGAAGGGTAAGCATTCAACAGCCCAGAGAAAGAAGCACTTTACCCCATCTGCTTATTACAGAAAAGCACAGGGCTATGGTGTGTGTGTGTGTGTGTGTGTGTGTGTGTGTGTGTGTGTGTGTGTGTTCTGTTGTTGTTTTGGTTATTCTGTTTGTTTCATTTTGCTTTGAGAGAGTCTCACTGTGAAGCCCTAGTTGGCCTGGAACTCACAGCTCTGCCTGCCTCTGTCTTCCAAGTGCTGGGATTAAAGAAAGGCATATGCCACCACACCCAGCAGATAAACTGTTTTTGTACAACTGGCTGAAAAAAAAAATCTCTTTCCTCCTCAACTCTGGAATAATTACACTGATAGAAGAGATGGGCTTAACATGACTTAATATGTTGATCAAAGAATGAATATACATATGTATATTCCTATATGTGTGTATATACATACATATGTATATATTCAGCCAATTGCTGAACTCTGGAATAAACTTTTTGAAATTTGTACAGAATAAGGTAATTCTTAAGGTTCTTAGAAATTTACAACCAGAAAAGAAAGCCGCTGAGCTCTGCCTTCATTTCCTGGGACATCTTAGTTCTCGGAAATACTTCCATACATTCCCCTCCTTCTTGTTGAGATTATGCAACCAGCTGGCCTAAGGTGATATAGAAATTGGATCCCTGAAGGCTATTTTAGAGGAAGCCCATTGTTTTAATGATTAGAACCTCACAGGTATGGCTGTCCTAAAGTCATTCCTTCTTAGGGTCCCTTCAATCATCTTTCTACATTTCCTAATTGTGTTTATATGCCACCTTATAGTTCATCTTGTAGTCATTCTTGCAGTAATTTATTTTGTTTAGATAACCAAAAGCACAATTTAAAGGCAGATAGGCTAGCTATTTCGGGACACTTTTGTATCATATATTCTAAAATTTCAAGACTGGGTTAATATTAGTATATTGTGTCAAGAAGCAAGTTTTTATACTAAAACCTCTCCCAAAACCTGAAATTACCAGGCGTTTTTTTCTTTTCTTTTCTTTTTCTTTTTCTTTTTTTTGTTTTTGTTTTTGTTTTGTTTTTTCAAGACAGGGTTTCTCTGTGTAGTTTTGATGCCTGTCTTGAATCTTGCTCTGTAGACCAGGCTGGCCTCAAACTCACAGAGATCCGCCTGGCTCTGCCTCCCAAGTGATGGGATTAAAGGCATGTGCACCACCACTGCCCAGCATTACCAGGCATTTCTTATCTAGTGACCAACCTAATTTGGCCAGGAGTGAAGGTGTATCGAATGAGCCTGCATATTCTTATTCCATTGGTGAGCGTTCTCTTGAATCTTTAGGCAGTATTGTGGAAGCTTCCTAACCTTAAATATGCTAGGACACTGGTACTAATATAATAAGAGAGAGGATTTAGGTTCTAGGTTCCTTGGTTCCTCTATAAACTAACATTCAACAAATAAATGGAGAGTCCCTTGTTATTTTGTTTCATTTTGTCTTATTGAGATGAAATCTCTCTTGCCCAAGCTGCTCTCCAACCTTTGGGCTCAAATAATCCTCTTGTCTTGGCCCCCAAAGAATCTAGAACTAAAGGTGTACACCAACACCCTCAGCTCCTAGATATCTTTTAATGACCCCTTTATTCATTTTACTTCAAAGCAACACAATTTGCGCTAAATAACAATCAGCTGAATCATTACGAACCATCTTTAAAGTCATATTTAATATTCTGAACACACAAGATGACAGCAAACAGTAAGTTAATTTTTTTTCAGTAGGTTAATTTTTAAAAACTATTATTAACCATTGAAGTTAGCATAGTCACCAGTATTCTTGGAGATGAAGCTAATGCCTTGTTGGCAAAATCTTACCCAACTAGAATAGATTGTATCAAACAAGGAAATGTGGGCAGGGTAAATTTCTCATGGGAGGTTATTGCCAGCCCTCAGGGTAGACTGAATACCAAAACAAAGGGCATATTCTACCAGGGAGGCCACCTAGAACCCAGAGATGGTTTGTCAGAATCACAGCACTTAAACCAGTCTTGGGTTAAGTCTACAGAAGTTTAATGCTGCCTTCTTCCAGAAGTCTGGTCTAGACATAAAAATGTAGCAGACACACAAGTTAGTTCCACTGACTACAAACAACTGCTGCACACATCCCAGCTTGACTGCTCTGCACTGATGTGACAAGGCAGCTGGATCCTTCTTCCTTTAAAAATCTTAAAAACTCAGCATGTGTCTGAAACCTGAGTTGCAGAAAGGTGGAGCCACACTCAAGCCTTGGCTTTCTGGATTATGTGAATGTGGGGCTCTGCCTGGGATGTAAAATCTCATTGGGATTTATGTCATTCAGCCAGAAAGAAACCAAATATCAGGCAGTATTTCTTCTTGCACTGGTTTGTAGAAGAGGAAAAGCTTAAGATTACTTTCCTCTTTTAAAGCACCCTGGTGCGGTTATAAGATCATAATATAATTCTGCTGGTGTGTGTGGCTCTGCATTTATAACCTAAGGTTTCAAATACAAATAGATCCTTATAAATAGCATGCTTTCTTTAACTCCTAACATTGGGTAGAGTTACAGGATGACTAATGGAACTTAAATAAAGAGTGAAATGTGTTTACTAGGATTGTGTGCACACACATCATAGGAGAATGTCCAGAGATATATTGATTGTATCCTTAGATCCAGACAAATGGGCTGCATGTCCTTCCAGGTTATTTCTTATGGGAATGGACAAATACACCTTGGATAACCTTGAAAACAAACTCCTAAGTTTCTTGAATATGATTTTATTTTAAAACTAGCTGGGAGCTAGGAAAATGAGCTTTGGCAGAATCATCTCACCTAACTTAGGAAGGATAGCCATAGAAACCGTGAAATGCTAAGTATTCAAGAGGACTGTGAGGAAAAAAATGCAAATACTCTTATTTATTCCCAGAAATCTAAAAGTTGTATAGCTGAGTCTTTTTCCTCATCTGACTCTTCAGTTTCATTTATTTTTTTATTTTTTTTTAAAAAAAAATTATTTGTTTATTATGTATACAGTGTTCTGCCTGCATGTATGCCTGCGGACCAGAAGAGGATGCTGGATTTCACTATGAATGGTTGTTAGCCACCATATGGTTGCTGGGAATTGAACTCAGGACCTCTAGAAGAGCAGCCAGGGCTCTTAACTGCTGAGCCATCTCTCCAGGCCCCTGTTTTTTAAATTTTCGATGCTGCAATTTAATTCCCTTTCTTTCCTTCCATATACCCCTGCCCACTCTCCTTCAAATTCATGGCCTCTTTTTTTTTAATCAATTGTTATTGCATTCATATATGTATTTGTAAATACATACAGATTCCTGATATAACCCATTGAGTCTATATAATGCTACTTAATATGTATACTTTCAGGATTGACCATTTGGCAATGGACAACAAATTGGTGTGTTCATCCCTGGGGATTTACCCCTCTAGCTCCTAGTTTTACTTGGTTGCTGTAATTCTTTGTGTAGGGTTGAGGCCTCGTGGGCTTCCCCCAGCCCGCTGCAGTTGGGCATGTTTGTTGGTGTCTTTCTTGTTCAGCTCAAGCTTGGGCTGCCATGTCGGTGACGCTCTGTTGATAGAGCTTCTGATGTTACTAGGAGAAACAATCTCCCTGATTCTTCAGCTCTTCCAGTCATCCTGCCCCCTCTTCCTCAATGTTCCCTGAGCCTTAGGTGTGGGAGTGTTCTGTAGACATAATCCACTGTGACTGAGCTCCACAACTCTGCATTTTGATTGGTTGTGGGTTTTGGTAGCAGTCTCTGTCAGTTGCAAAGAGAAGTCTTTCGAAGTTCACACATAACATCCTTGTTATATTTAGATGTCAAATGTAAAGTGTTTTATGTGTTCCCTGTGGTTTTGAATCGATCCATGAGATGTTATTCAAATTACTGCCCCAAAGCCCTGTGATAGATTCTAAAGTGTGCGTGTTAATAGCTACATTTTTAAAAAGTAGGAAAGCATTAAAATTCTTTATATAAGTTGTTCACTCATTAGAAAACTTTCTGCCAGGATTTAGAATGAGGATAACAGATAAAGAAGCAATATTCCCATCTGATGACACAAGATGGAGCTTTTCTGTTGAAATTCTTTTTGTTAGTAGTGGGCTTTTTATTTGTTTGTTTTTTACTTTGAGATGGAGTTTCACTATGTAGCCCAAACTGGCTTCCAACTCAAAAATCCTGTCTCAGCCTCCCAAGATCTTGAATTATAGGCATGCACTACACAACAGAGTTGGTCTAAATCAATGTTTTTAATGTTGGTTTAACTCACCCATCCCAATTTTCCATGAACTTTTACTTCTTCAAATCATCCTATCTAATATGGTTGATGTCACTCCTACTGTGGTCACTGTGGCATAGTGTCTCAAATCCTATCATGGCTACCAACTACAAGGGACTTGGCTAGGCTTTTATTCTCCAAAGAAAGCATTCAAGTGACAGAGGTAGGTATGCTGTTGCTTGTTCTGCAATAGCTTCACAGCGGGTAGGAGAAGGACTCAGAGCATTCTGGTATATTCCCATGGGTTTTCTGGTCAAACATCACTGCACACAGTGCTTCCTACCCATGAGGGACTGACTATATCAGAGGCTCAAAGTACTAAAGTCCCATTTCACTGGGGTTAGAGAAGCCTGACATTTGAGCCAGGTCTTCCCTGCTCACCGTCGACCCCAAAGGAACTCTTCCTTCCCTATCCCCTACCTGAGTCAGACTACTTTAACCCATTGGCCTATTCCCAGAAATGCTTTGGCTCAAGGTCCAAACTTGCTCTTCAAGTTCCCAGCTCCAAAGTTCAAAATACGCAAAGAAGAGCAGTCTGTGTTGAACCCCCACCTCCCCCAAAACCCAAGCTCTCATTTCTCCCAGAATCATAGAATTCTTTCCTTATGATCCTTTCCTCAGAATTTGTAGGGATCACTCAGGGCTTGTCCGGTGACTGAGTTTGTATGTCTGAATGGAAGACATAAAGGAATGGTGTGGCTTAAGATCATTCGTAGTTCTACACCTTTGAGCTCCAAGACATAGCGATTACCTTACTGACCTGCATAGCTCCTGATATAAAGTGCAAAGGGGGAAAATAGCATGTAGGAAAATAAATACTGCGTTGTTAGGGGAATCTGTGTCCAATAATCCCAGAGGCACAGCTCTGGTACAGTGTCGTGTTCAGGAGATTGAGAGCTCCCCTATGCTCACACTTGAGATTGCAGAGTGCCTGATCCACATCCTAGGTGTAGGGGCGCCTCTGACAGAACTGAGGCCAAACGATCAGGGCTAGGAACCTGAAGCAATGACAAAGGTGATTTTTGAAGCTCTCTGATTTCCATAAGCCAAAATTTCAATGCCACTTCCTTCTCCTTGTAGAATTGAATTACAGGACAAGGCTGGATTCCGGTTTTCCTGTTTCACCTAAGCAACAGGAGGCCGGACTTGGGAGGGGAAGAATGTTTCTTCTCCCACAATGATTGGCCAAGATATTGAAGCTAAGATGCATGTATCCAAGTGCTGCTTTTTTTTTTTTTTTTTTTTTTTTTTGAGATAAGCTCTCACTATATAGTCCAGGTTGGCTTCGAACTCAAAGGAGTCCAGCTCAACTGGCCAAGTGCTAGGGTTATAGGCAGGGCCACCTCACCTGGCTATGGATATGCTTGCTAACATCTAACTTAATGTCCATACTAAAAGCATTCCACATGAGCAGAAAACCGGAGGGATATTCCACCACTACGCTCTTTCTTTGAATCTCAGTCAGAGAAGCAGCCCTCCTCACTTGGTTTCATATAAGTGTATTAAACTGTATCCAGGTTTCCCAAGGGACTAGAGCAGACTGTGGTTAGTAAAACTGCACTTGTTCTGATTTTTCCATGCAAACGGGGATAAGAGTTTAAGTGTGCAAACAACAATCAGTGTACTGAAACAGTAGACTAAAAAATACACTTGAAAACTAATCATAAACTTGAGACTTTGGTCTAAGCTGTGAATACTTTCCAGACACTCCCAAGTGAATTGGGTGGCATGGCTAATCCAGAGAATGGACCTTAATATGGGTACACAAAGCTCCCTTAAAACTTAGCCCTCCCAAACACCAATTATGATGATTACTTCCTCCAGCTCGAAAGGGAGATATTGCTAACACAAAATTGTTTTTAAAGTGAAAAGGGCGGGGGCGGGGGGGGGGGGGGGGGGGTTAGGGGTGGTCAGGAAAGGTCAAAATGAGCCAAAAATATTAAAACTTACCAATCCCACAACTAGGATTTCATTTCATGCTGAGAGAAAGAGAGAGAGAGAGAGAGAGAGAGAGAGAGAGAGAGAGAGAGAGAGAGAGAGAGAGAGAAATAAAAGCACCAAGGTACTACATAGTAGAGAATGTACTGAACTAAGAACTAAATTTAAAGTCTTTGATCTGTGAGTTGTGTCTCAGACCTAGCCAAAACAGCCAGATCCAAAGGCCAGTTTGACCAAGTCTGATTCCTGCTACCTGGGCTGGGGATGGGAAATGGCCCAAGGACAGCGTAGAATGAGATGGTGCAAAACCCTCAAACTCTTTGTCTGTCTTGCTTCAAGACTATGAAACACTTAGCTAAGTTGTTGTCCTGTTCTTTCCTTGGTGTGCCTGCTAAACGGCTTGGTGCGGTTTGGGCTGGTTGTGGTGCAGTGGCTGGCCCCCAGGGACTAGCATGCGAGCAGCACTCTCCAACTGAGATACATTACACCCCGAGTCCCAGAAGACTTTCTTGGTGGAGTCTCCACCTACTATTGAGCTTTGCACAGTCTGCTTTTTAAAAAAGTTTAAAAACAGATACAAAGCCGGGCGGTGGTGGTGGTGGCGGCGGCGGCGGCGGCGGCGGCGGCGGTGGTGGCGCTCGCCTTTAATCCCAGCACTCGAGAGGCAGAGCCAAGCGAATCTCTGTGAGTTCGAGGCCAGCCTGGTCTACAAAGTGAGTTCCAGGAAAGGCGCAAGGCTACACAGAGAAACCCTGTCTCAAAAAAAAAAATAAAATAAAATAAAATAAAATAAAATAAAATAAAATAAAACAGATACATTATACTCTCTAGGAATAGTGCATTCTGGGAACTAAAACTAGATTTTTCCTGGTACTAGCTCTATCCCAGTCAGCTTTTAATTGTTACTTTTTTCTTTACCCCATTTCCTAATTATTAAAAAAAAATCTGCTAGGCAGAAGTCATTCAGAATAAGTCCTGTCCCTATATCCCATGAGAACATAAATTTGTAGGCTCTTGAGCCAGAGAGAGGCAGGAGATGGCTGGCTTGCACTTTGGTACATCCTCTCACCTTTTGACCTGTATCACTAACTGAAATGCTTCTCTCCATGTTTTGAGTTACTAACCATTGGAACCACTGCTGTGGAAAAAAGCTGTGTTGGCTACCATACAATACTGTACAATACACGGCATTCGGACCCTGGGCTGTGCCTAGCCATAGCTGCATTTGTTGAACATTGCCTTTTTTTTTTATTTCCTAGTTTTTAATAGGCTCCAATATGCCCCTGACTGGCCTGGTATTCACCGTGTAGCCCAGGATGATCTCAGACTCACAGCAATCCTTCTGCCTCAGCGGGAAAAATTGCCACACAGTTAAAAAAAACAAAGCCCCAGGTGGATGAGACTTTGAATCTTACACTCTGAACTGATGCCGTCTCTCCTCTTCCCTAAATTGACTGTCTAGGCAACTTAACCTCAGTTTGACTTGGTTCAAATATAAACTATAAAGAAACCCTCTTAGATCAAGGCTTTATATTCTGGCTCTGTCTCACTTACACCATCAACTCCCAGAGGACATAATACTGTAAATGCTTAACCTATACAGAAATGCCTAACTTGTATATTAGCACAGGTATGGGTCCCTACAGTAGTCAATATCTATAAGAATGCCTCCCCAGGATTCTTTTTGAGTGTAGATTAACATAGTCTAATAACCCAAAATCTTTTGGCAACTTGATTTTTTGTCCTTGTATGTGTGTGTGTATGATGTGTGTTTGGTTGCCTGTGTGCCAAACAGCATGTGTGGCAAAGAATAACTCCTTGGAGTCATTGTCTCCTTTCACTTTTGTATGTGGGTTGTGGGGACTGGATTTGGGTCATCAGGTTTTCCCAATAACTGCCTTTCCCTGAGCCATTTCTCTGGTCCACAGAAATCTTACTCTCTGCTCAATTGGCTTTTGCAGAGTAGACGGTTAAAAATCATAAAGATGGAGGCACCTAGGGGAGGAAGTCATCCAACAAGTGTGAGACTTAGAGCTGTATCTCAATGTGTTTTCTCAGAGGTTACCTCAAAGACAGTAGAGAAGGTATCTGTTGCCCGTTGGTCTCAAGGTCTGGCCTACAGGTTAATATTTCACATATCCTGTTCAGTACTCTAGCTGAAGCAGGCAGAGCGTCATCAAGGAAGCACATTCCCCTCCAGTACAAAGTGCTAGGCACTCGAAGCAAAGACGTTTACGTTGCTTTCTTCTTGAATCTCCTTACTTCCCTTTACTGTGTCTACTTCTTGCTGCTCTTTTTGAAAATTATAACTGATATGTTAAAACATCCTTGGGATTGTAAATTTTTGAAAATATGGATTAAAGGTTGGTGGGATTTAAGAGCAGCAAGTAACAAAAGAAACACATGTTATAAGGAGGAAAATGAATTCACTTTTGAACTCATCAGCTTACCGTGGTTAGGTTTTGTGTTAATGAGTGCATTTATTATTCCTAAAGCAGAGGTACTTTTCATATAGTTTTCAGGATAAAGGTTTTAAGATCTTGGTGGACAGACATTCCCCTGCATCCACAATGGCTTGATTCCAGTATCCTCCCTTCTCCCACAAGTCCAAACATTCTTTGATGTTCAAAACCCTATGTACATTGTTTACTTCAAATCATCTAGTATTATTTCAAATCATCTCTGAAGTGTTTATAATACCTAATAGAATGCAAATACTAAGCAAATACTTAGTATGCTGTTTTATTTTGGAAATGATAATTTTTTTAAAGTTTGTGCAGATGATTTGTTCTGGGTATTTTTTTGTTCTGGGTATTTTTATTTATTTATTTATTTATTCATTTATTTATTTATTTATTTATTTTTGGTTTTTTGAGACAGGGTTTCTCTGTGTAGCTTTGCGCCTTTCCTGGAACTCACTCTGTAGCCCAGGCTGGCCTCGAACTCACAGAGATCTGACTGGCTCTGACTCCCGAGTGCTGGGATTAAAGGCATGCACCATCACTGCCCGGCTGTTCTGGGTATTTTTGATCAGCAATTTTTTGAACCCACAGATGAATATGGAGTGCTGACTGCATCAAGTGTTTATACCATATTACCCTGAACTTTGAAATAAGATTCTCTTCTATGTGTGGAATGGGGCTACTGTCAAGTCATTAACTCAAGTTATGCTAGCACTTTGAAACAACCAAAAATTCCTGTCCTATATAATTAGAATAAGAAGGTAGGTTAGAGGCACAGGTCAGAGGGCCTGTAAAACTATGGCATAATGTTGCTTCGGAACCTCACAATCATTAAGGAGTTTTGATGAAACACCAGCACAATCCCTACTGACAGGAAGGGCAAGCAACTCTGAGGAGGTATCTATTGGATTTTCTTGGCCTTATAAAGCCTAGACTAACTCTTATTGCCCACGATGCTGGCTTTTCCAGGTTGCAAAATGCTATGAGTCACTTTAAGGACAAAACGAACTATAGCTGACTTTTATTAGTGCCAAGGACATGGTCATTCAAAGATGACTCATGCATCCTTCCGTTGTACATGTCTTAGAGTCTTCTCAGAAACCAAGGGAGATGTTGCAAGCCCCAAAGTCATCTGACTTCGGTGCCATGCAAGGAAGCCGTTTCCACATTCCTTCAGGGAGATGTGTTTGAAGTTCAGAATCCAACTTAGATGTCTTCGCTCAAGTGGAAGCTAATCTCATTGGCTCAGCAAGTCTTCATTCTTCCTGTTTTCTGTCTTAGGTGACGCCTCAAGTAGCCCAAGATAGAGACTAACTTAAGATTCTTCAGTTTTTCCCCCCAAAATATATAATCTTACTTCTATTTTCCATATTCTAATAAAGGAAACATCTTGTTCTAGAGAAGTAGAAAAATCAACTCTGCTTAGATATGACCCATGAAATCTTGGAGATTTCATCTGTAATCCTTGCCTTTTACTGACCATTATGTGTGGTTCCTAGATAATGCATTCCTTCCTTGATCATAAGAGCCATGGAATCGTGCTGTAAATGAAAAACTGTATGTGTAATCCAACACACACGTCCATGTTCTTTCAGAAATTTAAAGTTTTTCCTCCCTATCTTTCTCCTTGGTTACTGTAACTGTTTATCTCTAAACAGTAAAGGATATATAATTAAAGGGAGTCAAATGCCTTTAAAACAATAGCAATGCCCTTAAAGTTGTGCTTTATCTAAGCTTGGTGGCACAAGCCTGTAACTCAATCCTTGAGACCTTGGAGCAGGAAGGTGACAATTTCAAGGCCCAGAGTGTTTTGAAGCCAGCCTGAGCAACTTAGTGAGAATTTGACTCAAAATAGTACAGTGGGAAGGACCAGAGAGCAAGGGTGAAATATCAGTGGAGCACTTTCCTGGTGTATTTAGGTTCAATCCGAGGTGTCTCCTTTCCACAAATACTTGTCTTTGCTGCTGTCTAAAGAAAAGGAATTGTTTATCAAAACATATGGCCAAGTAGTCCTGCTCACCTTCAGGCCTTTCTCTTTGACCCAGGCAGCCAGCACTTGATGTGGTCACTGGCCTTGAGTTATATTCTCGTATATCTTGTATATTATGACTCTACCCACATGCTCTGCCACCGTCCCCTTCCCCTTAGGTGCACCAAAGAGCTTTGTGGCAGGCACTTCTCAGATTTCTTTAAAATATTAAAACTTTGGAGTCAAAATTGCTAAATTGAATGAGCTAAGTCTTTTTTAAAAACCTTGTGTTAGCAAAGCCTTTTCTTGTCAGAAACAACATTTTATTGGAGGATGTGACAGTAGCTTCTGTGGTGGACATGAAACTCTGACGTTCACGATACTTTCTTAGCCAGTAATTCCATCTGGTTTGATGTCTCCTACCTCTGCTGTCCTGTTGAACTCAATTTTATACTGACCTGAGCAAGGTAGATGTGAAGGGTAACCCACAGGTGCTCTAGGTACCTATCATAAAAAGAATAAAATACATTCTATTCTGGGGAACATTCTTAGGGTTCATGTTCTTGGCTTAGAAAATTAAAATCAGCTGGGCAGTGGTGGCGCATGCCTTTAATCCCAGCACTCGGGAGGCAGAGCCAGGGGGATCTCTCTGAGTTTGAGGCCAACCTGATCTACAGAGCAAGATCCAGGAAAGACACATAGCTTCACAGAGAAACCCTGTCTCGAAAAACAAAAACAAAAACAAAAAAGAAAATTAAAATAAAAAATATTAAAATACAGATATACAGCCCACAAATTCCAAACAATACAGTTTTTTAAAGTATAAAACTATGGGTACTTAATTAAACTCTTCTCCATCACATCCAATAGTTCTTCAGCCATAAAGTCAAGAAAAATTAGTGTCCATTCTATCAGTTGGTGTCCAGTTGACATCAGTTATGTTAAGAAAACTTAATGTTAAGTATAAATAGGTATAAAGTTGTTTTCAGAATAGTTGAGATGATAAACGCAGGCCATAGCCACTCTCTTTAAGGAAGCAAATTGCAGAAAAGAGATGGTACCCTCAGGCTGATTAGGAAATGAGAAGACACAAGCATGTGAGTGTGGTGAGTGCTCCTCAGACCCCTGAGGAGGGAGGATGCTCAGCTAGAGCTGAAGCCCTGAAGCTGAAGAGAACAGTGAAAGCTGAGGTTGCTACATCCAAGAGAAACACGTTGAAGCTAGATGTGAAGTCCAAGAAAGTAGAAAAGCTAGATTTGGTCCTTTTTTCAGCTTGGCAGTATCTCGCTAGCATCTCCAATTGGCAGATCTCATGTGCAACCAACCAGCTTGCAAAGCAGAAGTGTTTGCAGAGAACTGAGCCACACATTGCAAAGCTGGATGGAAGCAGGAGGTTTTGAAGCTGAGACACCTTAATAACTGGTACAGGCTACCCCATTTACCACTCACCATCCACACAGATGCCTCGATGTATTTTAAATTGCTCCCTAACAATAGAACAGATGTTTCCAATGAAATTCCTCAGGCAAAGGAAGAGTTTCTCACCTCATCATACACTGAGAAGTTGTCAAGTCCAAATAGGTTTCCATCTACTCCTGGAAGGTCTGTATCTTTGAGCTACATTAGCTACCCTCTAGAATTTAGTGCCCTCAGGGGGAAAAAAATTCTCATTACATTTCTAAAAACAAAAACCACATAAACTAAAGGGAAGGTAGAGAGTTGTGAGAAATTAGAAATTGGCAATACACCCAAATTCACAGACATGATAAGCAAGGAAGAGAATTTACATTGCTTCAACAGGCCAGGCTACCATCTATATGAATGACTTCCCCATGCCAAATGAATCGTCTCCCTTTAAAGGACATTGTGATCCTGAGAATTTAACAGACAGGCATGAAGTTGATCTGTGTGAAGCCATGTGATGATCATGGGTATTTATAAGGGAGAGAAGTGGGTTTCAGAAAGGATCTTGAAGACCAGAGACAATAGGTACCTGAGGGAGCAAGATGCAGGGCCAGAGGCACCTCAACAAATAGAAAAATGTAAGGAAATAAGACCAAAGGCCATTCACAAAGAAACAGTGAACGTGGGGCTCACATCCAGGTGTGAAAAGAGAAGAAGGTAAAGATGATCAGAAATAAAATATTCAAGAGCATTACACAGGGAATGAAAATAGCTGATCATTGCCTAAATTCAAAGGGGGACTTCCCCAAGAAATTTTACAGCTTTTTTTTTAATTTAGAGACAATTCATTCAATTCATCCTTTAAAAATCCCATGGCAACCTAATTAAATAAGCACAAGCCAGAAGGCAGAGCTCTAAGAAAGGCATAGATGTATGATGTGTGCAGTAGGACCACTCAAATGGATGGGAAGCAAAGTGATTGGTGTGTCAGGAGACCCTCAGCAAAGTGACGCTGAGAAGAGAGTTGAGATGCACAGTCCATTGGGGGCGGTGGGAAAGAGGAAAGGGCCCAGAGCAGCAATCTTTTAGTTTTACAAGTTTGATCTTGAAAGAATCACAGGAAAATAATCATATGACAACTGGCTTGCACTAAAGTGCTTTCTTTACTTATAAGATGCTCTCTGAGCAGAGCTGGGCACTCACTGGAGAGAATAGGACCATGTGGGCGAATGGACATCAGTGTGCCTGCTTAGATAGGGGCTTAGTTTCACCCCGACACTGTTAGCACAAGCAAGCATCTACTTGATCTGTAGTAAATCCTCCGAAGTGAAGACAATTGCTTTGAGCTTTGACTATGACTAAGAGGAGCATTTATCTTGTCACCAAGAACCACAGACACCAAGAATGGCACACAAATCATAGGTGGCATGTGCACTACTCATGGCTGCGTTATCAAGTTGTTACCAATGGGGTGGGTGGCTTAACGCAAGAGAAACCTATTGACAAAGTCCTCTGAAGGCGGGAAGCCTGAAGTCAGGACGTGACAGAGTTGGTCGTTTGTGGAAACTTTGAGATATAGCCCATGCTGTGCCATGCTCCCAGCTTCAGGTGAATGTTAGCTGTTACTTGGCCTTCCTTGGTTGGCAAACACATCAAATTAAGTTCTTCTTTTGGATTTATATTCCCGTCTGCTTTGCGAGTCTCTGTCCCTCAACCCTCACTCTACTTTTAAAAATAGGGGCTTGTGTTATTGGATTTAGATCCCTTCCCAAATCTAGCACAATTCCATTTTATTGCAAAGACTCTGGCCACTAAGTCTTAGGCATGCATTTGTGGGCCACTACATAGATATAATGGAACACATTTTGTAACAAGGATGTGATTTCTAAGATAAGATTCGTCAATGGGATGTCAAGGAATTCTGACACAGAACCAGACTGTGTGGGATAGAAAACTGGTTCTGTCACTTGCCAGGTAGTAAAATGTCTGTGCCTTGGTTTTCTGTGGGAAGATGAATTAGTGCTGTAATCCAGGGCTGTTGAGAATTTTTAAGAGTTAAGCAAGAAAATTTAAGGCTCAGTTTTTATCTTCCACGTTTATGAAACAGCATGTATTCCCATGGTTTGGTCCATAGTGTTGCCATATATGAGAGACATTGTACAAAAAGAAGGCTTCTTGTAGCAGGATTCTTAAAAGTTCTTATTAATAAAAACAAACCTGGAGCCAGGTATTGGGGTGAGTGCTGGAAGATCAGAGAAGCAGAACAAGCCACAGCTACCTCACCTTGCCAGTTCCTCAGCTGATCCTGTTTCCTCACACTGGAAGCCTCTCAGAACTCATCCAGAATGAATCTCAGCTGAACTACTGCTGAAAAGCCTAAAAGCTTAACCAGGCCAAAAGCTTCTAGTTTCTGGTCTTCACGCCTTATATACCTTTCTGCTTTCTGCCATCACTCCCTGGGATTAAAGGCTCACGTTTTGGGATTAAAGGCAAGTGTCACCATGCCTGGCTGTTTCCAATATGGCCTTGAACTCACAGAGATCCAGACAGATTTCGGCCTCTGGAATGCTAGGATTAAAGGCATGAGTGCCACCATTTTCTAGCCTCTGTATCTTGTGGCTGTTCTGTTCTCTGACCCCAGATAAGTTTATTAGGGTGCATAATATTTTGGGGGAACACAATATCACCACAGCTTCTGTAGTAAGGGGAGTGTCCTAGCCCGAGATCATTTTATGGTAAGTTTCTAAAACAGAGTGGCTCTCCTCGGCCTTTGCTCTATAGTTTTAGATTGTTCACCCTCTCCAGCTCCTCTGGAGAGTATAGAAACAGAATACCACGTGGTCAAAGAACGTTTTGAAGTATTAGTTTACCCCTGTGTACTTTCCATGGCTGCTTTCTCTACTGTAATACATAGGGAGGCATTCTAAGAGCCCGGGGGAACAACAGTTTTGAAGATGCTGGTGCTGAATAATAGCATAAAGGCGTTTATTGGGTTGGGGATTTAGCTCAGTGGTAGAGTGCTTGCCTAGCAAGCACAAGGCCCTGAGTTAGGTCCTCAGCTCCAGAAAAAAGGGTGGGGGGGAGGCGTTTATTAATGTAATCAATGAATTGTACAGGAGACACCCTTAAACTCTTTGATACACACTAGCGTGTCAATGGAAAAAATGCAAGTCATTTACTTATATTACTAATTTTTCAAAGAGCATATGAAATAATGCGTTTCATGATGACATGTTTATATGTATACATCATTGTACTTTGCTCATACTTATTCCTACTACCTTCCCCCACCCAGACTTCTTCTGTCAGCTCTTGCCTTTCTCTTTTATGTATTCCTCCTTGGGCTTTCATAGATGTCATATATATGCTCTAGACCTCTATATATTTAAATCTAGACTCCATATACAAGAGAAAATGTGACGTTTTGTCTTTCTCCCCCCAACCTGTTTCCTCCCTCTTCCTTCCCCAAAGTCCCCATTCTACTCACATGTCATATCCACATATGAGAGAGAACATGCAATGTTTACCTTTCTGAGTCTGTTTTATGTTGATCATCAAGTTGATTCCCAGCTCTCCTGCCTCCTACCACCACCATACGCCATGGAGGTATTTAAAATCCAGTACTTATACAGCCTTGGAGAGCGTATGTAGAATCCTAATAATAGATTTTTAAATCTATCAATAAAGTAATAACTCTGCTCTTTTCTACTTTGGGGTTGCTGGGGATACAAGCCAGGTTGCAAGTATTCTTTTATACCCCTGGAACACAACAGCCTTTTTAAGCAGTTTTGCAGATAACTGAAACTCGTAACATCCATTTTCAGACATCAGTTGCAATCTTATCGAGCTCAGCAGGTATGTTTCTATTTTGCTATGAAAGCTAACCAGTTTGTGATCCCTATCTTTGATACTGGATTCTTCTGCCAAAGTTCTAGCACAAGTTGCTGAGCTAGGTAATCATTAAAGGCTACCAGAAATCAAATGCTTGAAGAAAAATTTACCAAACAATCTTTTCGCATTCCGGGGAGCTTCAAAGGGAACAACCCTGCCTTCAGAGTTCAGCCTGATAGAGACGGATTGGCAAGCACGTGCAGTTAACGAGCGTATATAGGCAACAGACTGGCCCCTGTGGACATTGGTGGCGTGGAGTTTGGGTTAGCTGTATTTTCGCTTCACTAAGCCTTTCCTCTACCCACAGGTGTGTGTCGTGGGTTATGTCCATTTGAGACCTGCGCATCAAGGAGTGTCCGGTGGTGTCAGTGAGTGTCTGCTGCTGCTGCTGGATTTTCTGCTTGCCTTCTCGTCATGTCTAACGAAGTAGAAACAGGCACGACCAATGGTCAGCCGGACCAACAGGCTGCACCAAAAGCGCCATCCAAGAAGGAAAAGAAGAAAGGTATGGGGGGGGGGGGGCTTGTTTGGCTGTCCTGTGAGCTCACTCTCACGTTCTAAGAAGGGAACTTTTCTTTTGGCAGAAGCGACTGGTTTTTCTTGTGTGTAGTGCTTGTTTCTGCATCTCCATCTCTGAGTATACCAGCTTAGGTTCCATTAGGAATATTTCATAGCATTTTGTTATTAGTTATATGTTTTTTTAAATAATTATTCAGTTTAAATACATGGTTAATTATACAACCCTAACTATCATTGTGTAATTATCTTTCAGTAACCTATTAACCACTTTGTTTCACTAGCACCACCAGTTTTGAAAAGTTGAAACTTTGTTTTTTATTAAACGCTTTAAGTTCTTCTAGATAGTACTCAAGCCCTTCGTCTGCCAGAGCTGGAGAGGATGCCATGGACTTTCGGCTTTGCTCTGGTTACTGCCCTTCAGCTCTAGGAATGAGACAGCCCCGGCCTTTTGAGAGGAGAAACGAAAATACAGAGAAGGGATAATTATCAAATTATAACCATGGGGTTTATCCTCAATTTGCCTTTGGTTTTTGATGGGTTGAAATGTTAGAAAATTGTTTGGTACCTTATTATTGTTTTTTCTTTCATTAAAAAGAATACACCATTTTCTAAAATTCATTCAAAACATTAAAAAAGCTTTGATGAAAAATGTTCCCAATTCCCAATTCACATGTTCTTATGAATTTCTCATCTGCATTTTGTATCCTGAGGAAGTGTTTTTTTGTGTTTTTCTTCTTCTTCTTTTACTCTTAATTCTATATCAAATTTTATGGAAAATGACTTTGATCAAAAGAGGTAAGAACAAGACAGTGGAAATTCCGTGTATGATCAAGTAAGGTATGATGAAGATTTATGCTATTCAATTTGGGGCGATAATGGGCACATGTGGCCATAACTAAGGGTGCCATTTAAATATAAGCTTTACGCTGCATTTCTTTTCACTTCTCAGGTTCTGAAAAGACAGATGAGTATCTGCTGGCCAGGTTCAAAGGTGATGGTGTGAAATACAAGGCCAAGCTAATTGGTATTGATGATGTACCTGATGCAAGAGGAGACAAAATGAGCCAAGATTCTATGATGAAACTCAAGGTAAAGAGGGAAGGAAACCCCCAGCTGTCTCAGCCATGGCTCTAAAAGTGGGAATTCTATTAGCTTCTGTCAAAGCAAGCTCTTCTCTTCACACACTGATCTGCCAGCATTTTCTTTTCAGAGAAGCCATGGTTTCTCTGAATCTGTTGACTCCTATTCTAGAATTCCTCTTTAATCCAAGATAGTAAGATTCCAAGTGCCTTTTCACTTGGGTAAACTCAGCACTTGGATGAGCAAAGCCCATCCCTAAATTCTCCATCATTAAATGATTTAAAAAGCTGTGGGCAGTTGTGTGTGATATGTCTTATTCTGCACAGAAGACACAAGATAGGGACATGGAAGTTGGCTTGGTCGATAAGGTTTTTGCCTTGCAAGTGTAAGGACAAGAATTTAGTTCTCCAGCATCCACAAAAATGGTGCATAAGTGTGGCAGCCCATAATCACAACACTCTAGGGTAGAGATGCTATTCCCATAGCAAGCTAAACTAGAGGATCTATGAGCTCTGTGCTCAAATGAATCCCTGCTTCAGTGTATAAAGTGGAGATTAACCAAGAGAGATATTCAGTATCATCCTCTGGCCTCCCTACACATATATACCATACATATATACATACTCCAAAGTAATAAAAATTAAACAAACATTTTAAAGAAGTCACAGAATGCCTATTGACTGAGAAAATATTCAGATAAAATCCAGGACTCTAGTTGGAAACTGATGGTCTTTAGCAATGGCATTCAGTGTTTTGAATTTGTATGTGTGCATGTGTGCACATATTCATGGGTATGTGTATGTGTGGACAACAGTTGACATTGAGTGCCTTCACTGAACCTGGAGCTTACCAATTTGGCTCAACTGGCTGGTCAGCAAGCTTCAGGGATACTCAGTCTCTGCCTCCCCAGCACTGAGATTAGTGGTGTAGCCACAGCATCCAACTTTTTCTGTGAGTTTTGGGGGTATCAAACTTAAGTTCTCATGCTTGCAAGGCAAACACTTTGCCAGCTGAGCCATATTCACAAGCTCAGTGTTTCAGAATTTTTAATTTCTATACTGTGGTACTATGTGGACCTAATTATAAAATACAAGGTTTAGGTGAGCCATCTTCTGGGGATTTGAGTGTGTGTGTGTGTGTGTGTGTGTGTGTGTGTGTGTGTGTGTGTGTTATAGGCATTAAATTTATGAGCTTGCACATATTAGGCTAGCACTTTTTCACTGAGCTACAGCCCTATGCCTAGAAGAAATAACATATTATCTTCAACTCCGTCCTATTATCCTTGATGAAGAGTGCTTAGTCTTTTCATTGATGCCATCCAAGATGAAAACAAAGCAATTTGTCTTTCTAAGTTTTTGTCATCAGAAGTACTACAGGATATTCTAAAAAACATTTCTATATTATCTTCCCAATCTCACCAGGGAATGGCAGCAGCTGGTCGGTCTCAGGGACAGCACAAGCAACGGATCTGGGTCAACATTTCCCTGTCTGGCATAAAAATCATTGATGAGAAAACTGGGGTAAGAATTTGTGGCTGCTAGCCGTGGTTGGCCACCTGAGCCTGACCATAGATGAATTCCAGCAGAAAATTCCCTTGTCTTCCTCAAATAGAGAAAAGAACAATGTCATGCACCGCTTCTCTGAAATAGGCAACAGAGAGAAAGGAGTCGAGATATCCTATTTTGAAATTCATTTCCTATGAGATGTGAATATGCCCCTCAACACAAGGGTGCTGCCACTGTTACATGATAGTTATTTTGAGCTCCATACGAAACTAGGTTCATCTTAATACTTAACTTATTCTAATGTATTGGCCGTGTGTGAATTTGGTGGCTAGTTCAAAACCTCTAGAATGTTCTGCCATCTCTTTCCCCTGTCCTTCCCAACCCTCAGATGTAACTTTCTTGGCTGTCGTTTTTAGTTTTCTTATTTTTTGGTGGCTATTCTTCTCCACATAGAATCAGTTCTGCTTCTTTATTGTGTGTTTACTTTATTCTGATTAGTACCCCAAAGCTATAGTATTTCAGGTCTTCTGTGGCATTTTTTCTTTTATTCTATAAAACATTGTAGGATTCATTTACTTAAACTGTCATTTGTAACTCCGATATAAAACACTATTCATAGCAAGACAACCTGGCAAGATGTCTATTCATCTCTTCCAAGAGGTACCTGTTATCCAATAAGCAAAATCTGCCTGCCAGACTTAAGGCCAAAGCACCATGGTAAATGCCCACTCAGTTTGCTGGTCCTTAGTCCCTCAGATATCATTGTCTTGTCTTTTATCATTATCATTTAACCCTTAATAACTTTTTATCTCAAGTCCCCCCAGACAATGGTAGCAGGTTTCTCTCATAGGCATTATTTCTTTTTCCTCCAAATATGATCCCTTTAGCAAGTTGATTTTAATATTCATATCATAAAAACCTCATCTGGCAAAAATTAGTGTCTTATAGACTAAAGATGTGCTGTCCAATCAAACTCAGTGGTTCAGAAGTACCACTTGACTTACCTTTTCAGTAATCTTAGGCATTTGGAAATAAAATTCAAGACACATTTTGCCACCTACATATATCTTTGAAGAGTTAAACCCTGATGCAAGCTAGAAAGGATCAAGAGAGATGAGGACAATCAGAAGAAATAAACCAATAGAAAGTCTCTTCACATTTGACTTCTAATAACAAAGTTCCTCTAGGAAAGGTTGAAAATGCTTTTGGCAACATTTCATAGGTTTATTGGATTCAGCCATTTCAATTAAATACAGGAGCTCTCTGGATAATTCTCCAGCTTAGTTTGCCATTAGATGGGAAGACAGACCTACTTTCGCTTGAATTTGGCTTTTCTTGCTGTTGTTATTGTGGGGAGTGGCTCTGGTTTTGGTATGTGCTCAGCTGATTGTTCAGTTGTTCAACTGGTTTTGAGATACTATCTTGTTGTGTTGCCTGGGCTGGTCTTGAACTCATAGGGTAAACTAATGCCCTGTCTCAAATTCCCAGAGACTATAAAGGCCACACCACACCAGCTCCACTTGGGTTGGTTCAAAAGTTACCTATTCCTTCTTCATTTTAGAAATTCTTGATTTCCTCTCAGTCTATCCTTGAATGTTGGATTATTTCTTTTGGATAGAAAGAGAAGCGAGTAATTATATTTTTTTAAAAGAATGTTCTTCTACCTTTGGTTTCTATTAACCCTTCCTTTTGGAGCCCTTTCTAGCAAAAAAAAAAAAAGAAAGAAAGAAAGAAAGAAAGAGAGAGAGAGAGGAAGGAAGGAAGGAAGGAAGGAAGGAAGGAAGGAAGGAAGGAAGGAAGGAAGGAAGGAAGCCGGGTGGTGGTGGCCCATGCCTTTAATCCCAGCACTCGGGAGGCAGAAGCAGGCAGATTTCTGTGAGTTCGAGGCCAGCCTGGTCTACAGAGTGAGTTCCAGAAAAGGTGCAAAGCTACACAGAGAAATCCTGTCTCAAAAAAACCAAAAAATAAAAAATAAAAAATAAAAAATCTAGATCTAGCCTCAAACCAAAGACTAAAAGGCCTTTCTTCAAAGGCTTTAACCTCTTGGTATATGCCTTCACATATGTTTCTGAGAGCAAGCTGTGATATCCAACAATTCTATATTATTCACTGTTGTTCTTTACATTCCCTTTTAAGGTAATCGAGCATGAGCATCCAGTAAATAAGATTTCTTTCATTGCTCGTGATGTGACAGACAATAGAGCATTTGGTTATGTGTGTGGAGGAGAAGGCCAGCATCAATTTTTTGCCATAAAAACAGGGCAACAGGTAAGCTCTAAGACACAGTATACCTGAGGACTTAGTCCTCCATTGAGAATATGAGTGTTTGTTATTTAACAAGAAGAATTACTCAGAGCAGTTCATTAGGCCACTGGTTCTTTAGGTCAATCATCATTCAGACAATGACTTATGCCTAAAGAATCTTTTTTTAAATGTCACCTTATACTCATGTGTATGGCAAAAGAATTGTGAGAATGGAATTTCTAATAATGCTACTAATGAATTTAGAACAGTATTGAATTATCCCTAGTAACCTTGAAGAAATTTCAAAAATAGTCATGGTACTTCTTGTTTTGTCTGAAGAATTGAAAAAAAAATCTATTGTGATAAGTGTGTTCTTAATATTAGTGAAACAATTATTAACCCTATGTCCTTTAGTTATCTGAGGGTGGTGGTAATCCTCTATAATCCAGGGGAGGGTTGTAAGGAATCTCAATAGGAAATAAAAAGTGTTAGTTGGAATTGATTATGGACAAGTAAAGAAAATGAGAACAAAATGCTGTTAATGCTTTCTGTTGCTTTAGGCTGAACCATTAGTCGTGGATCTTAAAGACCTTTTTCAAGTTATCTATAATGTAAAGAAAAAGGAAGAAGAAAAGAAAAAGGCAAGTGCTGTATGATGTTTAAAACTATATTCAGGCTCACATACACATAAGCCCTGTCTGAAGAGTTGGGCTTCTTTCCTTCCAAGTCTAGAATTGTCTGTTGTTCTTAGTTGGGCAGTTGTGAGATTATGTGTTTAGAAACACTGATTTCAGTCTCTAGCTCCCTATAACATTCACATTAGCTAAAGGACTTGACAGAACAGCCTAGCTTAAATCTAGAAAGTATAAATAAATAGATAGATAGATAGATAGATAGATAGATAGATAGATAGATAGATAGATGATAGATAAATAAATATATATATATGTATATATATAATCTAGAAAGTATTCAAATCTAGTATCTATGTGAAGCAGGGAGGGGAACACATAGCAAAATATACATGATTTTTTTCCTTTTGCCTATGAATCTGGCTGTATTTCTTCCTTTACTAACTCTCTTCCCAAATACCAAGCTCAGTGAATCTATGTCTTTCTCTTTAGGTCGAAGAAGCCAGCAAAGCAGAAGAGGTAAAGGTCCCTCTTAACTTCTTGTGATGTGTGTGATATATGGAAGCCATATTGGCTACCTGCAAGAGCATTCTACCCTCCTGACTTGATCCTCTGGGCTAGTGACCACCCTTTTCATGGAAGATAAATAGCTAAATTATTAGAGAGTAATTTATAACAGCTTAATGGGGTAATCAGTCAGGAAAACAAACTTTATGGGGGTACCTTATCAATTCAATCCTTTAATATTTGCCTGTTATTTTCAGAATGGGAGTGAGGCCCTAATGACCCTTGATGATCAAGCTAACAAACTGAAGCTGGTATGTTTGTGATGTTTTGTGATTCTTTGAACATGGGTTTCTACCTCCTGTAGACATTGCTAATACTGGAACTATATTGAATCCATAGGAAAATTCAATTAGGACAGGTATTTTCCTATGCATTAATGTAATATCTGTGTTAGTCTACAACATAGTTTTGTTAGTAGGTCACCAGAATCTAATATAGCTTCTTTAAGGTGTTGACCAGAGTGATGTTCTTGGGGACAAGCCTACACTTTATGACATGAGCACCTTAATATCAAAACTGTATGAAATCAACTACAATACAATTTTGACAACTATTTCCTATAGTTTAGGACACAAACAATTACAATGATAGACAAAGTAATTGTTTTTAGTAGACACATCTGAATCTAATCCAAATACTTTTTTAAGGGTGTTGACCAGATGGATTTGTTTGGGGACATGTCTACACCTCCTGACCTAAATAGTCCAACAGTAAGTGTTTTGCTTTTAAATTTGCAATGTAATTTAAATAACATCAATAATCCCCAATTTACAATTAACCAGAAAGCTTGAGCATTTTGTGGAAACTTGGAATGTCTTGATTTTTTCCTCATGAAATAGAAGTGGCTACTAGAAAAATAATTTGAATCTTAAGTCATCATAGACAACTACCACTACTAATTCAGATACATTAGTATAGCATAGAAGCTAAATATGTGCTGCTAGCCAGTCAATGTGCTCATTCTTGGTAGTAACTTGGGATCAGAAGGAGGGACTGAATTATAATTCTTGACATAAGTCTATTTGAAAGAAGTATGTTTGTTAAATGATAAATCTAAATTGTCTTAGTTTCTTCATCTTTCTCTGCTTTTCTTTTTTGCAATCTAGCAGCATGAGTTTGACATGAAATAAGAGTTAAACAAGAAGCCAAGAGTGGTGGCGCAAGCCTTTAATCCCAGCACGCAGGAGGCAGAGTCTCCTGTGAGTTCGAGGCCAGCCTGGTCACAAAGCAAGTTCCAGGACAGTCAGGGCTGTACAGAGAAACCCTGTCTTGAAAAACAAAAAACAAAAAAAAAGGAGTTAAACAAGGTTCATTTTATGTTAACAAAAATCTCTTTTTAGAAAATTGCTGGTTTTTTATAGAGCATCATTATATAGCAAGTCTTCTCAATATTGATGAATCTGTTAGTCATGTGAGTATATAGCAGTATTTTCCTTTATTGATAAGAAAATACTGGTCCAGCAAAAAAAAAAAAAAAAAAAAAAGAAAACCTCATTTATGCTTAGATTTAGGGTTTAAACCTTATTCTTCAGATCTTCTCTAAAAACAGGCCCCACACAGAAATATTCCTGTCATTTTTGAATCAGCTTTTATTATTAATTTCCTAGTTTCCTGAGCACTTGCTATTGGCAATGCATAGCAGCAAAAAAGACACACATTAGTGTTATCATCCACCATTCTGTCTAGCAGGGACAGTGTTGAGCCTAATGACAAAGCCAATTAAATGATGCTAATTACAGATGTTCACCGAGCATGCAGATTCAGATGATGTTTCTAAGGAAGGGAGTTTCTAGACTTGAACATCAAAGATGAGAAGGCAATAGCTAGACAAGCAGAGAATTAGCACATGTAGAATAATGGGGGAAATGTCTGGATAAGACTCTTCAAAGTCAGGAAGTTATCGGGTAAGTTTTCATGATGTGCAGAAGATCTCAGGAACTGAACTGAGTCAGAGAGAGACTGGGAAAATGCTCACTTCCCAGAGTACTACAGAGAAGTCCAACAGGCACACCTTCACTACATAAACCCACAAGTCCACCGAAGCATGAACTGTGTGCACTTTTCTCTGTACCCATGTGTGAGAATCACACTGGGTGGTGGCATCTCAAAGTCCTTGCAGAGCCTACAATAGAGGAGCTAGAACTACTGTGTAGTCTTTCAAATGGTGAGTCCTTCCCTACTCACTTGTCCATGGGACTTCCATTCTTTATAATGCTTCTTGGTGTCTTCAGGATAAGCTTTTTTGGCATGTTAGGTTAGCTGATGCTGGAAGGACCAACATGGTTCTGAGCTGTTTTTGATTTCTCAACAATCTTGGTAATTCTTTATTAGTAGATAAAAGAAATTGATACCTGTGCAATCATCTTTCTAAGTGTCACACCGAAACGGGTACTCCAAGAGAGAGGAAAGCTCTTGAGACACAGTGGAATTGCAGAGGAAGAAGCAAGAAGGCTCCTACTGTTTAATTGACTGTTATGGACTTCTGAAGCATTCTGCCATACGAAATGAAAAAAAAAAAAAAAGCATGGATGATCCTTATTCTTATATTACAGTCCTTGCAAACTAAAAATGTTTTATTTGTAGAAATCCAAGCTTTAGTTTAAAAACAAGTTGAAATAATAAATTTAATCAAAGTAGATAATATCTGGTAAGTTTTAAAAAAGAATAACAGGGCTAATTATGTGTGGGTTAGACTTTGGCAACATGATCTGTTACATTGACTCTAGACGCAGAGGTCACAAAATGGATGTTTCTCTGACTAGTAAAACTAGCATGCTTCAGAATTTTTCAACACTTACAAAAACTGCTCTGGAAAATGTGAAGTGCAGGGGAAAAAAATCTAAATTACTTAGACTCTCTTAGTTATTCCTAGTGGATGTAGCTTTTCCCAAATTGATGAACAAAACTTTTATGCACTTCAGATAATGTGTTGACATCCCTTAGGACATTTTTTTTTTCTGCAAAATTCCTGAAACATTATGTTTCACGGTGTTTAAGAAATAAAGAGAAAAGGGAAGAAAAGGAGGGAATAAGGTATGGAGACACAGAAGCAGGCAAAAGGTAAAGGAAGAATAGAACAATGGGCGATACATCATACATGATCTTTAAAAACCTGACCACTTGAAAGACTACAGGAAATGATCCACCATCATAGAGATATAACCTGGCATAAGGGGATTAGATTAGGGTACAAAGTTTAAATAATATGTGTATGTATACACATTTATATCCCCCATAAATGGCATAGGGTAGACACAGGTAAAACTGAAATAGAAATATCAAAAAGAAAAGTGTGAAAAAAACTGAATTTGAGCTGGGTCTTGGAAGTGTACAGGGCAATAAGTAGCTAGGGTCAAATCAAGTGGGGTCCTACCACGGAGCATTCCGAAAACTGATCTAAAGAAGCTGGTTTGAATGCACATAAGAAATGGCAGGAAGCCAACAATGAGCAGGAAGCCTCAGTTGGTAACCATCTCTGGGAGGCTAGCTACCCAGAGAAGAGCTGTAGATCTCAGTTTTCCAATCTTGCCTTGGTACAGTCCACATACCGCTTACTGAAGTGGCTTGATTCGCTTTCATATCTGTCTGAAGGTGCTCAGGTGGTAGCCAAGCAGACTTCGGACAGTCCACAGAGCTCGGACCGCGGGAGTAGATGAGGAGTCTCCCATCTCTCCAGTCCAGTCTTTTAGTTAGCCTCTTAAGCTTCACTCGACAACAACCCTAACCTCAGGAGAGCCTTGTACATTTTGCTCGTAGGGTGACTATTCAGAAGTCTAACATTGTGGATCCCGTTTGGTGTCCTAAGAACTTCTTCTGAGGTGTCTGGAAAGGAGAACTCTGCCAGCTGTGAACACACAACCATGCTAACCCTGAGGTGGCTCTTAGCAAACAAATGAATACTGAAATCAAGCTTCCGGAATGCATCTTATCCCACCTTTTGATTGCTTAAAGATCCCCTCATTAAGAAGTCTTCCAATTCATTTGTTTGATTAAAAGCTTTTCAGTTTAAGTTCTTTCTTGTGATAAGTTCTTCTAGTTTTTTGAAAACCAGGCTTTCAAAAAAAAAATCTGATTTTATATTTTCCAGTAAAGAAAGCAAAAAGAGAGAATATGGTTTGGACCTGATTTTGTGGCCTCTTCTAGGGCCACAAGAGAAAAATAGGACTTTTTTCTTTTCTTGAAAAGATGGAGATTTTGAACGCTTTTTTGTCCTAATTAGTTGAAAAGCTTCAGATTTCTTCTAAATTGTTCTTCTTGTGTCAATGATCAAAATAGTACTCCACCCAGGTTTCTGCTAGATGTCTCCTTTAGCCGCCTTCCAGCTGGAAAGTATTTATTGTTTATAATCTATGGCTGACCATAGTTAAGTATTTAATGGATCAAAGTCAGACAAAAAAAGGTCTTTCCCAGGATAAATCATAATTAATTATAAATCAGAATTAAAAACATGTCAAATTGATCAAATTGGTAGCTTTGAGGCTAACAATCTTCATAAGACAAATGAAGAAACCAAACAATTAACATCTGTACTTTTCTCATGTAACAGAGAAGAAATGTTATTAGCAGAGTTATACATTATGCATGCTTTGACAATTACAGCCTAAACCCACATTTTCCCCTTCGGTATTAGCCTACTTTAATGATAAATAAGTGAAATCGCTGCCACAATACAGGAAATAGGAGCTAGGTATTGGAAATAAGGACATCGACGTGAGGTTAGTGTGTAATTGGTTAGATGTGATCAGTATTCTGAAGGTCACGCAGAAAAGAACATACACACACACAGAAGGTATGTCCAAGAGGGGATGAAGATGCCAAAGATGAGAAGTCCACCTTGGTCTAGGACCTTTAGTAAGATCTTTGTCATTCACAGAGTCAGACCCACAGACCACGATAAAAATGGAGAATCTTGTTTCCCTCCAGAGGAGGGAAATAGAGTTGACTTTAAGTTTCATCACAGCCATAACTATGAAACCTGGCGCTGTGGAATATAAGTCAGTGGTAGAATGCTTACCTGAGATACTCAAAGCCCTGGGTTTAATTCCCAGCACCGAACACATACATACACCTGGTACCGTATGAATATTAACTGATGAATTTGCTCATTTAGAGGGGTAATGTTTGAGACTTCTGGAAAAAGGACTATGGATTGTATGTTTGTCAGGTAGAAAGCTGGACCAGGTTTCTGAAGTCAGTTCATAGGTTCAAACAGTATATTCAGATAATCATTTAGAGTGAGTCCCAGTTAATTCAAAGACATCAGTTGAACCAATGTAGGTAATGAACCTAGCCCATCTGAAAGTATGGATTACGGAGAGCACAAATTGAACAAGATTTCACTGAAGGAAGGGCAGACCCCATGGAAACTTACAGCTCACAAACTGAAGGAGGAACTGATTCCCAGCTCGTAAACACTCAGGGAGTTGATGTGAGATGGTAATAGTTCCAATTCTAATAGGAATCCTGGTAATCCTTGTCATTTGGATGTAGTTTTCTCATTTGAAGTTATAACATGGACTAACACTGTCTCTCTTTCTCTCTCTCTCTCTCTTTTTCCCCCAAATGTGCTAGGAAAGCAAAGATATCCTGTTAGTGGATCTAAACTCTGAAATCGACACCAATCAGAACTCTTTAAGAGAAAATCCATACTTAACAAATGGCGTCACCTCCTGCTCTCTCCCTCGACCAAAGCCTCAGGCATCCTTCTTGCCTGAAAATGCCTTTTCTGCCAATCTCAACTTCTTTCCCACCCCTAATCCCGATCCTTTCCGTGATGATCCTTTTGCACAGCCAGACCAATCGGCACTCTCTTCGTTTGATTCTCTCACACCTCCAGATCAGAAGAAAGCGAATTCGAGCAGCTTGTCTGCTCCTCAGAGTAAAGGGCCCCTGAACGGTGATACTGATTACTTTGGTCAGCAATTTGACCAGATCTCTAACCGGACTGGCAAACAGGAAGCTCAGGCAGGCCCGTGGCCCTATCCAAGTTCGCAAACCCCGCAAGCAGTGAGAACTCAAAACGGGGTATCTGAAAGAGAACAGAACGGCTTCCATATCAAATCTTCCCCGAACCCTTTTGTGGGGAGCCCTCCCAAAGGACTATCGGTACCGAATGGCGTAAAGCAGGACTTGGAAAGCTCTGTCCAGTCCTCCGCACATGACTCCATAGCCATTATCCCACCTCCACAAAGTACCAAACCCGGAAGAGGCAGAAGGACTACTAAGGTGAATTGTCTTTTCCGCATACCCATTAGCAGAGTGCATGCTCGGTACCAAAGGGTGGTGTGACGCAAGCTCTCTTCCTGCTCTCATAGTTTCCTGTGTGGCTGTGAAGTAGAAGGTGGGATAAGACACATCGACCCTCCAGGACTATGCCCCTCTAGTCAACATCCTTCCTCAGCTTCCCCGACAGTGTTTGTCACACCTGCTTTCCGTTTGCATGTCTTGTCACTTAATACTAAACTAAACACAAGTTGTTGTTGTTTTTTTTTTCCATTGTTAATGCTGCTATGCTTCTGTACCTCTGGTAAGTTTGATTGTCATGTTCTGGGATGGGAGGGAGAGAGCTCTTGTGATTCCCTTGGTCCTGTCCCCACACTAACACATGTCTTGCACACCCATCATCACTGATGTCCATGGTGGTGGTATAAAATTCTCAAGTCTGTCTCCTCTTTTAAATGTAAATGTTGATTTAATAACCCATTGACCTAGAAACTTACACAATCACTATTACCAACTTCATTCAAAAGCGACTCCAAGTGCAGTATCTGTAGGTGATTTTTTTTTTTCAAAGCTCTCATGGGCATGTGTAGTCTTACCTAATGATGAAAGTAGTATCGTCTCTATCAAAACTGACTTAGATCAAATGGAATCACTGAAATTATTTAGGATGCTTATGTTGACCTTTCTTTCCCAGCTTCAAGTTTTAGCCAATAAGGAGACCAGACTGACATAAAAGGATAAAATGAGAAAAATAGATTTCATTCTGCAAATCCAAGATGGTATCCATTTGTCCACTCACTGCAGCCATCTGTGTCTCTTACCTGCCCTGCCCTCCCCCCACCCCACACCTCACCTTTGCTCTTTTATTTATTGGTAGAAGCAATCATTTGTCAGTAATATAAGATTTTCCTCTATGCGGAGGTTAGCTTTGGGGTTAAGAGCAGGAGACAGATGGAAGCTGTGTTTGCCTCCTACCCGAGTAACTCTTCTCCCTCCTTCCCCTCCTTCCTCGTCAGTCTTCAGCAAACGACTTGCTCGCCTCAGACATCTTTGCCTCAGAACCTCCAGGCCAGACGTCACCCCCAGGACAACCTGCGGCCCCTCAGACCAATCCTTTGGATCTCTTCAAAACAAGCGCTCCTGCCCCAATGGGGCCCCTTGCAGGTCTAGGTACGTTCCCAGAATTGGCATTAGGTGTGGCTCTGCTGCTGTCACTCATAATGATGACACACAGGAAGAAGACATTTCCTATGCTGGTGGCCATAAGACGGGAGACCTCAAGCAACATGCCTCTCGCCTGTCCTCCTGCACAGGCCACACGCCTGTGACATTCCTCCTGCCTGGTAACCGAAATTCAGCTCTCTGGGGGGCCACGTGACAAGAAGTCCGTTTTCAGTATTGCGTGTCCCTGAACAGCTGGCAGTGTCTTTCAGAAGAGAGTTGTAGAGGATTCTGAAGTCAGACTGGCTTCAGTGGTGAAAAGGAGATAGATGCACTGAGAGAGCCTTGTGTGCTGTCTATGGAGTAAAGTGCGAATATGCATGCTCTCCATGCCATTTGCCTGGATAGAGGGAAGTCTATCTCCTCTCAAGGCTCAGATCCTCTTATGTACCCCAGGATGGGGATAGGTTAAGCCAGAAGTAAGGCTAAATCGTAAAGGGAAACTAAGTTCTGGGCTCAGCTCTGCCCCTAGGTCTAAGTAGGCAAGGAATGGGCATGAATCCTGATCTGTTTTTGAATACCTTAGCAATTCATAATTAATAATTTTTTTCTAGAAAAGCATGTAAGTAGAGCTAGGAGGTAGATATTAGGGGGAAAAGCTAGAAGGAGAATTGATGGAGTTTTCTTAGACAAATGGGATGTGCTGGGGTTAAATATATGTGGTGGTACACACCTATAATCCCAGCACTCGGGAGACAGAGGCAGGCAGATCTCTGTGAGTTTGAGGCCAGCCTGGTCTACAAAGTGGTTCCAGGACAGCCAGAGCTACAGAGAAACCCTGTTTAGAAAAACCATATATATATATACTTTTTATATATTCATATTTATATTTCTGGCTTGCCACATCCACTGAATCTTTGCGTCAGGATGATGGTAAAGGGGCACTGACTGAGGGCTGGTTCCTGTTACTCTTCCTCCACAGCCTCTAGTTCTTTTCAGGCTCTATAGTTCAGTTAGAAACCCCAACAAAAGTCCTTGCCATCCTGCTGGGGATCCTCTTTCTTTGCTTGCTTCTGGGCACCTGTGCAAACTCAAGTACAACCTGGCTTGGGAGGTGGGGGACCCAGGATCAAGAAGGACTGACTCTCTGGCCCTTTGGTAAGATTTGAATGGAGATCATGGCTTTCCCTACCCTTTACAGAATCAGTCACCAACATCCTTTTTCTTCCCTTATTTCCTTTCTTCTCTCCTTTGCTGTTTTCTCTCTGCCACAATAAGTCTGTCTAAACATGTCTGGAGTAGGGATGAGAAAGGAGTCGTTGCCGATGCTGATAGCTGAAATCCAGGGGAGTGGGAGCAGTCAGTAGGTTCCAGGCTCCTGCTCAATGATATAGCCCCGAGAGACCCTCTCTAAATACGTTGGCATTGCTCATTTCCCTGTACCCACAGTGAAGCAGCTGGTGTCTTCCCTTCATAGAAAGGCAGAGAACTTGCATTCAGGGGCTGTGACTAGATCAAATACCAGAGCTCTGCAGTCTAATATCAATGCCTTGAAGAATTCCTCCAGCCAATATTTAACAAGTCAGCCTGAAGATACAGCTGGACCCTATAACCGTTAATTTATTCAGACGAAGTGAGGCTTTTTGGCGAGGTGCCCCTGTTGAGGCCTTGGGGTATACAACTGCAGAATACTGATGATTCTTCCAAGTTTGGACATGGAACTCAAACTGAGGCCCACAGTGTAGCCCCTGTCCACTGGCAGTGATCCTCAGCCAAACCATGGAAGGTTGTAGGTCTGGCTTCCGCTGGACCCAGCTGGGGAACTGTCTTCTCTGGAGATCTGGGGGGTGGGGGGGGGAGAGAAGGCATTACAGGAAGCTGAGCCCTCGGCTTTGACTTGTACCCTGTGTTTTGATCTAGCTTCAGAAGGTAATAAAATTAATGCTTAATGCCCATGCTCTCTTTTTCCTCAGTCCTTGCCCCTACTTTCTACAGCTGGGCCGTAAATGTTTTGGAAACATAATGGGTGGAGTCTGGGACATGGGAATGAAGGCCGGCACAAATGCTGGCTTACCAAGCCCTTGCTTCTTGGCAAATGTCATAGTTTTCTTTTTTTTACAAACGGGACTCCCATGGATGCCATCTATGACTAGAGTTAAAGAGTTTCGCAAGGAAAGGCAAGTAGTTCAGGATGAAGGATGGTAAATGGATGCTTCCTTTTATATATTTATTTTTGCACTTCTGAATGGTTGATATTATTAGTAAATGACCCTTCCATTCACAACATTAAATTGTATTGAAACATTGTCGATAACTTTGTTCAAACTAAACCCACTTTTAAGGCTTAATAAGAGAAGCCATGTCTTGTGAATGTGATCTATAAAGCAAATAAGTCCTGGCTCCTGTGTCTGTGAAATTAATATGTGAATTAGGTTCCCATTACACAAGTAGTTGCTTCTTATGCCTAGCTGTGTGGTGATATATTGTGTACCCTAATAAAATTTGCTTGAAGATCAGAGAACAGAACAAGCCACTAGATTAAACACAGATGCCAGACAGTGGTGGCACACACCTTTAATCCTAGCACTTGGGATGCAGAGATCTGTCTGGGTCACTGTGAGTTCAAAGCCACCCTGGACTACATAATATTGATTCAATCTAGGAGAAAACCAGAGCCAGGCAGTGGTGGCACACATCTTTGATTCCAATACTTGGGAATCACACACCACTAATCCCAGCACTAAGAAGGAAGTGATGGCTGGGCAGAGAAAGGAATATAAGGTGTAAAGAGACAGGAACTAGAGGTTTTTTCAGGCTGAGGAGTCCTAGAGGTAAGGCATGGCAGTGGCTTGTTCCTTTGTCTCTCTGATCTTCAGGCAAATTTCATTAGGGTACACAACAATATATCACCACATAGCTGTGAAGAGGTCAAAATGGGAGAATAATGTGCTGGGATCAGGGCCAAGGTACGTGAATTTGTCTCTGTGGGCATAGCCTGTGAACTTCCCAATTTGACGATCTCCTTGGTTCAGTTCCCTCAGTAAGAAACAGGCATGTTGATCAAGAGAGGTGGCCATCCTATGAGAGTGGAGCCAATGCATTCCTGACCAGATGCCAGCATTCACAATAATAAAAGAGTCAAATGCCAAAAAGATCAAAAGAGATGATCCCATGTTAGCCCCTAAACCCCATTTCAAAGTTCTTCTCATTTTGGAAACAAATAAACCAACAGCAACAAATCTTTTCTATCCCAACTTTGAAGGCTTTTCTTGGTTGAATTAGAAAATGGTTAGTGAAAGGATGCTTTGCTCTGACCTTCAGAACAAGTAGATTTCAAGGGTAGAACAGGACCATCCGTGACTGAGGATGAGGCTGGACTGGGGTTAGCCGATGGTTAGTGCTTTGGCTTTTTTCTCAATGGTGATGTTTTGCTGATTCGTTAACACAACTGGGAAGAGAGAGTAGAGCAAGTAAGTGTTCTGTGTTAGAACAGGATGCAAGGCAGGAATCTGCCTAAGGAACAGAGGTTGGAGAGGCCTGGGTTCTCATGAGGCAGCTACATTCTGAAGAACAAGGCAGGGAGGTAGACCCTGGAGATAATATTCTCTGAAGAGGCCACAGTTATGCACAAAGGTGCTGCTTCCCCCTTCTTATAACTACTCCCCTCTAACTTCTGGCAAAGTTCAGTGAGTGACACATGGCAGGAAGCACTTTTATTGGAAGCAGCCTTCCTGGGATAATAGCCTTTCTTCCATTTTTATATCTAAAAGTCTAAACGTTGGCCTCAGCTAAATTTGATCTTCCCTTTGTGTAGCTGTGTCAACTTTGGCAGCATGGGAAAGGAGGGAAACTTCGAAACAGGAGAGACACTCCTGGAGAACGTGTGTCCATTCATGATCACTGGTTTCCATAAGTCTTCAGCAGGAGCCATCTGTTAAATGCAAAGACGAAATAGTGACTCTGAGCACTGTGTTATCTCAATGAACTACTTCCTAGTCACTGTGATTTGTGTATTTGTCCACTTGGCAAATCAGTTCTTGGCAAGTTCAAGGTGCTGGAGACTCACCAATACATTTTTGATAAGCGTTCATTTATCCACAATTAGGAACTTATGGGGTGTATTACTCTTCTAAGGAGGGAAATGAAAATTGTGGTCAGAAGAATCTACAAGCATTTGATTGAACACCAGCTAAACATTGCTAATGAGTTGACCTTCAGAGTGATTTCATCTCTTGAAGCCATGTTTCTGAGTCAGTTTCAAAACTTCACAGAGTAGTTTGCCTTGGGAATGATCTACAAATATGCCCAGAAAGTCATGCTTTTTAAAATTCAAGAATCATTGTCAAAGGGACAAATACAGCCAAAGTATACTAAATGGATGTTTGAAAATGTCACAACTAAACTCATGATTTTATACAATGAGTACATTGTTATAAAAATAAAACAAAAGTATCCTCTTCAAGCTTGTCTCTTGATAACGTTTCTCCCTCTTCCTCCAGGTGGTGTTCCAGTAACACCCCCTCAAGCAGGACCTTGGACCCCTGTTGTCTTCAGCCACTCTCCAGCTGTGGTCCCCGGAGCCATAATAAGTGGCCAGCCTTCAGGTTTTGGTCAGCCAATCGTTTTTAGTACAACCCCAGCAGTTCAAGTTTGGAATCAACCTTCATCGTTTGCAGCCCCAGTTTCCCCTCCAGCCCCTGCAGTATGGTGTTCTCCTGCACCTGTGGCACCCAACGCTTGGTCATCCCCAAGCTCTCTGGGGAATCCTTTTCAGAGTAACGCATTCCCACCTCCCGCCCCGACCACTCAGTCCTCTCCAATGCTTCCTTCTGTTCTGGCCACACCTCCTCAACCACCTCCCAGAAATGGCCCACTAAAGGACATCCCCAGTGATGCTTTCACTGGCTTAGACCCACTTGGGGACAAAGAAGTCAAGGAAGTGAAGGAAATGTTTAAGGACTTCCAGCTGCGGCAGCCACCTCTTGTACCCTCAAGGAAGGGAGAGACACCTCCTACTGGGACTTCAAGTGCCTTCTCCAGTTACTTCAACAATAAAGTTGGCATTCCTCAGGAGCATGTAGACCATGATGATTTTGATGCCAATCAGCTGTTGAGCAAGATTAATGGTAAGTTTGCTCCCTTATCTGCTAACTAATGTTTCAGCTGTCATACAGTCCCATGGGGAGCTCCGAGGACCCTTCTATGCCTATCAAGAGTTGAAATCCTGATTCTTCTGGTGTTCAGGGCTGTGGAAGTAATTGAACTATTTTACCCAGAGCCCTTTACATCAGCCAATCCCAAGGACTGGCCCAATGCTGCCCCCCAGTGACCATTCTTGAAAGGGCTTCCAAGAACTATAGAAATGCGATGACGGGATTGTGACATGTAGAGAGCCAAATGATAATCTAGCCCACATCCCATGGCCACAAGCAAGGAACTTCTGAGTGTCTTCCACTTTAGATAAAGTCTATATGTAGCTTTCCATTCTGGTGGAAACAAATTAAGTTTCAAAGAAAAGCCAGTCAAGGAATGTGTTGTGTGTGTGTGAGCCAAAGCTTGTCTACTAACTGCTTGGGAACTTTGCCTTCCAGAACCGCCAAAGCCAGCTCCCAGGCAAGGTAACCTCTCGGGTACCAAGTCTGCTGACAATTCACTTGAGAACCCCTTCTCTAAAGGAGGCTTCAATTCATCACAGCCCTCCGTAAGTATCAAATCCTGGAAGGCATGCCACATACCACATAGCTCCCTGAATCTCCCTTCTTTATGCATGCAGTAAATCTTTGGAAGAATGCCTATTTGCCTATGATGTGTTCTTAGGAAACTTCACAGTGTGAACATCCAGCCAAGCCGGAATGAGATGTTTCACAGGCATTATCATCTCCTGAACTTGAGGGATAAGACCATCAAAAACCTTCCTTTGTATTTCCCTTAATCTGTCTTTTGAAAACAGTATGAGAGAAGCTGGTCTAGTCTTTTAGAAACTTTTAAAGATAAATTTCTTAATCTCCCATTGTTAGTTCTATACCTCATCAAAACCATTCTTCCAAGCTGAGGGAAGCAAATGCAATTCCCCACAGCCTTGACTTTGAACAAACAATATGTACCATCATTTCCAAGCAAGTAGACAAGGCTCACTGTAAACATGTACAATGTCTGATTGCCTTATGATCCAAGTCAGTGGTTCTCAACCTGTGGATTGCAACCCCTTCGTGTTGACTGGCCCTTTCACAGGAGTCACATATCAGATATCCTGCATATCAGACATTTATATTATGCTTCATAACAGTAGCAATATTGCAGTCATGAAGTAGAAATGAAATAATTTTATGGTTGGCGGTCATTACAACATGAGGAACTGTATTAAAGGGTCACAGCATCAGGAAGGTTGAGAACCACTGCTCTAAGTGATGCTTAAATGAAACAGGTTCAATCATGTGTTTTTTCTTATGGTTATAATAGTGTTTGTTGTGTTGTTTTTATCTTTTAGGTGGCTTCTCAGCCTGCATCTTCTGATGCCCACAGGAGTCCTTTTGGAAATCCTTTCGCCTAGCTTCCGTAAGTGGCAGAAACTATTTAGCATTTTTTTTTGCAGTGGTGAATGGTGTGAAACTGTGAAATAGAGAGTAAAGGGGAAAGTTTTATTTTTAGAATTGGAAAGAAGCTACGTATGTGTAATTTGGGAGTGATACATATGAAAATCAAAACTCTGATCAGTTAATGAGGCTGAGCATTTAGGAAAATAATTCTTACAAACAGTCAAGCTAAGAGATATAAATTTATATCTTGTATATTTGATACTTCAGTTCTATATGGACGTCTATTCAATAGAACATGATCTCAAATTCTCTCTGTATTGGAGAGTGAACTTGTTCTGAATCCCCTGCCTGCACCTCCTAAGTGCTGGACTTACAGACATGCACCACTACACCAAGTTTTATGTAGTCCTGGAGATCACACCCGGGCCTTCATGAATGAAGCACTCTCCCAGCTACATTCCCAGACCTACTTCTTTAAAAAAAACATCCATGTTGAAGGGGAAGCATCCTAGTAACAATTGGGCTCTCTATAAAAGGCCCAAGTTTGAAGGACTTTCTGAAGCCGTCGGATGAGTCGGCTAACCAGATGACAGTACAACTTCTCTTTTATCCTTTTCCTCACGGGTAATTTCAAGCTGGTCCCTGTGGTGCGATGTGTCACTCTGACACAAGCGACAGCTGTAACTGTCGCCTTCAGAAGCAGTGAAAGTTCCAAAGGAGTGAGCGGCTTGACGGTGCCATCTCTACTGGACTTTATCCTAGAAAAGCTGAATCTCTGCCAGGGTTCCATGTAATCTGTTCGTTTCATCAATAAATGACACCAAGTGTGTTCTAATCTCATAACACTGGAGTGAAGAGGAAAATGAAGCGTATAACATCAGAGAAGGCACAGCCAGAGGGGGTTAGAACAGTGAAATGAATGAAATGAATCCAAACCCATTTTATTTCAACATTTCCTCATCCAAGCCAGGCTAAACTCTATCTTGAGTTATCTGTAGTAGATAACTTCCTCACATATAATAATAGTAATAGTAATAAAAATAATAATTATTATTATTATCTCCCCTTATTCATGGAGAACGCATTTCAAAATTCCCTGAGGATTTCTGAAACCATGAATTACAACTTAGTGCCAATCTGTTTTTTCTTATACATAAATGACTAAAATTTCACTGATAAATTAGGCACAGAGATTAACAGTGGAAAATAATAACAATAATCTGTGCAATTAATAGGTTAGGTAGTGCAATATTTACTTGTCCTGTTGGTGCGCCAAAATGCCTGAAAAAAAGCAACCTAAGCAATGAAAGGCTCATGGTTCAAGTCCATCATGATGGAGGAAGTCGTGGCCACAGGAACATGGACCAGCTTGTCTCACTACATCAACAGTCGATAAGCGGAGACATGAATGAATGCTGGTGCTCAGCTTGTTCCTCCTTCTTACTTAGTTCGGGATCCCATTCCAAGGATCCCCCCTCCCATATTTAGGGTGGGTCTTCCCAGTTCAGTTACTCTGACCCAGTTAATTCCTTACAGATATAAATGTATTTAGTATAGGGCCTCACTCTGTAGTTCAGACTGGCCTTGGTTTTACTATATCGTTTTGAAATCCTGTGCCAGCTGCATGCACTGTCACATCTTGTGGATAGGACTATTTTGTTCTCTCTTCACATCAGCTCTGGGATGAACTATGGCTAACATTTGAAAATGATCTTTGAATGTGTAATACATTGATATTCAACCCGAATATCCTAACCTTTCTTCTACGTGTTTCTCTAGGAAGCTGTAATGCTGACTCTCCAGAGGAACAAGAGACTGGCATTAGCCAAGGACAAAGCTGATAGCCAGAAAACGTGCTGACCTCTGCCCGTGTTCCACCCTTGACATATTATCTGTTGCCTTACTTGTCTTTGCCTCTTATAAACTGCCTTTTACTTTCTGTCTAGGCTAAAGCTAAACTGAAACTACGGCTTTACGTAAATTAAGCTCCTAAACTCTCTAGCTCAAATATAAATGAAGTAGCTTCCCTACCAAATCCTTGTCTCTTGTGCCCCTAGAACCTTCCAGAATACTCCCCCTTCTACCCTCCAGTTGGGAGGTGTGGCCACCTTAACCCTTCATACCATGTTGCCTTGAGTAAATGTCCAAATCCTCATAGCTCAAAGTCATTTGGTGTTCCTGGTGTGCAGCATAAACCTAAACCTTCTATTAATTGGACAGCAAGACACCTTGCTTTCCATCTCCACTCAGAAAGAATTTTTTTGTGTAAAATGAAAGCAAGACTAACTTCTCAAATACACACGAGGACCATTTCAAGATGACTGTCTCTCAGCTAATTGTGTCATTTACCAATCCTGCCCAAAGAGGTGCTTACAATTGACTTGAAGCGGAGAAAATTCTGACTCCAAACATAAGGCATTATTCAAAGCTAATAAAACAATTTCTCCCTGGGGCCTCAAATTGTTTTCATTCCAGACATTTTGTAGCTGTTTGACCCTGGTGACCTTATGGCCTAAATTTTGCCCGATGACCCTAATTTCGTATCATGTGATTTTTTTTCTCAATAAAGATGATTATTGTGTGCATTACTTTAAAAAAAAGTATAATTTCTCTTCATTCTGATGATTTCTCCCAGGACCTAGGCTGTTCCATTTTTTAACCTCCTGCTGGGTATTTTAAATGAGAGAAAAGCATCATTTATCTCTCCCTGTCTTTGTCTCTCATTCTCTCGTCAGTCCATTTTGCTCCTGGCTTTGTACAAACAATACCCAGGAACAGATTTTCATGAGTCAAAAAGCATTAAATGACTCACAGATCTGGAGCACACAGATACACACCCACTCCAGTCCTTGTTAGTCCTGCGTCTAGACTCTCCTCATTCTCCATGTGGACTCGGGGGCCATTCTCTTAAACTAAAATTCAGTTTAACACAGGAGGGGAGCTGGACTCAGCTCAGCAATGAAGGACTAGATTCTACGTACCAAACACGCTGGGTCCTTCCTGGAGGTTGTGCACTGCCTTTACCAAGTAGTTGGAAAACTTCCTTGAAGCCGCAATCAGATAGTTACTAAGACCATAAGAAATGAGAGGAGAGAGGGTGATGGACGAATGTTTGGGGTTATTGAAAACCTGCCTGCAAGATTTCTCTCATAACCTTGAAAACCTAAGCAGTGCATTTTCAGTCTTTTTGTTATACAGGACTGAAGGGTTTGTTCCTGCCAAGCCCTTTCGTTTTCTTTAGTTTGTGTTAAGTATTTTTTCATGTTATCTCTTGACCCTTAATGCTCAGGTCTTGTGGGTGTTCATGCAATCTTACCTTTCAGTGGAAGAAGATGACTGCTCAGGATTTAAACAAGAAGCTGGTCTTGTGAAACCCTGTTGATTAGCCCCAAGTGATCCAAGCTGAAGTCCTGTGGGTTTCTGTTTAATGCTAATTGTTAATGATCTATGGCATATGTTCTTTTTCTTGTCTAACTTCCTACTCAGTTATTATAAACAGAGACTTGAAATCATACTTTAAAATTCCAAATACCTAAAGATGTGCTAAACTGGAGGTAACTATTTCTAGATGGTAGAGTTTTTGAAAATGATCAGCCACACAACTGTTTTGTGCGTTCCTGTCTTCTTGTGCACTTTTCTGTATGCGAATAAAGCTATATAAATTTACTCATTCAATAAACTGGAATGACAAAAATTTCATGTCATTGTTAGCTTATTCTAGTATTTGACCCATGCTTTAGATGGACTGTTATCAAGGTATAAAACACACCTGCTGGAAGGTGGAAAACTGCTAGTTGTACACATTTTGGGTTGTCATAGTAATTAGAGAAAATAGAAATCCATGATGTAGAAACACAAATAAATTATCCAGTCTCTTTCAATTTCTTATTCCCTCTCACGTCCACATGCATTCCCTTATGAGTTTAATGAAGTTAGTAGATGGAGTTGAATGGAATTAGTAGATCAGAGTTGCTACAGATCACATGACAGTCACTGGACAGTGTTGGTCCATGCCTTGTGTCCTTTGCGTCTCTGTTATTCAGTCATGTTTGGCCCCACCCAAACACATGTGTAGGGCTAGTCTGGATGGGTACTAGCCACTTAGAAAACCTGCAGTGTCAGGCTGGCAGGTCAATGATCAGCTGAGGACACTCAGTCATGGCGCCCTGGTATAAGTTCAGGGATCACATTTCAACAAAGACCTGGAACAAATCCTAAACTAGGCTCTGGAAGATACAAAAGACTGGGTTTTGAAACTAACAACTTTCAAGAGTAAGATTCTGGGGAGGAACCATCCTGTGGTGCATGCTATTATGGGATGTTTGGGTCTTGGTCTTCTTCCCCACCTTAGCTGAAAACAGTTGGTATCTTTCTGGCCACTGAGGTACAATGTAGAGAAACAAGAAGACTGGAGATGAGCCCCGGATGAGGGTGAGCTGAGGGCTGCTGGGAAGGACACACCACAGGTTATCTGGTTTATCTGGGTGTTCTGCTGTGTGTTTAATTCTCTGAGCTCATTCTCTTTCCATGTGACTCGATATATAAACTTATGCTGGGGGTTTAGCATTGCTCATGTACAAGAAGACATTCATGCATTGCAATAAGAACCACTGTTGGACAAAACGGGATGTGCTTATGGAAGTAGCCCTGAAACTGAGAGCAAATCTATCCTGTGTACTCTTTGGCACTCAGACCTATCCTGAAAGTGATACTTCATGGGGAACCTCAAGCTTCTTTTAACCATCCAATGTTCCTAAGCAAAAGGTTGAATGTTAACAACTAGAAAACCCTAAGATTCCATACGCAAGTGCAACCCAAAGGGAGAAGGTACTGATTTTTATTACAATAACCCCTCACTGGGGGAAGGCAATGCTCATTATGAATAGTAACTCCATTCTGCTGATCCATAATCCAGTGAGGTAAATCTGTATCCACTACAGCTCATATGAAATTGGCATCCAGGTCTTAGAATGACTGAAGTTGCCCTAGAGCGTAGGGAGTTTTTCTAGTGGGTATTTTGCGGCAAAACTGTTAGAATAGGTCCTCTTCTCCCACAATGTCAGAGCCCTCCATCAAGTCACGTGGCAAGGCTCTGTCTTCCTGTGCTGACAGCAAGGCAGGAAAGAACAGGCCAGAAACAACTCAGAAATGTGGTTCACCTTGGAACTACCTGATGAGTGAGGACTCTGACCCAGAGGCCTGGAATAGGTTCAAAATAAAGTCTTTCACTGAAAGATGGGAGTTGCCCAAATGTTCCTGGTAAATATTTAAGCTATCACCCTTTCAAGTGATTGCTCAACAACAAAGCACCTAATACTTGCCGGGAAATGGCATATTTTTAACGACTCTTTTCTGATGAAATAATAATGATAGCTACCACGCATGTTCTCAGTTTGTCTGACACACAGGGGTATGAAGATGGCTACACATCGGCAGTGGGTCTGTTAACATGTCCTAATTACAGGATGCTGATGGACCAGGGCCAGACATTTGTCATCTCATCCCTGGGTACCCCAGCCTGTTTGTCCTTGCTTTGCTGGAGTTATGTGTGTGCCGAGTTACAGACTTCTGCTTTCTACTGAAGTCCTAGCAGTGCCGGTCTCTACAGAGAACACAATGTGGGTTTCTCAGTAACCAATGAAGGCTGAAATAGTTAAAAGGGGGGAAAAAACATACAAACAAAAAAACAAGTCCAGTTCTGAAAGTCTTCATGACTGTGTTTTCCTTGTGGTGTTTTGTATAGGTTTCTATCTGTCCTCTTTCCAGTCATGGATATATACAATGGTTGACTTCAGTTATTATTTTAGCTTGTTGTTGATTGTTTTCTAAGAGGAATAGGTTAAAGGGTGACCCAAATGGGTTGTAGCAGAGTCACAGATATGTTTAGAATATGATCTCTAAGTGTTCCCCTACCCCTTATATTGACGGAGTGCCACAGAAATTTTCATGTGGAGTCGGGGAGAGGAGAGTATTAGACACAGGAGCTAATAGGGAGGGAAATGGAAGAGTTGACGTGACATCTGCCTCCTGCTTCCTTCACTGAACTGAGAGATTGGCTGGGTGCTTACATGTTAGGAAATGATAAAGCTGGAAGCCGGGAGAGGATATCTGTTTTTGATAAAAGGATAAAAGACCCTGGGATCTGGGCAGCAGTTCTCAGCCTGCCTTGGGAATGAGCTGACTTCAGGAAGGAAAACACTCAGAGAAGCGCAGAGTAATAGGCATCTGACCTCAGAGCCAGGATTACCAAACAGGAAAGTGACTTCCATCCCCCACCCTATGTGAGTGTATGTACATAGTCAATGGTTACTTCTAGGGCTCTACCTTTAAAATGAGAGAGCAGCAGATTCTGGTAAAGGGGGTTCAACACACCATACTCTTGAGACTCCTTTATCTGAAAATTGGTCTATTCTTAAGAACAGATATTTAAAGAGAAAATAAAGTAAGGAGTGAGACCAGGTCACTAAGGTCTGCCCATCTGAGTGATGGTCAGGGAAGATGAGCTAGCAAAGGAGGGGGAGAATGCAGTTCTTGATCCCCAAAGCTGAGGGAAGCAAATTTTGATATATGAAACGAGGAGTGTGGACCTCCAATCACTGATGTTACATTTGTTAAGCATCAGGGATGGTAGTGTGCAGGTGCATCTAAAACCTGAACTTGACGCTGACCCCAGCCAGGTGTTCTGCACAGATATGTGTCTCTACCATTCCACATGGGGAAAAGGGTTATATTGTGGAAGCATAATTTAGCAATACAGACTTCCCAAGGGGATTTGAATAAATGGGATTTTAAAAAGGAAAGAGAAAGAAAATCTCTTTACTAGTAGAAAACCATGAGGTTCCCTTCAGGGTGGAAACTCTTAGAGCTGGAGATTAAAGCCAGTTCATTGCCTCCCTGCCAGGGTCCTGTACTAGAGGGAGGAGACTGGTTAGGGGTTGTCACAACCCCATGCTGGATGGACATAACAGAGAGTCCTAATTAAAATATTGACCACAGGACTCACAGTGTGGTGGGAGAGCCTAACACACCAAGTGCAAACCCCAGGGACTCATCCCTAGCTGAGACTGGACAGGTGGCATAATCTCAGTATGCAGCATTTCTTCAACTCTGTGATGCAGCCATTGAGAACTAAACTCATTTGCGTGTATAGATGGCCAGTATGTTATAAAGTTCCCATTTTCGTCTCTGGTGGCTAGTGTGTGTTATACCAATAAAGATGTTGTTTTTGCTTCTCCAGTTTACTTCATCCTAACCCTCCCTTTCTCTAAGATATGCACAAAGCACAACCTTCACCTCAAAATGTCAGATACGTGGTAGATGCCAGGAGCCGGGAAGAGTTAAAGGCACTGTAAAAACGAAAACCATGCTATTCGTAGAGTGTATACATTATATAGTCTATATCATCAATTTTTAGGTTGTTGTTATGTCTTACTGTTCTCATCATATCGCTGTCTAGTATAGCCTATTGATAAAGTCATGTAGCAGTTTGGAATATCCTCCCATTCAAACCAATCAGTCAAGATATCCTTTTCCCCTCCACCCCTCAAGACAGTCAATCTTCCAGGGAAGAGGTGATTTTGTGGTATTTAGTCATGACAACTTACCAAATTGAAGACTCACAGTCTAATCAGCTAACATCTCATTAACATGAAACAGCATCCTATGCTAACTTATTTCACATCCTTACATCCACAGACATCCTGAGAGTGTCCACAGAGACCATCCAAGAGTCCCCTGTGCACTCAGACGTAGCTGACAGATCTGGACTGAGTCCAGAGGCCAACCACCTGCCATTAGCTAAGGCTCATGGGAAGTGTCCCTCTGACATGCATTCATTCACGGACGTAGCTGCAAGCATGTCACCGGTAAGAATCATCTTATGGCTTGACAATTGTATGTGGCTTACATGTCAGTCAGGCACCTGGTCTCCACAGTAAGCTCACAAATGGATGAAACTAGTTTCATTGGCTCTCAAGCTCTGTATGCGAAAAGGAGAAGCATCAAGGAAAGGTGATTAGATCCCTTTTTCGTCAGGATGGTCCCAAGATTGCTAGCCCCATAATCTGTCATCCCCACCACGACCAGATGCCTAGTTTACCTTTGCATATGCCAATGGCTGAGATTTGCTCTTTTGTAACTAATAATTAATCTATGAATGTCTCTTAAGAATTGTGTCAGCCAGGTAGGGTAGTGCACGCCTTTAATCCCAGCCCTCCAGAGGCAGAAGCAGGCAGATCTCGGAGCGTTGGAGGCCAGCCTGGTCTCCAGAGTGTGTCCTAGGGCTACACAGAGAAACCCTGTTTTGAAAATTAAAAAGAGTTATGTCAGAGAGCCATGCATAAGGTGCATGCCTGCAACCCAGCCCTTGGAAAATGGGTGCAGAATGATCAGGAGATCAAAGTCATCCTCAGCTGTGTAGTGAGAGGGTTTAAGGCAAATCTGTCTCAAGCAAAACAAAACAAAAGTGTTGGGAACAACTGGGTATAGGCTCATACCTGTAATTCCAGCACTTGGGTGGGGGCAAAAGAACTTCAAGGAGTTCCAGGCTAGCCTGGGCTGTCCTGTCCAACCCCACCCCAAATAAACAAAACAAAACAAAAGATAAGAATGGTGTCATGAGACTCTGTAAACTCGTGATACATTACCCACAAAACTCCATTAGATTCTCTCTCTCTCTCTCCTCAAATTGTGTATTCTCAGTTCCAACCCTTGCCACACATTAGAAGGATCTAAGAAGCTCCAGCAGTTAAATTTGAGTATGATAGGGAGTAGCAGACATCCACATTTGCAACATCTCAGGTCATTCTCTTGTGCAACCGGTGTTCTCAGAGACGTTGCATCGTCCACATTCTTCAGTTCTTCCAGAACCTCCCACTCTCCACAACCCTGGAGAATGTGGACACGTAGAGCAAGCAGTCTTTTTTTACAGCAGAGGAAAATGCTATTTTTTTAGTGTGTCCTTCCATTTGTAAGCAGGCCAAATCCTTTTAGGGGTTATTGCTAAAGCCTTGTGGAGCTTACATCATATTTTTTTTTTTTCAGAAGAATCCACTACGCGTACAAGAAAGAGATGGGTAAAGTTTACCAAAGAAGCGTACATTTCTACACTTTACCTTGCTTATGTGGTAGTAAACCACAAATCTGATTTTCAGAGGGAGGAGAGGTTAGAATGTCCTCTTCTGAGCATTGCCATTTCTGTAGTTATTTTGAGCTTAGGCTTCTTATGACAATAATCCAAAGGCCTCTCCCATAAATGATGCCTCTCTCTTCATCTCTCCTTTCAGAGTCTCCCAAGGAAAGAACTTCTAGGACTCTGCTTGTTTGATTGCTTTTGTTTTTACACAACGCTACTCCTAATTTTTAACCACTTCAGCATTTTTTTTTTTTTGCTCTATTGCACAATGATACCTGGTCAATAAGGGAAAATAGCAGTCCAAAATTACAATAAATGACTCTCCACTGGCTGGACTTTCACCTAGGCAGCCCACACCAGACACATACAAACAAAACCCTGAACATATACCAGCAGTAAATGGTTCCCTGCCCTCTGGTTGCAAAGAAATGCTTCCCAAGACCCCAGGGCTGCCTTGGAGAAGCAGCATGTCTGCAGGCAGGACCATCGCCTTAGTGATTGCCATCTTCATCTTGGAAATCAATGCACGGATCCCGGGACCCACTCCCAGGTGAGTCTGTAACTTGACTGTTTATCTCTGGAATTCTACTGTGGAATCTGCTGTCTCAGGGTCCAGCTCTTAACAGCAAAGTAGGAAAAAAAATAAAGGTTAAATAGTGATATATAAAATGCCCAGGATTTAAACTTTCCAGACAAGTGAGAAAAGTCAGGGTGTGTCTGCCGGTTTGCTACGGAAGCCTGCTAGTGCCTCTGGGACTTTGTTCTAGAGAAGGAGCTCAAACGTTAAGACTAAGATAGTCTGTTTAAATATTTAGAATTAGGAAAAAAACTGGTTGTCGCCAGTTTGTGAAGATCAGTGTTGATCAGTGTCTACTGTTTGAGAAGTTTACAATGAAGGAAGTTAATCTTTCCATCCCTTATCTCAAACCCTAATACTTGTTAACTGTTGACCGAGCCGGTTGTGGTGGCGTGGTCCGGTAGGATTTGCTGAAGCAGGCAGAAGCAGGAGGATCACGAGTTAGTTTGAGGCCAGGCTGGGCCACACATGTAACTGTTGGCTGTAGGGCTTTTGGGGCCCCCACATGAAATAAAGGTTAATCATTTGTCTCCTGTGACATCCCATATTGTGCCCCATGTTTTGTGTCCTGGGTCTTAGGGTCTACTTGCTCTACCCAAGATGGCCATGGTTCTCTAGATCTAATGGCCATGCCTCCAGCACTGTCTCTTTAGTTCCTTTTTACCTGATCCTACTTGGGGTTGCAAAACCCATAAGCTACAGTTTGCATACGGTGTGAGGGAGTCCTCAAAACGGCATTGCTGGAAGTTCAGTCCCCTGTGTGGCAGCAGAAAGAGGTGGTGGAGCCCCTAGGGAGTACACACTAGTTAGGTCTCAGGATTCCACAGCCATGAGTGGACTATCTCTGAGGAATGGGGGGCCAAGCCTAACAGAAGTGGCCCCTAACAGGTCTGTCTGGCTAGGCCCTTCCTCAAACCCTTGTTTTCTTACTAACACATGTCCCCCTTCTGAACACAGGGCCTTCCCTTTCTGCTTTTAATGCCCATGTTATGACACAACCATGGGAATCCTCTCCAGATGCCTGGCCATGCTGTTTGCAAGTCGTAGTCATCAGAGTGTGAGCAGGGTTCTCTCCCTTTAGACATTACCCACATCAGGTATTCTGTGGGAGCAACACAAACAGAGCGTGACACCACGCCAAATACACCCAGCAAACTGAATCAACAGGACAATAAAAGCTTCCTGAACATCACTGCACTCAGCACTGCCAGAGATTATGACTCCATGAGGCTCCCTTCCTTCCATCTGGATGTCACAGGACAAGGCATAAACCTGTGTCATCCAATGCAGCAGGATCTTCTCTGAAGACAGAACGGGAATACCCCCAATGCCAACATCTTCCTGGACACTGTTCCACTGTTCTAGTGAACTTCGACATGTGCCCAGTTCCCCTCAGTTTAACCAAAGTCTATTTTGACTTTCCTAGTCAGCCTTCTGACTGTGTTGGTTGTGTTCAGGATTGCCTCTTCCAGGAGAGGACTCAAGGAGGAGAAACTCAGACCCACTTGAGCCCTGGGAGAAGTAGCTCAGCCAGCTTTCCTCCCTCCCACCCACTTCCTCCGCTGACATTAGCTAAGCAGTATCATCCTGCTCAGAGAATGTTTTCATTTGGGGGGTATCTTAGCTCAGAAGAAATGCGTGCACTGGGAGATACGCTGGTTTTCTTGTACTTAACCTGACCCTCTCGTAGGTTTTTCTTTTTTAAATCAAACAACTCACATTTCTAGACTGTGGCTCAAAACTGAAAGGCTGTGGGAAGCCCACGGTTGCTTTGAAGTTCACACCCCCCGGGTCTGGTCACACTCGGTTGTTCCAGGAAGGACCAGGCAGACTCCTGGTTGGCCCCAGATCCTGGCAGTTGCCCTCCCCAGTTCTCCTGAGCATCCTGCACTCTCATCGCCATGCCTTCAGCCTGTGCCAGAATGTCCCCACTCAGAACACTCTGTGCTGTGCCCTTTGGTGGAGGATGAGGTTAAGATGAAGGGTTCAGTGACTTCCGCAGCTACGTGAGACCGTTTGCTTGAATATTGGCAGCAATATTTCAAATGATTTACTTTCTGTTTAAGCATTGTTTTATTTTACATACCAACCACAGATCCCCCTCTCATCTCTCCTGCCGCTCCCCCACCCCTTGCCTTTCCTCCCCCTGACCTACCCCTTTAAAAAAAAGAAAAGATTTATTTATTTATTATGTATACAGTGTTCTACCTGCATGTATGCCTGAGCACCAGAAGAGGGCACCAGATCTCATTATAGATGTTTGTGAGCCATTCATGCGGTGGCTGGAACATGAACTCAGGACCTCTGGAAGAGCAGCCAGTGTTCTTAACCTTGGAGCCATCTCTCCAGGCCCTCAAGTGATTTCTAAGCATACATATTCTTCAGAAAGGAGCTAGATGCCCGCAACTCACATCAAGTCACCATTATATACCAAGCGTGCAGATTGAACCACCTTTATAGACCAGCTGTGCAGGTTGGAATGAGTAGCTCAGTCCCTGTCCTTGGTCTATAAGACACTGATTGTGGTTGGTTCCTATGGCTGCCATAGGAAAGTCCAAAATCTAATTGGTTTAAGCAAGCTTTCTGTCTCCTCGTCTGGAGCCTGGAGGTCTGAGAAGAAGATGTTGAGAGAGCCAAGACCCCTCTGCCACTGTTCTGGGGCCTTCCTAGCTTGTGGTGGTAGCCTGAAATCCTTGACATACTTTGGCTTTCTAACCCTGTCTCTGCCACTACATGGTCATCTTTCTTTTTTATTTTCCCTGACCACCTTCCCACCATACTGGAGTCCCACCCTGGGTTAACATCAGTTAGGCAAGTATTCTAATGCTGGGTAATATATATGCTCAGTCCCCAAATCAGTCTACGTCTCTCTTTCTCCCCCCTTTCTCTCCACACATGCCACCCAAGCAAAGCCTTTTCCCATGAGTTCTGGAGATCAAACTCATGTCTTCATGTTCATACAGTAAGCATTTTGCCTATGGAGCCATCCCCCAGCCTCCAGATTTCTCTTTTTATATGGACACCAGGTGTATTGGATTAGGACTTACTTCAGTGATTCCATTTTAACTCAATTACTCCTATCCAGATCCTATTTACAAATAAGTTCACATTCTTAGGTACCAACCAGATCTTAGGACGTCAGCATATCACTCACTTTTGGAGGAAACACAATTCGGTTCACACATTTACCATGACAGAATCTACCCAGTAGTGTTTTCATGCGAACGTTAGTTATCACGTGTGTAAAGCAACCAGAGCTTCTGCCCCAGGCCTATGGGAAGAATTCACTAAGCATCAGGTATATTTTTATAATGATTTCATGGCTCTTTTTTGCTTTGAGTTGCCTCCTTGTTCAGGAGAAGGGATTGAAGTTACAATAGCTTTTGGGAGGATGTCACAAGATTCTTGGAGCTTTGCTAATAGTAAACTGCTGGGGGATTTTTAACTCTTGCATCAAGGTGAATTCCCAGGAGAATAGGTCTGGAGGGAACCATCATCTTAGGTTTCTCTGGGTAGAATGGAAAGTTTTACATCCAATCTGAGAGGGAAATGATAGCTCAGAGTATAGCTTCGGGAGCCAGGCTACTTGCAGAATTCAGTTTCCACAGCTGCACAGCTGTACACCCAAGGCAGATCCTGTTTCCTCCAAACTCATGTGTCTCAACAGAAACTTCACACTGCATTTGTGTAAACTTGGTTCTTGTGTCTCAGAAACTAGTGTATGACAATGGAAGTGTCTCGTATCTGTTGCTACTGGAGCTAGTCCTGACGTGCATGTCATCAGTAAAAGCCATTTTATGCTGAGCCATTGGGAATGAATAAAATCAGTCTTGCAAACTCGGGGATGTGCCTTAAAATGTTGGCAATGGGCACTTCAGTTATGTTTCCACTTTATCTTTGTGAACTATGTGAATTTAGCATACAGTCCTGATGAGCTGAACTTTCCCCACGGCTAACGACTCCTCGTACTGCGATATCTTCCCGCTTGTGCCAAGCACACTGCCTTGAGTGTGAGCAGCTACAGTGGTTTTTCTTTTTCTGGAAACTTCTCTTCCTAGTGGGAAGGGGAGGGGGGTCCTTCCTTTAATGTATTTCTGGCCCAGAGCTAGATCCCCTGTGGTGCTGATGTCCATTGCTTTGATCTGGGGAGTGCCTTCCCAGCAGAGATGGAAACTCTTGATAGGCTGCATGCACTTGATAAGCACATTTCGTGTGAGAACCCAGAAAGTGCTTAGCAAACACTTCTCTGCTCAGCCTAATAGCTCAGCAGGATGATAGGCAGGTGGTGAGTGCTGTGCACACTCGGTCCGGTCCGCAAGCTACACAAGGTTATCTGCTGAGTGAGTCAAAGGGGCTGGCAAGGCAGTGCTGGGCTCAGAGCAGGGGTGGGGGAATATGGGCAGAGTTATTTGAGGCCACTGATCTCCCATCCTAATATTTATGCAGCATGCTTATTCACCAACGTTCTGTTTGCATAACCTTTTAGTCTCCCCCGCTAATTCCCGAGAGCCCTGCTTTTCCAGAGCGTTGGGAGAGCCAGACACCTGACATGGTGAGGACAAAACAGCCAGGGACTGACACAGCTTCCCATTTCTTTATGCCCCGTTGGGCATCATTTCATTGTAAGATTGCTGTCGATCTAGGTAAAGCACTAGGTTGTCCGATGATTGATGTACTTTATTCGGATGGCTATATAAAAATAAATTGTGTGCTTTCTTACTAACTCACTCTGTCTCAAAATGTCCGAAAAATCTCGAGGCTATTCCATCCAGGCATTATTGAACAAGCCGTGACTGCTCAGCTTATTTCGAAGATGGTTTGAGTTGAGGGAGGAGAAAAGCAGAGACGAGAGCGAACTGCACTGAACCAGGCAGAGCAGATGTTGATCCTAAGCCATCAGTAGTTTGACCTGAGAGGAGGAGGACAGTCCTCCATTTGTATTTCCCATCTGTGAGTCATAACCGATGACACTTACTACTCAGCCTCAAAAGGAAACGCTTCAGAGGAAAGCACTTAGAAAGCAGTCATAGAAGGCCGACCCTGGCTAAGCAGGTAAAGGCACTTGACACCAAACCCGGTGACCTGAGTTGGTCCACCAGAACCCACATGGTACAAGAAAACAAATGACCTGGGAAAGTCCTCTGACCTCCATCTGCACACTGCGGCAATACCCCCCTCTATAAATGAACAAATAGACAGATGTGTCTGTCCACAAACTTGAAATACAAGAAATAGAAATTAACAACCCCACTTTGAGGTTTAAATATAAGGGTTTGGTTTTTTTGTTTTGTTTTGTTTTGTTTTGTCTTGGGTTTTTTTTTGTTTTTTTTGTTTTGTTTTGTTTTGCTTCATTAAAACCACTTGAGGTTTATAAGCTAAATTGTGTTCCCATAAAATTGATGTACTGAAGTCCGGATGCTCAGTGTTTACCAATGTCACTGTATTTGTTACATTTTGAAATCTAATTACATTAAAATGTACTTAAAAGTGAGACTCTATCTGATATAGGTAGTTGTGGGAGACCAGCTCCCACACTTATTTACCCCAGGGACTCTTGAGAAGTGAGGGATAAGAGACTTAGATAGAAATAAAGAGGGGAGAGAAACAGAGAGAAACACAGGATAGACCCGAGTGGGCCTGGATCCTTATCCACCGGCCTAGAGCTTTATTCAAAAGGTCTATTTATAACAATGCCAAGGGGAGGGGCAAAGGACCTCCCCCTTGCTACTTACAGCCAAGTGTAGACTTGGCTTCCAAACACCTGGTACTCAGGCCATGGTCCAATCAACCTTTTATGCAGTCCTGCTGGGTACAGCCACTAGGAAGCATAGATGGGCTCCAACAGAGAGTGTCTTCAGAAAAAGTAAATTTGAATACAGAGTGAAGACTATATGAAGATACAGGAAGTCCAGTCCCACAGGATACAACTACAGTACAGCCGGGCGGTGGTGGCGCACGCCTTTAATCCCAGCACTCGGGAGGCAGAGCCAGGCGGATCTCTGTGAGTTCGAGGCCAGCCTGGGCTACCAAGTGAGTTCCAGGAAAGGCGCAAAGCTACACAGAGAAACCCTGTCTCGAAAAACCAAAAAAAAAAAAAAAAAAACAACTACAGTACAACTCAGAAACTTAAGGTTCAGAGATCACTGCAGAACAGGAGCAGGAAGATTGTAAGAGCCAGAGGAGCAGGCAGTTTGCTGAGAGATAGTGTCTCCTAAGAACATCAGAAGTTACACCCAGAAAGTCTCACCAACAGGATTGCCTTAACAAGGACACCAACAGACATGCTAAACTGCATGAGAGCTCATGAGGCCTTAACCCTGCACAAAAAAAAAAAAAAAAAAAAAAAAAAAAAAAAAAAAAAAAAAAAAAAAAAAAAAAAAACTGTAGCCAACTATGAGAGTGGGAGAAATAGTCTTCTCCAGGGAGAAGTATACCAATGGCTTATCCAATACCAAATAGTCAGCCCTGAAAACATACATACAAGTAACATAATACAGGCAATACAGATTGAGCAGGTTACATGTAGTTACACATTTAGCAATATATATGTATATAACAATTAATTTTTTAAGATTTCTCTTTTTTATTAAGACATTTTCTATTCATTTTACATACCAACCATAGATCCCTCCTTCTCCCTCTTCCCTCCCCCCAGCCTTTGCCCCCAGCCCACCCCCATCCCCACATTTCCCAAGTCAAAGTCTCCCATGGGGAGTCAGCAGAGCCTGGTACATTTAGTTAAGGCAGGTCCAAGCCCCTCCCCACTGCACCAAGGCTGTGGCGCAAGGTGTCCCACCTTAGGCACTGGGCTCCAAAAAGCCCGCTCATGCAATTACTTTTTAAAAAGAGGCCATGAGCCGGGGTGGTCCACGCCTTTAATCCCAGCACTCAGGAGGCAGAGGCAGGTGGATATCTGTGAGTTCCAGACCAGCCTGGTCTACAGAGAGAGTTCCAGGACAGCCAGGGCTGTTACACAGAGAAACTCTGTCTCAAAAAAACAAAAATAAAAACAAAACAAAACAAAAGGGCATGAATTTAAAAGCAAGCAAGGAGTAATATATGGGAGGATTTAGAGGGAGGAAAAGGAAGGGAAAATAATGTTATATTCTCAGAAAGTATGAAATAATTAATAAAAAAGAGATACAAGGAAGAGAATGTGACCATCTACAAGATGATGAATGAATCCTCAGCAGAGAATAACCCTACTACACCTAATCTCAGATTTCCCTCCTCTAGAATTGTGGGAGGGAATTAAATTTCTATTGTTTGAGTGACCCAAGCAAATTAGTATACTGAGTATAAGATCTAGAGAGGAGTGTAAGCACTGTGCCCAGGGCAAGCATTCAATCTTAAAGCATCTTCCTTTGGGGGTAGGATATGTTATTGAAGGAATGAACTCAAATCACAGTCCAGGAGAGCAATAAAAGATCAAAGGTGAGGATTGAGCGCTTTGTACTAAGTCCAAACTGGAGTGAGATTGTTGAAGCAGAAAGAGTTCTTAAACAAGATGTTAAGAAGGAGAGGAGCAAGTGCACATACAGTAAACATGGGTTATTAATGCAAAGGCCTTTAGAAAACTGCATACAAGCAAGGTCACGGTCACTACAGCAGGGTTTAGTCACCAATGTGTGGGCAGAGGAGCAGAACATCTCCCCAGCCCCCATCATTGATCAGGATCTAGTTGTACCCAATACAGAACTATAACTGCCTTTGGAGTATTTCAGTGGGTTCAACCTCCCAAGCACGATTCTCTAATATGCATCATACCCTCTGATAGGTAGTTGAGAGATAAAGATCTAAGGGCGCTGGTCTATAGGGTGGTTTCAGAAACCAAAGAAGTGATCACCCTTGGGGAGATGCTGGAAGGAAATGCTAGCATCTATCTAATGCCAAGTGAGCAGTGGATAGATAAGAACTGATTGTCAAATTTGAGGCACCAAGATGTTGAAATGGATCATGGATCATGTTATAAATAGACAAAGTGTAATGTAATGTCTGAAACCAGTGATAGGCTACTTCAGTGACATATTTAAGCCAATGATGAGCTCAAGTCTGAGTAACGCTGAAATAACGAGCACCCCCACACCTATATTTATTCTACACCCTCACTTATCACGGATTTCCACCAGATGTTGCCATGAAGTATTTTATGTACGGTTGTTTTGCCTACATGTGTGTCTATATACTACCTACATGCCTGGTGACCCCCAAGACCAGAAGAGGGCATCTGATCCCCTGCAACTGGAATTACAAATGGCTGTAAGCCATCATGTGGGTGGTGGGAATTGAACTAGGATCATCTGGAAAAGCAACAATTGCTCATAACCACTATCTATCCACACCCCAAATTACTATTTTTAATATCTCAAGATTACGAAGTATAACCAGTATAGAACGCAGAGTATCTCTACCACTGCTTATTGAAACCTGTCAGTTCCAAAGAAGCTTTAATGAAAAACTTCTAGTAGAGAATTCCTTAGCTAGGCAACTTCAAACATACATCTTATAGAAAGATTCTGCTAGGAGTTTTGGCATCTGTGTTATAAATTTTTAACCTGTATTTCCAGAAAGTGAGGGCTAATCCTGGAGAGCGTGGATTTGGCCTCAAGTCCAATTTTAAAAGATGATTGGTTACTCCCACATTTCTGCCACTACGGTACCAGGGGGTATACCTGACTAGGCAATTCATTATTGTGGTTCACAATGTTCATAACTGGGAGGGAGTGGTGATTACTTTCCCCCTCCAGTCATGTGCACAGCACATTCCAGGGCTGTGGATGCTAGCCACTAAAGATGAAGCTTCCAGTTAGGTACCAGCTACAGTTCTCCGTGTTGAATGACACGAGTTTTCAGCAATAGGGTATGACTGTCAAGTTGTAACCAAGAGCATCGGCCACAGCCTATAATGTTTTAGGGGGCCTATGAGACCCCATTGGCAAACAACTTAAAATATATAACCCATTCCTAGTACTGACTACTTTATTTGGTAGCATATGATACCTAGTTGAGGTACTGTATCCCTTTTATAGGGTAACTCCCCTTACATTCCTTTGATATATGTATACATTTTAGGAAGCTTCTACAGTAGTAGGTTTCTATATGATTTTTTTTTTCAAAAAGACTTTAGTGTTAATTATTGTCCCATTCTTTCATTTCCAGAGTTGGCAATATAGATGAAATCTCTTTTCAGATCTTGGGTTTCTCTTGCCTCTTTTTTCTTTATGCCTCAATGAATAACTCTCCTTTTAAGATCTCACATGATTAGAATGAGTCCACTAAAAAGCAAAGGATAACCTCCCATGCATCATGTCTGCAAAGTCTCTTTTGATGTGTAAATAACACTCATGGAGACCAAGGGTTTTAAATATCTCTAGGGGGCAGTCTCCATACCATATTGAAAGATGTGAGCCTTGTCACACAAGTAGTCTTTCTAACTATTGGAGAGTTTTCAGTAGGGGCAGGGTAACATTAAGTTTGCTTTTTTAAAAGATCCCTCTGGATGCCATATGTAAGCTAAGTGAGAAAGAAATTACCAGAGTCAGCTAGAAGAGATGTTATATTAGTGTAAACCAGAAGAACATCTGGAAGATATTAGGAAGTAAGGATGGATTGGAAAATCATTTACAAGACTGCCAACAACAGGTTTCAGTGCTCAATTAGATGTCAGAAATGAGGGGGGGGGATAGAGAATTACACAAGTAACACCCTGTCTTTGGCTAGGATAACTCATAAATGAAAGAGCAGTCCTGAAAGAAAAGGAAAATAATGAATTCATTTGGGAAAACATTGAGGTCAATGGGCCATGAAGATGTCCAAGTACAGATGGAGAGTTGAGAATTGGATGTGAAAGTTTAAACTTCAGGAGAGATGTCTGGACAGCACGTTTATCTCTGTCTGGGTATCATTAGCACACATGTGGAAACCATGGATCTGGGAAAAGTATAGGAGAAGAGAGAAAACAGGAGATGGGAGAAGAGAGGAGGGGGTGGGAAGGGAGAGGAGAGGTTAGGAGAGAAGAGGTGAGGGAAGGGGAGGGGAGGGGAGGAGAATTAAATGACTGCACCTCAATGGATAAATAGCTCTTGAAGGACTGTGGAGGAGGAGAATCCAAAGAGGAAAATAGAGCAGTTAAAAATAGCAGAGAAAAGATATGAGAAAAAGAGTCTAGTGTTGCTCAGCTAAGAAAAGAGATGGTGGAATACTTGGTCATAAAAGGGTCCACTATATCATCCCCTTCATGGATTGTGGAAAACTGCAGAAAAAGGAGGAACGGATTTAAGAGTCATAGGATGGAGAGATATACAGCAAAAATATGTCTTTTAGACATAACGTGAACTCTCTGCCTCTTGGTTATCTGCATAAACACAAAGCAAGACTGGGTACATTGTTATGGATGCACAACATCCATACCCAGTAGCTAAGTGCTAAGTTGCCTTTGTCCCAGAAAATAACCTCCCACCCTCACTCATGAAAGCAACCCTAATTAAACTGAGTGGGTCACACACAAGAGAAGCCCTGGAAGCATAAGAAGGGTTTCTGCAGGTCAGAAATGAGAGAGAGGGGATGAGAGAGGAGAATGGAGCCGAGATGACTACAAATCATCACGTACCGCTATGAACCTGCCAAGGAATTAAAAAGAGGAGAAGAGGAAATACTGAATATGAGTGGCCAATTGCAGTAAATGGTGAGGAGAAGCCAATAAGATAATGACTGAGAGGAAGTGAGTAAGCCACAGGACCATCCCTGATGAGCAAGGGCAGAGGGCATGGGGCAAGAGAGTTAGAGAATGGTCGGGAGGGAAGGAGACAGATCAGAGCGCAAGGTACTTTTTCAAGCACTTTGCAGGAAAAGGAAGCACGGAGGAATTTGAAATGGCTCAAGAAGCATGAATGTCTGAAGGACATGAGACTTGTTGAGGGAAGAGAGAGACATAAAAGTATTTATTGCAGTGTTTTAAAAAAAAATGTGTTGGCATGGAGGGCAGGAGAGAGATGAGACCACTGGCAAAAACGGGAGTGTGGAGAGGATGGCTAACTGGCTCGTTTATTGGCCTAACTTCATATAATACACTGCACTATACTGGAGGGAGATAACTATGAAGAAGAGTAATAGGAGGAGACACTCAGCTAATCAGCTTCAAATTGGAGCTGAGCTCTAGAACATTCTTGTGGAGGGACTGACCCGACCTGGACCTCTTCCTGGTGTAAGAGTTTTAATAGGACAGATGCTGAGCTAGGAAAGCAAAGGTAAAATATCTGTAAGACTCTGGTTGGGTAGTTTCTGTTTTGTTTTGCCGCGTCTCTTCCTTGTCACTTAATGGGGTTACGTACCCAAGGCGGGGCTGTGGTAAGAAGAGACCTAATGGTAAACCAAATGGTAAAACCATTCGGAACTAGAATGGCTGAGAACTAAGGCTGAGCACTGTGCCTAGAGATGGAAGGGGAAGCTGTAAGTGCTAAAACACGTGATGCTGAAGCTCAAAAAGATCATGAATAAGTCCTGAAGTGGGCTATAAAGCAGGAAAGCATCTCTTTTGGAACATAAGCATGGGAGTTGGGGGGCAGGGAGTTGGTTTACGAGGTGTTTGCTACAGGAATGGTTGGGCTGGCTGGCTTAACTTTGCAAGAGAGCCAGGCAACTCCAGGCTTTGCCAGCCTCTCAGGGGATGAGTGAGATGCACAAAGAAAGTGTAACAAGATTTCCAGCTTCAATGAGTTCACCACATACTTGTAAAAAAAAAAAAAGTTGAGTCAGTGTCAAATACCCATCAGGACACCTTGCTGGTTGTCCTTGTTACCATCATTACTGCTGTTGTTGGTAAGTTAGAATTAAACAAAAGAATGAATTGAAGATACAGAATATCATGTGCTCAAGTGTCATGGGACACACAGTAAGGAATATAGAGAGGGCTGGCAAGACGAATTAGTCGGTAAAGTAAACACACGTGTGAAGACCTGAGTTCAGATCCACAGGCCACTACTTATAGCCAGTTATGGTAGAGTGCATTCGTAAGCCAACTAGGGTGGAGGAGGGGATAGAAATAAATAGATCCCTAGAGTTGGGGGGGGGGCTTCCCAGCACAGCTAAATCTACAAGCTCCAGATCCAGTGAGAGACCCTGTCTCAAAAACTAAAGCAGACCACCTAAGGAAGACATCTGAAGAGCTTTTGCCTCAACTGCATCCATGTACATCTGCATATGCACATACACACAGACACATGCACAAACATGTATACACATACACACACACGTATATACGTATTTGTGTGTGTGTGTGTGTGTTTGTGTGTGTGTGTGTGTGTGTGTGTGTAGAATAAACACTATGATTTAAGGATGGAAAAGTAGTAAATACATAAAATTGGTTTTGGAAGGCTTCTTGGAAAGAGGTGTACATAATGGTCATTTTAAATGGATACTATTTCATCTTCATTGTAGTGAAGCATTCATAGAAAGAGAAGACTCTCTGTTGCCCATAGACTGCAGAATGAGCCCATGGAGTGAATGGTCACAGTGTGATCCTTGCCTCAAAGAAATGGTAAGCATTTGAATCCATTCACCTGACCTCCTCAAATGAAAACTGGCATCTTCACAGAAATGGCTAGGGGGCAGGGACCCCCAGAAACAAATTCCAACCCAGGAAAAGGTAATCACTGAAATGAATGTGTCTGATCTGATCAAGAAACCTGCATGTTGAACAGCAGACTGGGTAGATGTTTATGATATTTCATGTGTGTAAGAGACTCCACAACCTAGAAGGTGAAGTACTAATGTTAAGTGATATCAGTGGTGGTTTCTTCCACTTCTCTCTTAAAATCATGGGCCCATTGGGTGTGGGGCCTGAAGTGGTGTAGATGTTGCTTTATTCCAGCAGTGCTCAACTTGTAGGTCTTGATCCCTTTTGAGGGTCAAATGACTCTTTCATAGGGGTTGTCTAAGACCATTCGAAAAGACATATATTTACATTATAATTCATAAGAGTAGTAAAATTACAGTTACGAGGGAGCAATGAAAGTAATTTTATGATGGGGGTCACCACAACAGGAGAAACTGTATTAAAGAATTGCAGCATTGGAAAGGTTGAGGACCAGTGCTTTAGACCACAATCCACTTTTACATTAGGAAATATAATATTTTCAGCTGTCCTTTTTTTTTTTATTGTTTGTAGTTTCGCTCAAGAAGCATTGAAGCCTTTGGACAATTTCATGGGAAAAGCTGTGTTGATGCTTTGGGAGACAGACAACAGTGTGTACCGACTGAGGAGTGTCAGGAGGCACAGGACAACTGTGGGAATGACTTCCAATGTGGAACAGGTGATCTGAGAGTCCAATTGCTCTCTATAGCCTTCTGTGTACACTAGTGAGTGAAAACAAATCCATATGTCATAGGTAGACATATAATGGCTTCCCAATGAGGGATAGCTATGTACTCTACAGAAAGAACTCAAGTGTGTCTAGCACTAACTTTCGATGTTAAAGTGCCTACAGTGACCTCAGCAAATGAGAAAATTCAGCATTACACACAGTCTGTTTCCTGATTTTGACTGTAGGCAGGTGCATAAAGAGGCGACTTCTGTGTAACGGTGACAACGACTGTGGAGATTTTTCGGATGAGGATAACTGTGACAGCGATCCACGACCCCCCTGCCGTGACAGAGTGGTAGAAGAATCTGAGCTGGGACGAACAGCAGGCTATGGGTTTGTATTCCACGCATTTCACTTGAATCTATCTGTCCAGGAGAAAATGAATGAATGGAAATGGCCTCCAACTCTTTCCCCATGGCAAAGAATACATAGAAGGGATTTATACCAAGGGCACAGTTGATGCAAACTGTAGTCTGTATTCATTTGAGGCCCAGAATATGTAGTTAGTATGCTGGGATACCACCTGGCCTCAGTAGGAGTCCATTGGCTGAGTTTCACTCTCAGTCAGTAGGAGATGGTGCATCTCATGCACAAATGTCAGGAAGACCACAGCAACACTGACACATGTCAACATTTACAATTAAATATCCCCCAGCAGGTGTGGCAAGTCCATTACAACATCTGAATTCCTAGGATGGACACCCTTCACTGTCATGTTTCTTGAATTGATAACTGATTATAAATTCTGAGGAAGTTCAAGCATTCTGCAGTTGAGCAAGAAGAAATGGTATCAAAAGACTACCTTATAAATGCCAGAGGGTAATAGGGTTTGGGGGTCTCGTTGTAGAAAGTTGACAGGCAACTCATTCTCCACACAAAATGAAGGGGCTCTGGGCTGTGCGCTCTAAAGGAAGTTTAGGAGTTTGGAACGTGGGAGTATATGGAGCAGAGAGGATTCTGCAGATACCTGTGCTCCAGGAATCGGGAGGATGACAGATCTGAGGTCCTGATCTATTTCATTCCAGTTGCAAGGCATTCCAGGGACATTCAGTGCTTAGTTTGCTTAACTATCTTGAGCTGGATAATTTCACCCGTGACAGAGATGCAGGTGTTCTCACATCTTGCACTGACAGGAGTAAATGGTTCTATTTCACCATCTAGCATGTCATGATTTTCTTTATCCTTATAGCTTCATTCTTGACTCAAAATAGATGCTCAGTGAATAGTTGGTGGGTAGATAAGCAGGTGAATTATTTAATGGATAAAAAAAAAAAACCTATTCATAGGTACCTTCTGAAACACTGGTAATATCTGATAGGATGGAAACTCCTAGGATGAATCTCAGGGACAGAGGTTCATAATTGAAATGAAGATGGGGAGAAGGCAGAAGATGGCAGAGACGGTAAGAACACAGCGGGAAGAAGAGTTAGAGTGATACACTTTCTTGGGTCCAGTGATTCTCACACAGGAAACACCTATGAATGTCTAAAGAGCATTTGAATGGTCAGTGCTTGTGGAGGACAACACTAGAGGGCGCTCCTGACACTAGAGGGTAGAGGCCAGCAATGTTGATGTTGAGCATCTACTACCTCACAGCCCCACATTGTCAGTGATACTGGGGTCAAAAAACCCTACACTGAGCACTAATTCTTCAGTATTGGATGTGGCTGAAAGTAAAGATTTCTATTCTCTGAGGTCAGAGGAAACATCTATGTAATGAACATAAGAACAAAATTCTAGGCTATCAAGAGTCAGGCACAAGATAAATGTTTCACACACCATTTATTCACTTCATAAAAACCTTACTCAAATGACTTTCAAATATTACCCACAGTGCCTTTGGCCCTTAGCTTAAAAGCTGTGTTTGTGAATCAAATGGACTGTCTTAGGCCAGGAATCTTGGAAAATGGCAGTTAACAGTACAGGGTTGTCCAAAACTCTTCTAAGCAGATTGCTATGGACTCAAATTATCCCAAACCCCTCTTCATCTTTCCTCAGGGGAAAAAAAGTTTTATCTCTAATCTCAATGAAAGAACTTGAAACAGGGAATCACATATGTTATTTATTCTCACTCAGTGCAAATTTATAGTTTGCCTTACGGGAAAAGAATACAGAAATGTTGGCCTACTTGACTGAAAAAACAATCATTCATAATCTAATGCTTTCCTTTGTTGGGGGTGGGGGAGGGGAGGCAGGGTGCAGGAAGAAAAAGTTGTAACAGCATTTGCCGGCAAGTTTCCTAAGGAGACATCCTAGAGAACTGGCAAAGAACTTTTAGGACCTCATGCTTTATTACAGTCAGGGGTGGTGTTGGGGAACATCATGAGGCTGAGCCATCAAGGCTGAGGAGGGGGCCCAGCTATGGGAAAGATCAGCTGCAGACATGGAAAATGAGGTAGGTCCTGACAGAATCAGTCTATCAACACATTTTATTGAATTCCCTACTATTAGGAGCAAAAATCCTTAACAAGTTTAGTTTTCATAAAGGCGACTACTACTGTCATTTGCATAATGCCTTGAATTGTTCGGACTCACTTTGTACATTCTATCGATTGTCAGCATGACCCTGTGACTTTGTCGGGGGATGCTTTTATATTCGTTTTGTAAATAAGAACTAAATGAAATAATTTAAGCCGTTTGGAGAGTGTTTCAGGGAACTGACCCCAAGTGTCTCTGTATCGCATAGAGCCATGTTTTCTCTACCACACCTCTTCTCCCTTCTCCTTTTCACCACCCCCACCCCCACACTTCTCCAAACCACTTCAAAGACCTAAAGTCAAGGCCTTTTCTGAAAAGCAGAACTAAGCTTGCAAAATGATAGTCCATGGGCCGGTGAAATGGTTCAGTGGGCGGAGGCACTTGACACTGAGTCTGACATTCTAAGTCTGATCCCTGGAACTCAACTTCTGTAGGTTGTCCGCTGACTTCCACACTTGCATCACACACACACACACACACACACACACACACACACACACACACACACAAAGTGAATAAATGTAATGAAAAATGACATGCTTTAAGCAGCTATTTATTATCACGCCCATGATTCTAACACTTGGGCTGGGCGGTGGTGGCACACGCACACGCCTTTAATCCCAGCACTCGGGAGGCAGAGCCAGGCGGATCTCTGTGAGTTCAAGGCCAGCCTGGGCTACCAAGTGAGCTCCAGGAAAGGCACAAAGCTACGCAGAGAAACCCTGTCTTGAAAAACCAAAAAAAAAAAACACTTGGGAGGCTAAGGCAGGAGGATCATTCATTCAAAAGCAGCTTTGACTGTGCAGCCAGACCCTTTCTCTCTCTCTCTCTCCTCTCTTTTTCAATATATATTAGAATACTTTGATTAGCAAGTCAGCCATTAATATCTAGAAGTTTAAAGATGTTTTGTTATATGATTATAAGCAATTCTATGAAGTTTGGATATTTATAATAAACCTCTATCATTCCCACATAGCTTTGAAATACATGTGAAATAAAGGTAATGGGGATTGTATTAGTTAGTTTTCTGTTGTTATGAGAAAATATTAAGACCAAAGTAACTTATAGGAAGAAAAGTTTATTTGGGCTTACAGGTCCAGACACATAGGAGTCTGTCATGGCAGGAAGACATGACATCACATGAGCTTGGTGGGAAAAGCAGGAAGCTGAGAGATCATACCTTCTAACTCAAGAAAGAAGCAGAGAGAGATGGAAATAGGGTGAAGTTATATCATCTCAAAGCCTGACCCCAGTGACATACTTCCTCTAGCAAGGCCACACCTCTTAAACCTTTCCAAACAGCAGCACCAACTGGAGATCCAGTGTTCAAATACCTGAGCCTATGGGGTGCATTCCTCAATGAGACCACCACAGGAATAAAAAGAAGCCCCTCCGAGCAGTATGCTTAGCAAGTGCTTCTTCACAGTTCAGTCTGGGAAACCCCAATAGATCCAACCTACTGTTTCATACACCCCTACTCTCTACATGGGCAAGTCACAGGAACTTGATGTAATGAGTTAATCTTTATCCATTTGAAGGACTCTCATGTAAGTTGCTATTCTGGCAGAATTCCATTGTCTTACAAATGTTTCAGACTTCTGTCTTGTAGGCATCTGAGATCCTCCACAAATGTTCAGGGAAGTCCTCCAGCCCATCTTGCATTCATTGAAAAAGCACAAATCAAAACCAGCTGTAAATGATGTGCAATATGTAAGGAATGCCTTTTTTTGTGATCTAAGCATAACTCTACTTCTGTGAAGGGAGCTTTCTTGTCATTCACCTGGTGAATTGGAGCTGCCAGTGGTTCTGGGGCAGCTGTGGAAGCAACCATGTCTCAACACTGCCAAAGAACACGTTTTTTCTTAAAATTTCCCAGGTGATGACTTTTCTATTCATGAGCACTTTTCATGTTTCTTGGCAGAAAAATATTGGCTCATTTTAGAGCAGACTGGCTGTCTCTGTAGGAGTGGAATCGAGTCAAAGGTTTTTGAAACATTTCTCCCTTAGTGGTGCTTTAGACTTTATTGGCTTCTGTAACTTTCCAGATGGATCCAGCCAACTGGTCAATGTGATATTCTGTGAAACAATATCCTTCAAACTGGACTATGCACAGCAAAGGGCACATAAGAACCTTCAGGAGAGTGGCAAGTAAGCTTTAAGTCAGTTTCCTCAATTATTAATTATGTAACTGATCTAACACTAAGACTCAACCTCCATACGTATTGTTTTTCATAAAATTTAGAAATGCGAGGCAATAGCTGCTACATCCTTTCTTGCATCTTTTCTTCTTGTTGTTGTTGTTAAAGCCATCACTATTTCTTTTAAGACAGGAACTTTGTACATAGCTCACGATCATAGGTTTGTTCCACCATACCAGGCTGTGTGTGGTGCTGAGGACTGAACCTAGGTCTTCATGCATGTGAGACAAACACTCTACCAACTGTGATACATGCCTCCAGGACTCTAGCAGCCTTTTCACACCTATCATCTACCTTCTAAAAGCCAAATAACTGCTCATCCACCTCACTAATAATTCATGGTAGAAAAGCCAAGACCCAATTCCAGATCTTCAGGCTCAATTAGACTCTAATGCCTTAGAAATAAAATGGTCTCCACTTTTTAAAAATTCTAACCAATAATCAGTAAATGGACTATAAAGCAATTTTTATAAAAGGCTACTGTGTGTGCAATCTTTTTGATACATAAGATTAAGAAATTGAATGACATTACTATAACAAAATGCCTTCTACTCTTATCTTCTTATCCATGTGAGTAAATTTATCATCATTTCCATCCATAAAATGGGAAGTGAAAGTAAAGTAATATTGGTGCTGAGCCCTGTCTCTTAGGAGCACTAAGTAACATTTATCTACAGATATAGAAATTTATTTATTAATTTGAAAAGAAGGCCAATTCATTTCACTGGGATAGCTTTCCAATACAATTTTTACTTGGTTTGATAATGACTTAAAAATTTTTTTAGTGCCGGGCAGTGGTGACACACGCCTTTAATCCCAGCACTCAGCAGGCAGAGCCAGGAGGATCTCTGTGAGTTCAAGGCCAGCCTGGGCTACCAAGTGAGCTCTAGGAAAGGCGCAAAGCTACATGGAGAAACCCTGTCTTGAAAGAAAAAAAAAATTTTAACATACTTATATATACCACTTAAAATGTGTTTTAATACTTACACTCTATGATCAAGGAACGTACTTTAAATATGTTTAATTTAATACTTAATATATTCAATTAATACTTAAAATATTCAATTAATATATTTTGATACAGCAAAGCATGAAAAGGTGATCAACAAGATTATTCAATATAAATTATATTGTATTTTATATTAAGTTAAAATTCTGTGGGAGGACTATGTGCTCCTTTATTATCCCATTGATATATATTATATTTATTTTTCCATATAGAACAGTAATTATATTTTTAGTAGGTATTCATAGGCTGATGGGAAATTATATCTTTTGCAACTATTTAGGCTTAAGATGAAAAACATTAGGTGCCTCACTAAAATGTTTAGGAAGGCATAACTAATTAAATTCCTCTAGAAGGTACACAAATATGAATACTACCCCTGAAGTGTGCCACATGTGAGATCTTGCCCACATCATTCCTCCTGTATGCCCAGCACCATCCCAGTTTGAAACCCATCAAAGCCCAAACCAAACCACTTAAACTCCTTTTATGATTTTCCCATGATGCTCTCTTCCTTGTATAACATGGACCTTACACAGCATTTACTTATACTACTTATTTAACACAGTATATTCTTCCCAAACTAATTTTTAAATAGATAATTATATTCCAACCCCCCTCAACTTCCAAGGAATTTTTGTGGGAGACAATTGTGTATTAACTATATCCACATCACCCCATTTCTTACAAACACATAGATGTAGTAATTAGTCACCCAAAGGTTACTCATTCGAAAGGAAGGTGAGTTTCATTGTTCTCTGAGGAGTCTACTGAAGGTGGATAGCGAGACAACGCTCGCTGTCCCATAACACGTCGTTGAACTTCTGTCCCAAAAACAAAGACATTATCTGTTCTTTCCACTGCTGCATGACTTCAGGGTGGATGAATGGCATCCAGCCCTCAGTGAGAGGAAGACAAGAAGCGATTAGTCACAAGACTGGGCTTGACAGGCATCCCTGCTTTTGAACTGCGGTGGCGGCTAGGTTGGCACTACTTCCCGCCACGGTTTGGTGAAATACAGGCTGGGGATGCAGGAGCAGCAGAGCTGAAGAGGAGCAGCAGCTTCCCTCGGAAGCCCTTCGCAAGGTGATCGCACAAATAAAGGAAAGCCAGGGGGGACACGCGAGGCCTCTTCATGTCCAGAGGCTTCTCTCCACAACACGCCACTGGCCAAAGCAACTGACGTGGTTGAGCACGAAGCCTCCCATGATGTCGTGGGGAGGGCTATGGATGCAGGGATGGGCGGACAAACAGCACAAACAAGTGATGGAATATTAAAGGAAATAAAGCAGCCACAATGTCCGGGCATTTGTTCCTGTGTCTTTTTTGAGCTCATCACTCTAATTTTCAGCTCTGTGTTGGAACGTCAGATCTGGGAAAGGTCTTTTGGGCAAGTTAGGCATTGAGTTCATTTTATCTGTCTCTCAACCTTTACAAATAAAGTCCTCCACTGTCCCTCCATTACAGAGCCACAATGTTGCTTTCTTGGTAGCCTCAGAGTGAGTTAAAATAGGCCAAAATTTTGAAGTTGTTTTAACCTACCCATTGGTAATAGTCTTGGTTTTAATTTTTTGTTTTGTATCAACAACGGGCTCATGGTAAGTCGTCCACGCTCTGACAAATTGCTCTTGAAGGTAATATACAGATTTATAATCCTGTTAATTGGAGTTAGGTGTGTGATCTAGAACAATGGATAAAGTTTCTGTTTGGGGAGTTACAGGTGTGTGGAACAAATTTCCATTTTGGCATCCTGGGCTCAGAGCCATCTACTGTCCAAGCTGCCTACATAACAATGACTGTGCTCCTCAAATGTGGACTTGACAAAGAGCTAGCAGTTTCTTGTGCAGATACTGTTTTTAAGCCTGGAAATCAAACTTAAGTTCTGTTTAAAATTAAAAATAGCTAAAGGATCTTTGTGTCTGTGAATTAAAGCTTGCCCAATAAAAATATTTTTGCTAAGGGGATGGTGCATAGAACTTTTGAGAATACCTTGCTCAGATGCTGTTTTTTTTTTTTTTTTGAATGTTCATCTTGGAAAGTCTAACAGGAATACTATAATCCTGGGGGAGGGGTGAGATTCTTGACAAGCAGTAAGACAGCTGGAGGAGAGCTTAAGTTTAAAGGGAACTGGAAGAAAGAGAAAGAGCCCCGATGTTGATTCATAGATGAGAAATTACATGTGTATATTATACTGCCCCCCTGGGATGTTCTGCTCTCAAATAATTTAAATAGTTGGTGTTACAGCATTTGGCGGTTGGTTCACTAGGGATGTGAGGTAAGAGGTACGGCCTTAGAGCTAAGACTCCAGGAGCCAGAGGGTCCCGTGTGTCCTACTTCCTGCCCTTCTTTTCTGTGCTCTTACAGTGCCCTGGGTGCCAAAGAGTTTACAAGACCCTCCTAAGGCATGCTTTCTGCCAAGCCACTGCCCCGAAGTGAGCAGGCCCTGGCTTCTGTTCCCGATGAAACCCCACACGTGTTGGGCGACAATGACATGAGCTGAAGCTGTCTCAGCCCCCCCCCCCCCAACTACAGAAGGCTGCCTCGCATTAACAGTGGTATTTACCCATACAACCCTGTCTGCTTCTTCTCAGGATCAACATCTTAGGGTCGGATCCCCTGAGTACACCTTTTGACAATGAGTTCTACAACGGCCTCTGTGACCGGGTGCGGGATGGAACCACTTTGACATACTACCGCAAACCTTGGAACTTAGCTTTTCTGGCCTATGAAGTAAGTCACCACAAAGGAAAACATATTGTTTTGTTTGGGTTGGGAAAAGGTGCCTTGATAAATTTAACAGTAGATGCGGTGAAGAGTTCAATGCAGTAAGAATTTAAAGTGAGCGTGGGGCTCACTGAAAGGAGAGATGTATCTTAGACCTCTTCAGAAACACACATCAGTCTCTCATTAGTCCTAACTACATACACCTAGTGATAAAGATTTGGTGAAACAGCTGTATTCTATAAGAATCACCTAGGCTTCTGAACTGACTAAAAACAAAATCAGAGCAGATTTCATGCATGATCAAAACGATCAAACTGATTCCACATCAGCTGTTCCTTGAACTAGTCCTTTCAGAAGCTCCATTGTGTCCTCTTCATTCCATATCCAGAAAGTTCTTTCTGCTGATGTCTGTAGCAGGAATCTTAAAAGTTCTTATTAATAAAATCAAACCTGAGCCAGGTATTGGGGTGAACACTGGAAGATCAGAGAGACAGAACAAGCCACAGCTAACCTCACCTGGCCAACTTCTCAGCTGATCTTGTTTCCTCAGACTGGAAGCTTCTGTGTCTTAATACCAATGGCTCTCAGCTGAACTGCTGCTCAAAGTCTAAAAGCTTAACCAGCTAAAAGCTTCTAGTTCCTGGTCCTCATGCCTTATATACCTTTCTGCCTTCTACCACCACTCCCTGGGATTAAAGGCTCACTTTCTGGGATTAAAAGGCGTGAGTCACCATGCTTGGCTGTATCCTTGAACAGATGGATTTCTACCTCTGGAATGCTAGGATTAAAGGCGTGTGCTACCACTGTCTATCCTAAGTATCTAGTGGCTTTTCTGTTCTCTGACCCCAGATAAGTTTATTAGGGTACACAATATTTTGGGGAATATAATACCACCACAGATGTCACTCCCACCAGACTGAAAAACATACAGACTTTTAAAAAGTGTAACTGGTATTGTTTGAAAAACATTGTCATTATAAATAAATCCCTACCCATTTCAGCATGAAGCCATTCTGTTTGCCTGTAGATGCTCAGGATTCGTATCTGGACCAGACTGGCACTTTGTTCACAAATGATTATGTTGCCATATTTCTTGCACCTGTAGATCTAGAATAAAGTCACCAAGTTCCCACAGCTCTGAGGTAAATTTGGAGGTTATGGTCTTTCTCCATAATGTCGTGTTTCCCTCATTTAAGCACAACATTTTGTGAGTGAAAGTCAAGAGTATATCCAAAAAAGTACTTTTCTGAGACGGTGAGATATTTCAGCTGATAAAAAAAAACACTTGCCACCATGCCTGAATGTCTGAGTTTGATCCTTGGGGCTCACAGTGTGGAAGAAGGAACCAGATTCCCGTAAGCTGTCATCTGACTTCCACACATGCACCATGGCATGCAGTGCCTACTTACATACACACTCAACATAAATGAGTTTTTGTGCGTGTGCCAGGGTCTTACTACATAGACTTGTCTAGATTAGAATGCACTATGTAGACCAGGCTGGCCTCAAACTCGCAGAGATCTTCTTGCGTCTACCTCTAAGGTATTGTGAGTAAAAGCATGAGTCGCTAAAAAATTTCAGTCAGGCCGGGCAGTGGTGGCGCATGCCTTTAATTCCAGTCCTCAGGAGGCAGAGACAGGCAGACCTCTGTGAATTCTAGACCAGCCTGGGCTACAGAGCGAGATCCAGGACAGGCACCAAAACTACAAGGAGAACCCTTTCTCGAAAAACCAAAAAAAAATTTTTTTTCGTCAGTAAAAAACTTTAAGTCCTTTTCTAAATGGAATATAGAAAACATGACACCGTTAGTCATTACTAATGGGTGAAAGTTGTTTGGCATGTTGTCTTATTTTGTTTTCAATTCTCAGATCTTAACCTCATGAAATCTTTACTACTGCTAGGTTCTGTGTGTGAAATATGTGAGGTGTCTTTCATGGATTCATGTGTTTGAATACTCAATGCCCAGACAGTACTACTGTGTTGAGAAATTGTGTCGCCTTTACGGCATGGGGCCTGACTGGAGGAAGTGGGTTACTAGGTGAGACCTTTAAAGATTTATCCCAACCCTAGATCCATTCTAAATGTCTCTGCTTCTGCCTTCTCAACACGGGCAAGCTGCCAGTTAATGCTAACACTCTTCTACAGTTGGCCCATTACCATGCACTTCCCACCATTGTGTACCCACTGCATCCATGATGGACTCACTGCAATCTCATGATGGACTCACTGCAATCTCAGACATGTTGAGACAAAATAAGCCTTTTCCCTCTCATGTTTGGGTCACATAGTTTGACCACAGTGATTAAGCAATAATTAATGTAACCTCTGTGACCAGCTCTGTAGCTCCTGTATAAAGGTGAAACTTATATGATATAGAATGGGCTACATGGCCACCCAGGTTTAAACATCAACCTACATCAGGAGAGTAAACACATTGGTTCCCCTTGTTCCACCTCTAGAAAGACATAAGGTTCAACATTTCAGCATGTTTTATACTTTAGGAGAAAGGTATAGTTTCTGCCCTGCACATTACTTATACCTCTGGGATATCTGGAACAGTATCCCATAATCAAACACATCAAGCTTTCTGTTGCAAAACTAATCTATGTTCACACAATGTGGAATAAATGAAATCTATAAATCACTTTTTATTAGTTTCGGTGGGATTAGTGCCTCCAAATGAGTTTTTCCATCGAGGTTATAAAAACACAGGAAGGAATGTAAGCTTGAGTTCTTATTTGGTGCCCATCAGGGAAGAGAGCTTTTGAGTAGAGTTCTTTCTAAGTCCCTGTGTCTCCTTGGTGCTATGACTATGGGTGGTGACCTTGGACAAACCTATTATGGTCTTGGAAAATAAGTAGTTGAGCTTGTCATATCATACATGAATGAACATGAATTCTTGTGAGTGGAAATCTCTATTTTAACTTACAAAGTTTTTTTTTCAGTTTCAAATGGTCAGTAAAATAAATCATCTATCACATTTTTGTGTCTCACTACAAAACCTAAGTTAAGTATTCTTTCTTATTGCCCATTCATTATCTGTTGCTGGAGGGCTTCTCTCCAGCTTCCACCAAGCCCCACAGTCCCACAATCCACATATAAAATAATCACTCAGACGCTTATATTATTATAAACTGTATGGCTGTGGCAGGCTTCTTGCTAACTGTTCTTTTATCTTAAATTAACCCATTTCTATAAATCTATACCTTGCCACGTGGCTGGTGGCTTACCAGCGTCTTTACATGCTGCTTGTCATGGCGGTGGCTGCAGTGTCTCTCCTCCTTCTTCCTGTTTCCCCAATTCTCCTCTCTCTTTGTCCCGCCTATACTTCCTGCCTGGTCACTGGCCATCAGTGTTTTATTTATATAGAGTGATATCCACAGCACTTCCCCTTTTCTTTTTTTTTTTTAAAAAGGAAGGTTTTAATTTTAACATAGTAAAATTACATATAACAAAACAATTATCAAGCAAGAATTATAGTTACAATATTAAATAAGATGTCCTATCTATCTTATATTTGTGAGTTTAAGGTTTTATAACTAACTTATCTTTTATCATAACTGAGGAAATTACAACTATCTAGTTTTCAACCACATCAAAGACCTGAGAAGGAACATAATGGTACCTGAGAAATGGTAGATGGATGCAAGCAACTTTTGGGAATCTTGCAAGAGTAGACCAAGACAGCTGGCAGCCTGGACAGTCACCTAATGTTTCTCAGCATTGTTGGTGCATTCAAATTGGCTACAGGCCTAGAGTATCTGACAGACCATTTTCAGAAGCAGGAATTCTGAGAGACCATCTTACCCTGTCTTGGCAGAGTACAGTGGTCGCTTTCCTTGTGTCCCACTTGTCCAGAAAGGACAGCATTGCATTTGTACTGTCAGCCATCAAGACAAGGGCAATTCTTTGCCCAGTAGGCCATTTTGTGCCAAAAAGACAAACTTCCAAATGGAAATGTCTTAGAAGCCCAACATTCTCTCGGGATCAATTGGTGCAGCCAGGAGCAATTGTGTCTCATGTCAACAGAATTCTAAGTTATTTAAATGCTATAAGAAAGTAGGATGAGCAAGCCATGATGAGAAATCAGTAAGCAGCACTCCTCTGTGGCCTCTGCATCAGCTCCTGCCTCTAGGTTTCTTCCCTGTTTGAGTTCCTGTCCTGACTTCTTTCAATGATGAACAGTGATTTTGAAAGCATGACGCAAATAAACCCTTTCCCCTACAAGATGCTTTGGTCATGGTGTTTCATCACAGCAATACAAACCCTAAACAGGACAGAAATTGTTAGCAAGAGTGTGTGTGGGGGGGGTTGCTGTGAGAGACCTGAACATGTTGTTTTGAGGGAGGACTGTGGAAGGACTTTGGAACTTTGGGCTAGAGAAACCATGGAGTGTTGAGAGCTAGTTCAGTGGGCTACTCTGTAGGAGCTTAGAAGATAAGAATGTTGAGAGCCCTGCAGATGATGACCTGTATGTGCGTACCACCATCCGGCCTTCATTAGGTTGTTTAGTTTATGTTTGTTTCATTCTACCTGTGACTTAAGACTCTCAGAGCAGGACTCAGGGAAGAGGAGGGAGCAGGACTGGGGGAGGAGGAGGGAGCAGGACTGGGGGAAGAGGAGGGAGCAGGACTGGGGGAGGAGGAAGCAGGACTGGTGAAAGAGGAGGGAGCAGGACTGGAGGAGGAGGGAGCAGGACTGGGGGAGGAGGGAGCAGGACTGGGAGAGGAGGGAGCAGGACTGGGGGAGGAGGAGGGAGCAGGACTGGGGGAGGAGGAAGCAGGACTGGTGAAAGAGGAGGGAGCAGGACTGGAGGAGGAGGGAGCAGGACTGGGGGAGGAGGAGGGAGCAGGACTGGGGGAGGAGGGAGCAGGACTTGGGGAGGAGGGAGCAGGACTGGGGGAGGAGGAGGGAGCAGGACTGGAGGAGGGAGCAGGACTGGGGGAGGAGGGAGAAGGAATGAGGGAGGAGGGAGCAGGACTGGGGGAGGAGGAGGGAGCAGGACTGGAGGAGGAGGAGGGAGCAGGACTGGGGGAGGAGGAGGGAGCAGGACTGGAGGAGGAGGAGGGAGCAGGACTGGGGGAGAAGGAGGGAGCAGGACTGGTGAAAGAGGAGGGAGCAGGACTGGAGGAGGAGGGAGCAGGACTGGGGGAGGAGGGTGCAGGACTGGGGGAGGAGGGCGCTGGACTGGAGGAAGAGGAGGAGCAGGACTGGGGGAGGAGGAGGGAGCAGGACTGGGGAAGGAGGGATCAGGACTGGGGAGGAGGGAGCAGGACTGGGGGAGGAGGGTGCAGGTTGGGGGAGGAGGGCGCTGGACTGGAGGAAGAGGAGGAGCAGGACTGGGGGAGGAGGAGGGAGCAGGACTGGGGGAGGAGGAGGGAGGAGGACTGGGGGAGGAGGAGGGAGCAGGACTGGGGAAGGAGGGAGCTGGACTGGAGGAGGAGGGAGCAGGACTGGGGGAGGAGGGTGCAGGACTGGGGGAGGAGGGCGCTGGACTGGAGGAAGAGGAGGAGCAGGACTGGGGGAGGAGGAGGGAGCAGGACTGGGGGAGGAGGAGGGTGCAGGACTGGGGGAGGAGGGCGCTGGACTGGAGGAAGAGGAGGAGCAGGACTGGAGGAAGAGGAGGAGCAGGACTGGGGGAGGAGGAGGGAGCAGGACTGGGGGAGGAGGAGGGTGCAGGACTGGGGGAGGAGGGCGCTGGACTGGAGGAAGAGGAGGAGCAGGACTGGGGGAGGAGGAGGGAGCAGGACTGGGGGAGGAGGGATCAGGACTGGGGGAGGAGGGAGCAGGACTGGGGGAGGAGGAGGGAGCAGGACTGGGGGAGGAGGGAGCAGGACTGAGGAAGAGGGCTACTAAAGCCCTTTGGAACCCAGATTGTATTACAAACCCTGGATGTTGGATATGGAGGTATAAGAGTTGCTACTTTTCCCTTTGAGTTTTCTAGAAGCTGTTCAGGAGAGGATTGTGTGTTATTGTTTCATGTCCCAGTTCATTTATTCTGTTCCATTACATGTTGGAATAATATGGTTTCATTTTTTTTTAACATCATAGGCCTTTAGAGTTAAGAGACATTGAACTTTTAAGGTGTCTGAACTTTTGAAAGCTGTGGATTTTTAAAGATGGACTATATTTTACATTATAGTATAAGCACAGATTTTGAAGACAAGTGAAAGGAGATTTTCACTTAAAGGTGATGCATTCCTGTGCCAAGTTAAAAGGGGAGGGGTTGTGATGGTGAGTTATAATTGTTCATGTGAAACAATATAGAAGCACCTATGGACATGTCCATGGAGGGGTGTCTTCACTGTGCTAATTGATGTGAAGTGACACAGTCTAAACGTGGATAGCACCATTCGCAGGGGTTAGGTCCTAAACTAGGAGAGAAAGAAGACTGAGCAGAAGTAGCCATCAGTTCATCCTTGCCCTGCTCTTAACTATGGATGCAATGTGACCGACTGCTTCGGATTCCTACCTTGACCTCCCTCACAGTGATGGAATCCTGAGCAGAATAAACCCATTCTCCCTTAAAGTTGCTTTCATCGGGGTAGTTTCTCACAGCCACAGAAATGAAACTGAGACACAGACTCTGTATTCGAACCGCAGAAATCCTACTCCAGCACCTCTCTCTCACTCCTTCTACTGCTGTTCAAACCGCTGCCTGATTTGCATCTGTTTTTAACAGCTCTTTTTTTTATTATACACGTTTAGACCAAGGCTGATACAAATCTCAGAAATGAGAATTATGAAGAGGAGATTCAAATATTCAGAAACATCTTCCAGGAGAGGACCTCGAGTATTAACGCAAACTTGGCTCTAAAATTTAAAATCACTGAAGTAAAGTGCTGTTCACGGGTAAGAGGAGTTGACGACGTTTTTCCAGAAGAAAACTCTTCAAACCCTACAGAACTTACAGACTCTGAAGACTCTTCTCTTGGTTTTAAATTTTCATATTTCAAGAGTGAAAATTTTCAACGATTATCGACATATTTATCAAGGACGGTAAGACCTGGGATATATGTATATACATATAAAGACTTTGATAGGACTTATTTCAAACCAACCAAACTCTTTTTAAGGTAATAGGAAATAAAAGTAACCCAGAAAATCTTCACAGAGATATCTAGAACAGGTAGCAAACTGCCAAAGGCAGTGAACTCTCAGATAGTGGACAGTAGTCAGTGAGCGTGACACTAGGTGTTAGTGAGTGGAACGTGTTCTAAGGATTCAGAGCATGTTGTTTGACTGACACCTGAGTATCAGAGCATCCCACTTAACAATCACCGTGATTATTAGTACAATGAAGAGTTAAGATGGAGGATTGTGCTTCTGTATCACATGGCCTCTCAGAAAGATACCTATGTGCTTACTATAGACCTTGTCTCCAAACAGTGGTACGGTGCACTTATGCATGTTGCACATGCAATTGGTCTGCCTACTTTGGAAGCACATTTTTAGACTGAGATTTTAAAAAAAATATCTGTTTATTTTTATACTTAATCCAGATTCAAAGGTCACTTTACCACCTCTAGAATAAATATAAGAATTCTTTTCTGGATTGGTGTGATGCTGATCAAATGCTTCCTCCTCCTTTCCTGATACCAAACACCTGCTTAGACACTACATTTGCATTAATAAAGATAACAGTGAACTCTCAACATTCATATTGTGCATAATTATGTGATTAGTTTGTGTTGAGAAGATGAGAGACCAAAGATTTAAGGACGATCTCTCCAAACAGTTGAATTAGGGATAGTGTGGTTGGGGTTCAAAGGTAGAAAGAGTCTGATGACATGGTTCTGTCACATTGAACCAGAAAGAGAACAAGTTCAAGAGGGCACTTTAATTGGATCACACAGAGCCTCAAAGCTCACTGTAAAGGGTGGCTTTTCTTTCTGTAATAGGGGTTTGAGCTCAACTCTTGACATTCATTATTAAATTTAAAATGGCCCAACTGGGTACTGTGTTGGGAAAAGATTGAGCATGTGAAAACAAGCATAAGGATGATGTTTAAAAAACCAATGCAGGAAGCCGGGTGGTGGTGGCGCACGCCTTTAATCCCAGCACTCGGGAGGCAGAGGCAGGCGGATCTTTGTGAGTTTGAGGCCAGCCTGGGCTACCAAGTGAGTTCCAGGAAAGGCACAAAGCTACACAGAGAAACCCTGTCTCAAAAACAAAAACAAACAAACAAACAAACAAAATGCAGGAATTCAGATGGGACATGGTTGTAATTTAGAAGGGATAGTTCCCATCAAATCCAATATCAGTGTTTGGCGCCTAAGCCATTTGAAGGATAGAGTGGCTGATGGAGAACCTTTCAAGCAAAGTAGGCTGAAAGGAAGACCAGGGTTAAGTTCTAGTTAGATGAAATGTGAGGTCTGTTAAATCTTCAATTGAAAGTTGGTAAGATGTGGGTGCTAGGAGTCTAGAATTTGGGAGAGATCTGGGTTCAAGATATAATTTTAAGAGGTTTTGACATACAGATGATGTTTTAAAATCATAGGATTTTGTTGGGCAAACAACACTGTTATAATACATTTTATAAGCAGAAGAATAAGGGATAAGTTTGGGAAACTTCAATATAAAGGAAATTGCCAAAGGAGAAACCACAGAGAAAACCAGAAAGCACGTGGTGCAATGTCCTTGAACTGTGTTGCTCGATATGGTCTCTGGATCAGCAGTGCCTACATCAATAGGAAGCTAGCCCTTCAAATGCCACCTAGACCTGCTAAGTCAGAACTACATTTTAACAAGACCCCAGGGGTGATCTTCTGCAGCTTGATAAGTGCTACTTTCCAGGACCAGACTAAAAAATCTACTGAACAAAGAAGAAAGATTAACTGTGTCAAATGTGCTAATGGGTCAAAAATGAGGATGGTGATCACTGGCCTTAGGATTATGAAGGTCATTGGAAACCTTGACCAGAATGGTTTTGTCTTTGTGAGGGCAGCAGAATAACTCAATTAGATTAAAGTAAATGGGAATATAGCTCAGTGGTATGGTGTCTGCATAACAGGTTCAAGGCTCTGAGTTATTTTCAACATGCTCCTTTCCCTCGGGAAAAAAATAGATGAAAGAGAAAATAGGAAAAGAAGAGTTGGAAATAGAATGTATAAAAAAGCTTTTCATGCAACGTTGTGTCTAATGAGGACTAGGCGATGGGTTGCAGCTGGTGAGGCTCATGGGGCCAGAAGAATTCTTTTTATTGTCTTAGGATGAAAGAAAGAACAAATTTCCAATTTGGGTGGAAATCATTTAAGACCTACCTTTGAAATCAGCTGAGCCAAAGACTATCACATCCACTTTACTCCAAATCTCAAGATGCCCTTCTAGTTTTGACAGTCATGACAAAAGGAATCCTGATCCATTTTGCTCATCTTTGAGATTCCACTGAGAATTAATTTGTAGTTCAGAAGATGGAGAACTAGTTATGGCTTGCAATGTATGAAGCAAGCTCCTGTTAGATTCTTGTTAATAAAATTCTTGTATTTACACATGAGGGCTTAGAAGCCACACCAAAAATATAGAGAGCACATCCCTTCAAACACAGATTTTCAAAACAAGATATAGAACATTCTACCACCCCAAGAAAATTACATCATGTCCTTCACAGTCAATTCCCTACCAACTGAGAAGCAATCACTGACCAGATTTCGCCTACAATAGCTTGGTTTTGTCTGTTACTATGAGGAGAATCATGCAGCATGCATTCCTTTGTGTAGAACTTCTTTTAATCACCCTGTATTTGAGATTACTTTTTGAATATGTCAGTAGTTTGTTTCTTTTGACTGATTACTCAAAATCCCTTTGTGTGGATATAACACTATATGCTTAGCAACTTCTTTGTTGATGGGTGTTTGAGCTTTTTCCTGTTTGCAGCTATTCTGACAAATGCTGCTGTGGAATCCTGAAACAGATCCCTTGGTAAGCACTTAATAGGGGCATTATGTTTATGAGGGCAGATGAGTGTTTAATTTTATGAGAAACTACCAGGAAGGTCATTAAAGTGTCTGACTGAGCATGTCTGAGAGTTTCAGTTGCCAAACAGTATCAACAACAACAGGTTATGTTCATTCATTCTAATGTGGTCTGCTGTAGTGTTCACTGCTAAAATGTCATTCCCCTGAATGTTCTAGATTTTATGGTTTGTTTGAATGACATGATAAAAAGTCATGTTTCTCTTCTTCAACTGCTTCTCATCAAAGGACAAGATATTTCTGCATGTGAAAGGAACAGTTCACATCGGTAGATTTGTGATGAGAAATCGGGATGTGGTTCTGACAACAACTTTCCTGGATGATGTCAAAGCTCTGCCAACTTTCTATGAAAAGGGAGAGTATTTTGGATTTTTGGAAACCTATGGAACTCACTATAGTAGCTCTGGGTCTCTGGGAGGAGTCTACGAACTGATATATGTCTTGGATAAAGCTTCCATGAAAGATAAAGGTATTCCTAGAAACAGAATTCTGATTGAAGTGAACATTGTTATTTTCATTGCCCCTTTTCAGTAAACTCAGAATGAAATAATCTAATAATCTGTTCCTTTGAGAAATCCTGCTCTGACCTTTGGCATCCAACAGTCTATCAAATGACTCATTGATTTCCACTTTGAATAGGCTCATTTGCTCCCAAAGTACTCAACAGCATTACTGAGAAAAGCACCAAATCATACTATAATGAAATGGCTATTAATGGGAATACGGCTTCTAAGGAAACATTATTTAAGATGTGGAAGAAGGTATAAGAAACAATTTATATAGCCTGTCTCTTAATCCTCAGACTAGTTCAATTTATGTACAATTACTGTCTTCCAAGATATTCTTCAGTGTTAGTGGGAACAAATTGTTCTAAAGGTTGTCTTTGAGAGGAAGAAATAACCAATATGATTGTACAAACATAATGTGCTAACATAAAGTTGAAAACTTAGTTTTGCCTCATATGGTAATTATTATAATCTTATGGGATAGTTCAGTTGAGGCCATGTTGAATAAGACTGTTTTACTCAAAACTATGGGGAAAGAGTAACATAGTGCTTCATCCATGAATCCCCTACAGTTGGGAGATACCTTGGACCTAAAGGTTCATCTGTTCCTTTCAAGAATAAAGTAGAACAATCAGGTACATAAATATATGCCTGTAATCCCAGCTCCTTCGGAGGCTAAGGTAACAGGCTTGCTAAAGACCAGGAGTTTGAGGCCAGCCTGGGTATCACAGAAAGACTTCTTTCATAAAAATAAAAAGAATAATGTAAACTCAAAATGACTGTGTTAATAAATAATAACCATAGCGGGACATGGTGGTGCCATACAATAGTGTAAGTGTAAGAAGATAGATAGATAGATGATAGATAGATAGATAGATAGATAGATAGATAGATAGATAGATAGATAGATCTTTTTATTTTCTATTTCTATTTATTGTTTATTATTTACTTTTATTATCTATATTCTTTATATATATTTTATTATCATTTATTACATATTTTATTATTTATATACTATTTATATATTATATATCTAAATAAAATAGATAATAAATTATAGACTTCAAGGAATTTAAGGATATAAGTGCTTAGGTAGGCATATATCAACTATAGTGAGTTAACTTCCAAGATTATTATTTGTGAGCATGCATAGTATCAGCCAAAACAAAGCTGCTATATATCCAAATCATCTGTCCAAAACAATTGGATATTGTTGTGTGATTCTGTATACTCAACTGAAACAGAGTGATACTTCATAAGGTTAATGTGAGAATTAAATTAGTTAACTTATACAAGATGTTTAGAATAATGTCAGGCATATAATAACCATTCAATACATGTTGGATGTTGCTGTCTCCGTTGGGTATTATAAAAGATTTTACTATAACAACCTTGGTTGACCTATATCCGTTTCAAACAGGTGGAAAATTTAATATGCTCTTTGCTACTAAGTTGATAAGCCAAATGAAAGGATCCCATTAGATATTAATAAAAAGGCGAGTCCGGGAAGACATGATGTTACCCTTGAGTCAATAATGGCATCTAGAAACATATGTATATTTGTCACAAAATAGTAAAGTTAGAATTTATTTCTGATGTTAATAGACCATGTCAAATAATCTTCACATTTGATTCAATAATAGTATCTAGAAACATATGTATATTTGCCACAAAATAGTAACGTTAAATAATTTTCATATGACTCTATAACACAGGTGTTGAAGTGAGTGACATAAAGAAGTGTCTTGGGTATGAACTGGATGCATCTATACACATCCCTCTGCGTCCCATCTCTAATGGACTTACACTCACAGGAAATGTTAATAAGACTGATTGCTTAAAGAGAGGTGATGGGAAAAGAGGTAAGTGTGGACTGGCTGGTTAGACTTAGGAAGGCGGAGCTGATACCTAAGAGCATTGCCTCTCATGATCAGCACTCCAGCATCTTCAATTCGAAAAGTCAAAATCACCTAAGAACTATTTCATTTTTCCTCAGTCACTCACTATGAGCACAAGTGGCCCATAGACACACATCTGTCAAGGCCACTACTGTGCGAGGGAAGCACGCGGCTCAAGGGCTGCTCTTCATGGCACGTGTGTTTGAGTATCTTTTGTGGCAATGATAGAAAACTGGTCACGGGTGGCAAAGTGTCTTGAAGACACGTTCCTTTTTCTCCTTAACTTTCACAAGCTTTAAATGGGCTAATGTAGGACCTTGTGTCCATTACAAAGAACAAGGCCTAAGTTACCTTTCCAAATCTACTTTCAACGTGGCTTGATTAGGTAACCTTTCCTCAGCACCCAACTAGTGCAACACCTTTTTGGAACTCTAGATGTTTTTGTTATAAGCATAACCTTCTCTTATTGATTGTTAGCAAATTAGCAATCATGAAAATGTGCTGGAGACTTCACATCTTCTTCTAATCTCAAAGACTTAAAATTATTTTTATTTAAAAATTTTATTAAACTTTAAATGAAGAACACTTTTTTTTTTTTTCGAGACAGGGTTTCTCTGTGTAGCTTTGCACCTTTCTTGGAACTCACTCTGTAGCCCAGGCTGACCTTGAACTCACAGAGATCCACCTGCCTCTGCCTCCCGAGTGCTGGGATTGAAGAACACTTCTGATTCATCTCTAAGGTGCCAACTGGTAATGAAGGAACTATAGAAGGGAAAGATGGACAATGTGGAAAGTCTAGTTGTGGATATGACTGAGACTAACAAAGGGTCAAAACCCTGGAATTATCGTCTCACAGCATTAAGTTAATTGTGTGACCTTAAGCTAGTCACTATACCACATTAGTTCAGATTTCTCATTTGTACAAATGACAAAGGCTAGAGAAAAACATCTTGTGATTCCTTTAATACTTCATGACTTTAAAAATTTTGCAAGTGTTTAAAGTGATTCAGTTTGGAGAGAAACAGAGAAAGGGGAATAGGATTTGGGAGTGGGAACAAGTTTACTTTTTATCTCATTCTTTTTAGACGCTAATATTTCTATAATATCAAGATAATTTAAAGCATACTATATACAATATCATTATGAAGGTAAGTTTTCATATATATATATATATATATATATATATATATATATATATATATATCACATCCAAAGTCCTGTATGTACTTGTATTTATATGATGAGCTGTAAGTTATCAATCCACCTGGATCGATTGTACCATCATTATTTTTCAAAACAAAGATGATTGAATTCTATAAATTGACTACTGAGAAAAATTGCCCTCTTAGATTATGGAGGGGAGATTTATGTGTGTAATTTTTACAATTAAAGTTCAACAAATACAATAAGCTATCCTAAAAGACATAATACACATTTATCAAATGCCATCTGGATAAATGACCACAGAGATGCAAATACTTCAAGTCTTCCTTGTTTTTTTATTTTCCAGTAAACATCACTAGTGAAAACTTCATAGAGGATGTTATTTCACTCATAAGAGGAGGGACCGGGAAACAAGCAATCCTCCTGAAAGAAAAGCTTCTCAGAGGAGACAAGGCAATTGATGTGACTGACTTTGTCAACTGGGCCTCATCCTTGAATGATGCCCCAGCACTCATTAGCCAAAAAGTAAGGAATGTTTCTTTTATGACTGAAGATGCTGTCTTATTAAACATCAAACTGGGTTCAGATAACAGTTGCCTTTATAAGACAGAGATGTTAGTACTCAAATGCCCTCACATGGTTTCCTTGGAAAAAAGAATTTCAGAGAAGAAAGGCATAGAGTAGTGTCAGACAACTTGGATGACCTCCTCCTGCCGTCTGTCACTCACAGGTGTCGGACGTTTCTGTCTTGACAACACTTAATTCTGCAGACCCTCATGTGTTTCTGAAGGTTTATTAAGATTGTTTATATAGAGTCTATAGTACAGGTTGGAACAAAATTGTCACCAAGAATGGATAGTTCTCTTTGGTTGGCCTTTGGCTCCCCTTGTCTTCTCTGGGTATCACACATCAGGAGATCCTCATCCAAGAGTCATTATGGAAAGAATGTCCATAATATCTTGACAAACATAAAAACAAAGATGGGTAATTTTTGTGACCAGAGAATGAATCCCCTCTCATTCACTTTCTCTTTGTCCAAATGGACTCAACTTTAATGATCCTCCTGGCTCAGCCTTTTGAGTAGCTGAGATTATAGACATGCCCCCTTTCTGATTTTTGTTTTGATTCTGTTTTATGAGGCTGGGTCTAACTTGATAGCCTGGCCTGGTCTTGAACTCTCAGCAATCCTTCTGCATTAGCCTCCCAAGTGCTAGGGGTATAGATGTGAATCCCCAGGCCTGCCTCCATTTTTATATAATGGTAATAGTGTTCTATCTAGGAGACCCTGAGAGTCTGTACTCTTCTGCTTACTCTTGAAGGGGGACATTACATTACAGTTGTAAAGATGTAAATACCATTGCTATTTGGCTGTATCTTTCCACTTACCAAAACATGTATATGTTATTTACCACTCCTTTTTTTCCCTGCTATTATTAGAAAGTAATTGTTGCTTTCTTTCATAGCTTTCAACTTTCCATGCATGTCTTATGGTTTCTTCTCTCCAGTCAAATTGATCTTTGTTCACGATGCCAGTTTTATTACATTTTAGAAATGCTGACATTTTTTTATAGTACTAGTTTCTTGAGAATTTTACTTTCTCACTCTATTTTATTGTCTTTAAAGAGTTCATTAGAGCCACCCAGACTATCTCTCTTATATGAAGAAAGAACTCAGAAACCAAAATTTGCAACCAGTTCTGCATTTTGGTTATAGAAATAAAGCCTTTAGCAGATAAGCACACATCACTTCACATAAGCTGTAGGGGCTCAGGCTATAACACCTACCTGTAAGGTGAAGGTCAATCTGGGCAACCTAATGGGACCTTGCCTCAAAAACAAAAATGGGCCGGGCGGTGGTGGCACACGCCTTTAATCCCAGCACTCGGGAGGCAGAGCCAGGCGGATTGCTGTGAGTTCGAGGCCAGCCTGGGCTACCAAGTGAGCTCCAGGAAAGGCGCAAAACTATGCAGAGAAACCCTGTCTCGAAAAACCAAAAAAAAAAAATGGATCTTGAAATACATCTCGATGGTAGAGCACTGGCCTAGCATAGACAGGGGCCTGTGCTCAACATCCTGGTACAACAACAATAACAACACACACACACACACACACTAAAAACAATACCAAGTTTGACCTTGAAATAGATGCTAAGGAGTTTCTGCTCTCATAAATCTTGTGGAAATGGATCTTTGGGAGATTGGCTACTAATTTCCTCAGGTAATTACACATCCACGATCACTAGTTCACCTGTTGGTGAGGAGAAGCATTCTATTGTTTGTAGACAGCATATCAAACACAGGCAGACACTCTTAACACTAAAATAGTTATCTTCCTTCTTAATTATACAGAGACTTTATGGACTCTCTCCCTACTACCCTAAACTATTAAATTGTTTGCATTTTATCTTCTGTCTCAAATGAAATCAAAGATCTACATACTTAGGTTGCTAGGTTTATCTGGGCAGAACAATGAGGAAGTCACATTATACTAAGTAAAACAATTGATGATTATGATGATAGTATATATTGTCTCCTATATTACAGTGACCATGGCAGTACTATACTAAACAGAGCCTGTGCCTTTCAATATCCCAATATCTTGCCCTTGGCCTCCCTCCATACAAAGAATACAGGCTGGCCTATTGTCTCAGTAGTTACCTTTGTCATAGTCTTCAATTTTCAGGAAAAGATGTTAATCCCCCTATCAGTTTACTTGTATATTGACACAAATATCCTACTTCTTGTCTCTATAGAGTAGCTGAACTCTGTTTATTTTTCCTTTATATCCACTGTTACAATCAAATCCTTAAAATGTCAGCAGAGAGAAACTACATCTACTGCAGATTACCAGGGAGATAGGAAGCTTACAACTTCTGCCAGAGAAATAGCAGCTCGATGACCATAGCTGTAATCTAATACACTGGCTTCCTGTAAGGCTCTGTTTTGGCATTATAAGAAACAAGATTATGTAAGCCTGCTTCGTTTTCTAAAAGGATGTTATGTAATACAATGTTCCCTTTATGGGAACTCATGAGAAATAGTCTTTAATCCCATTTTGTTTCTCCTGGAAATCAGGTGTATTTTCTTATATGCATGGGATTGATAAATTCCATTGTGTATTATTTCAGTGAACTAGAAGATGTAGCCAAATTTGTGGCTCACCTGGTACATGTGGATGTACCAAGCGCCAGGGCTCTTGGTTGCATCAGAGGTGGCACTTGGTTGAGCACTGCCCAGTCCAGCCATAAGAGATGGCTTGAATCTTGTGCATTGGTGCCCCTTTTGCCTCTCACCTTTTCTGTTCTCAGCTTTTCTTTTTTCACTTTCCCATTTACCATGATCACTCTTACCTTTGAGTCAATGAATAATCTACTTTCAGAGTTTCTCAAACGCCATGAGCTAATAATGAATGGAGAACAAATCTACCACTTTGTTCTGGTCTATAATGCTTAGCAGATACACACTGGATGTTACAGACAGCCAGTATTTTAAAGGGCCAGATGCTAACGCTCTGTAGGCGACAGCCATAACAGCATGGTGAAACCTGTGTATAACTCTCTTGTATAGAGGTAAAAAATAATTCTCGTTCTATCAAGAAACCACATTTGGTACACATTGTTAATTATTTTGGATGACTGGAAGAGATCTAAAATGTGATTAATATTAAGTTTGTCATTTTAGCAAGCGTCATGATGAACTGTCTACTTAAATGTGTCTACAACGACAAGAGAGCTAGCTAGTATAGGAGAAAAACTCACAACCTTTTCTTGCTTACTAGAAGACAAGGTCGGTCATGAAAAAGTAAGCTGTGCAGGAAGGCTTCGGGGGCTGCACTGGAACTGTTAGGTCTGCCTGTGGCAGTCTGGATGCCAGGGTTTAGGCTTCTTTGAAACTGCCATGGCCTTCATCTTTATCTCTTGGAACACTATTTAGATAGTTTTATCCAAACTATTTCCTCCATGGTCCTCTATTCCCATATCTTAGATTATCTGGCCTTGACTTTCTTTTGAAGGCAAAACAAGATAAATGCCTTTTTTTTTTTTTTTTCAAAATCCGAAATCACTCTCCTACATGCTTGCCCTGATTGTGCCAATGTGGCAGAGCTGGAAAGAAGTTTCTTTCTTCTAACGGAACTGAAATATGAGTTAGGGTACTGTCTTTGTTTGGGTTTTATTTCTGTGATTACATGCCATGACCACGGCAACTCTTAAAAAGAAAAAAAAATTAACGGGGGCTGGCTTACAGTTCAGAGGTTTAGTCCATTATCATCATGGTGGGAAGCATGGTGGCATGCAGGCAGACACGGTGCTGGAGAAAGAGCTGCGAGTTTCCCCATCTGGATCTGCAGGCAGCAGAGACTGAGCCACACTAGAAGTGACTTGAGCTTCTGAGTACTCAAAGCCCCCTCCCCTCCATGACACACTTCCTCTAACAAAACCACACCTACTCCAACAGGACCACACCTCCTAATAGTGCCACTCCCTATGGGCCTAGGGGGGCATTTTTATTCAAACCACCACAGGTACTATTTTACCAAAAAATATGTTAGTGAACAGTTGTGAAGCCTTAGCAGTTTCTGAATATGTTTTCTGAATGTGAGTCCACTCTCCTTTAGCAGTATTACAAATAGCTTCTCCCACTTCAGACTTCTCACTTTCTTGATGACAGTTTTGATGACATATGGCCTCTCTCGTCCTTTCTATTTTTAAATGTAACCTCGATGATAGCGCACATCATGACTACTTTTGATCAACTGTAACCTCAAAAGCTAACATAGTATCTGGCAATAATAACTGTTCAATAAGCTTCCAGCAAATCAACAAATCTGTGAGTCAGTGATTGAGTGAAGGGTGTTTTACAAGGTCCTCTGTAGAAAAAGATATAAGCTTGAATATTTTCTTTCTTACAGCTGTCCCCGATATATAATCTGGTTCCTTTGAAAATGAAAGATGCATACATAAAGAAACAGAATTTGGAAAGAGCTATAGGCGACTATATCGAAGAATTCCATGTTAAAAAATGCTATCCATGTCAAAATGGAGGTAAAGCAATTCTTCTGGACGGGCAGTGCCTGTGTTCCTGCCCACCCACATTTAAGGGAATTGCCTGTGAAATCAGTCAACGAAAACTGAATTAAGGTGAGGTGAACTAATTTTGATATTTTTAAGGACAAGAGTGTTCATCCCATGGTTAGTTAATGTGAGAATGAGCTCTTAAGTTATTTTGTGATGAACTCCCATGATATATCACATATAGTCTAAATATATTACTATTTACTAAGCAGTGAAGGCTGACAAATCAGCCCTCATAATCCATTTTAACATCATCTACCTCTATATTATTATTTAAACATAAACATATATGAAAAAGCAAATTATAGTTACTGTATCATTCTACCTCCCTCTCCCTTACTTTCTTTTTTGCTTTTATTATTTCCTTTCTTCTTTCCTTTCTTTCTTCTTTTAGTCTCCTGGTTATTCTAATCTATAAGCAGGATAGAGACATTCAATCCTGAACCCAAGTCAACTAATATCTCCAGTGAAAGCTTTCTAATTCCCCTAGGAATGAATTCTTTACATATATGTACCCTACACTTTTCCTTGGTTATTCCAGCATCTATTACCTTGACTCTCCCAACACAAGATAAACAACTCTTTACAGTTTTGAAAAATGCTTGAGTCTTAAACATCATTTTAGCCCCAGTTCCTGGACACTGCACTTCACCAAGACCCAGAAAGTAGGGGAGGAATGTATGCAGAGGGATATGGGCCCAAAGTCAAAGCCCTATTCAACATGAAGATTCAACATCCTTTTGTTTCCTATAGGAGAAAAGGAAAACCTGGGTTCACATGGAAGGGGAAAAGAGAATCCCAGGACTTTCCAACTTTACATCCCACCCTGGAGCGAATCCTCACTGCCAAGTGGAAAGCAGCTTGCTTCATGGAAATCTTACCAGCCTCTGAAGTCTTTTCTTTTTGGTCTACAGTGCCTTTCCACCCTCTTTAATGCCTATAATGCTTCCATTTTTTTTTTTAATTCCCTAATGAAGAGTCAGCAGTGAGATATGCCAGGACTACTTTTTCCCACAGGCAATGCCAATCTCTTGTTAATAAAACAAAATTAAATTAAAAACAGAATGTTGTTCTAAAAGGCTTTAAGTAATTGCCAAGCTGCTTTTGTATGATTAATATATTCCACCAGTCCCATTACCAAGTCTGTACCATGTAATTTAGCTCTTATTTACGTAGTTGTTTCATTTGCCTGTTCATTTATATGTGCATGTGCTCATTTGGCAGATGTGGAACACCTACCACGTACACAGCACTCTGCCCTTATTAAGCTTTGATGTCCAACTTAACTCTAGGAGCCTGAGAAGAAAGGCTGCAGTATGTACCCCAAATATTGTTAGGTTAAGTCCTCTGAAATGGCCTCTGTTTTGCAAACAAAACAAACTTCAGCGATTCCATGCAGTTTAGTTTTGAGTTGTTAGGCTTCTGAGCTGCATAAGACTGAAGGAGCTGATTAAAATGGGCTGTAGTCTTTCTATTAAAAGGCAGTAGGGTCTGAGGGGTGTGTGTGTGTGTGTGTGTGTGTGTGTGTGTGTGTGTGTGTGTGTAAGACAGACAGGCAGAGACAGAAAAAGAGAGACACAGAGAGAGACAGAGACAGTAGAGAGGGAGAATGGGAGAACAAGATGTGTACCAACCACACTCACATGTAGAGGGCAGGAAACAACCTTGGTGTTGGTCCTTGCCTTCCACCTTTAGACAGAGTGACCTTGCTGTTGTTTGGGTTTGGTTTTTTCTACTGCATACACCAGGCTAGCTGGCCCTTGAGTTTCTGGGGATTCTTCTGTCTCTGATTCCCATCTCTCCATAAGATCTCTGGGATTAGAGATGCTCACACCAAGAGTTTAGCTTTCCCATGGGCTCCAGAGATTCAAACGCAGGTCTCTGTTCTTACACAGAAAGCGATTTTATAAACCAAGCAATCTTCCCAGCCTTGAGAACTTTCTGTTTTGAAAAGGTCTGAAGGAAAGGGGGGAAAAGGTAATGGAGGTAAAGAGAGAAGGAAAGAATGAGGAGACAGAGGGAAATGGAGAGAAAGCCAGAGAATAAAGAAATGGTGTGGGGGGGGGGCAAAATACTAAAAGGAAAATACAAAATCAAAATTAGTTAACACATAACTAAATATAAATATCATACAGCATGACAATTCCATTGCTATTCTTACTATTAAATACTTCACACATCTATAAATTTAGATTTTTTCCAGTTCATAGAAAATCTCAATGATTATTTAGTACATAAATTATTCATAGGCAAATAATTTCAACCACTAGAGAAATTTTAAATTATGTATTGAGACTTTTAACAGTAAATGAAAATGTTACTGGCTATGAGATGCATTGTAATAATGAATGACATTAAGTTTGATGTGGGGACAATACTCAAAGTGCCAGGCCTCTTGGGACTAAAATTTATCCAGTGAGCTCAACAGAAGGCCTAACTTCTGTACACAAATGCTGAGTTAATCAGAGAGAACTGGAATTTGTTGACTACACACACATAAACTCTGGACTCCATTCTTAGTCCACTATTGAGAGGTTTGGATACGGGAGCCTCTAGATTGAGGGAAGCTACTGGAGTACTACTTAGATTCTTTCAATGGTTCTAAATTACAAATGTCAGAGAACGTGAGGGTGGTTTGGCTGCCACATCCATCACCCCACCGATCACCAGCGTTGATCAGGCTGATCTGGCTGGCTAGGCGAATGTCCCCTTTCTCCCTCACCGCTTCATGTGCGTCCCTCTGAAGCTCAGTCAAAAAGAAAAAAAAAAGAGAGAGGAGGAACTGGTCTTCATTCAAGGGTAAGAGCAGCTGCGTTCCCCTGCTAGAGCCCCTAACAAGCTCTCAAATGTCAAACAGAAAACAACCAAAACTTGATCAGGTCTCCTAGCGTCAGCTTGTTCATTTCTCATAGCCCAGGAAGGAATGGTTACTGTAGGGATGGTCTAGGTCCATTACACTCATATCCATATTCACATTCTTTCTCTTCTTTCTCCTCCCCTCTCCTCTCCTCTCCTCTCCTCTCCTCTCCTCTCCTCTCCTCTCCTCTCCTCTCCTCTCCTCTCCTCTCTTCCCCTCCCCTCCCCTCCCCTCCCCTCCCCTCCCCTCCCTCCCCCCCCTTCTCCTCCTCCTCCTCCTCCTCCTCCTCCTCCTCCTTCTTCTTCTTCTTCTTCTCTCTCTCTCTCTCTCTCTCTCTCTCTCTCTCTCTCTCTCTCTCTCTCTCTCTCTCTCTCCCTCTCTCCCCTCTCTCCTAGAGCTATCTATACATCCAGCCATTTGTCCCCAGGTACATTATTGATAGCACAATCCTCTAACTTCAAATGTAAACTGTCTGGCAAAGTACTTTTCCAGCAGGGTGCACCCTTGAGACATCAGAAAAAACCCAATAGTCTCTAAATCTAATGGAAGGCAGACAGCTGGAGAGCAAGAGTGATAATGACCTACTGGGCAAGAGGTCTGTTTGGAAAAATTAGGTGTACCTTTGTCCCTGCAATAGGGTGCAGTGTGGCTACCTCATCCCACCTGCCCTTTGAAGGAGTGCACCATCATTCTGAGAAAGACATAGATGAAGATAATTGCCCTCTGAAGTTCATACTACACATTAAAAACCCTCACACTGAACCACCATTGAAAGAGGCCATTATCCCCTCTGGATAAGTGAGACAGTTGATTAGCTTGATCTGTTTGGGAGGCATCCAGGCAGTGGAACTGGGACCTGTCCTCAGTGCATGAGCTGGCTGTTTGGAACCTGGGGCTTATGCAGGGACACTTGGCTTAGCCTGGGAGGAGGGGACTGGACCTGCCTAGACAGAATCTACCAGGTTGAACTCAATCCCCAGGGGAGTCTTTGCCCTGGAGGAGATGGGAATGGGGGGTTGGACTGGGGGAAAGGGGGGCAGGAGGGGGGAGAACAAGGGAATCCATGGCTGATATGTAAAATTAAATTAAATTACAAAATAAAAATTGATTGATTGATTAATAAATTAATTAGTTAAAAAGGAAGAGGCCATTATCAAAAAGACCCAAGGCAATTAGTTAGGTATTCGTGTTTCCTGGGGCTTGGTGAGCTAAGGAAGGGCCAGAGCTTTGCTGAGTTTTCACACTTTGCCTTTTATTGTATTCAAAATATGGGCTGTTTGTTCTTGTTTGTTTGTTTGCTTGCTTGCTTGCTTGCTTGCTTGCTTGCTTGCTTGCTTGTTTTGAGACAAGGTTTCTCTGTGCAGCCTTGGCTAACCTGGAACTCACTCATAGACCAGGCTGGTCTTAAACTCATAAAGCTCTGCCTTTGTCTATCTCCTGAGTGCTGGGATTAAAGGTACACACCACCACCGCTTGGCTTGTTTATACATTTCTTATCACTGACAATTAGAAGAAAATCAATATTCTGGGTATGGGAAAGCATCCTGACCCCAGCCTTACACCATTGTCTGTCATTTAACTGCAGTGGACTCAACAACAGCATCTCCTGTGTTTGTCCTAAATCATTACTTTGTGGGCTAAACATATATTTAAATTTCTTCTTAATAAAATGATTTTATTTCACACACACACACACACACACACACACACACACACACACACACACACAATTCAAAGCATTGTTAACATCTACCTCTCCACTTCCCCCACCCCTTTCCCTTCCAATCAAATTTTATACCAAGTAAATACTACCATGCTGAGAATAGCAAAATGCTCTAAGGGAAAGGAATAGTGTGGCTGCTTGACAATGGACAGGTTACTAAACCTTTAAGCCCTAAATATGTTCAGGGATAGTAATACACCCTTTATAGAATTGATGTGCAAATCCATTGAGGTTGAGGTCACTCACATACAATCTCTGCATCTAATAGGCAGCCTATAGTAATGATTACTGTTGTCATTATGCAAGGCTGTTGGTCAAAATCCTTATAAATGTGGCATTTGTGACATTAGTCAAATAGAAGATTCAGTCTGAAAACTGGGAAAAAACAGTGCGTGGCAGAACACCTTAGTCCCTCTCCTCTAAACAATACTTTGGTGACTTGGTTTTGGTTTTGTTCTGAAGACTGTCTTGGTCTCTTTGGGCTTCTGTAACAACAGCGGCTTCTAGTAACAGAGATGTGTATCTCGCCAGTGTAGAAGCTGCTATGAGAAGATCAAGATGGCAGCAGATCCCATGGCTGGTGAGAGTGATGTGTGGATCACAGGTGGCATCTTCCCGCTGTGCCCTTAGATGGTAGAAGGAGAAAATAAGCTCCTCTCAAACTGAAGTCCTGTACCTAGTAAGCAATGGTTCCAATCTTTATTCTGCCAGCTCTGGTTCCCACTCTTCTATTTTCTGTTTCTAGAAATTTGCCTATGTTAGGCGTCACTTGTAAATGAAACAACAGAACATTTGTTCTTTGTGTGTGACTTATTTCACTTAGCATAATATGTCAAAGTTCATCTCTATTGTGGCATCAACATGTAACTTTTTTTGCTTTGTTTTGTTTTTGTGATAGTCTCGTGTAGCCAGTGCTTACCTTGAATGCTTGATCCTCCTGCCTTTACCTCCCCTTCTGACCACAAGGAAGATTTTCAGTCAGCTAGTTACATCCACATAGGGATAAGCCAATAGTAGGTTGAATGATTCTGTATGTAGAGAGACTTCCTGCCTAGCAGGTCCTAATCCACAAATGAGAACTGGAGTGACTCTAAGGTACAGACAGTGTGTATGAAACAGAACAGGGGCGGAACTTACAGAAAAAAGAAAAAAATCTAAAGAATGTTTTAAAATGTACTATTTTAAACAAATTTGTAAATACATTCTAAAAGCACCCAAGCTTTGAGCTGTGATAATGTTGCACTATATTGATATGAAATTATTCCTATCTTCAAATTTTAAGATAAGACTAAGAAAATACGCCCCTCTATCTTCTCTCCGTCTGTAAAATTGCAAGGCTCAGCTGCTTATTTGCCAACCCTGTTGATGATCCTTTCTGTTGGTCAAGAAACTTGGGAAGGAAAGAGCCTAGGAAGGAAGAAGAAGGGGAGGAGGAGAGGAAGAGAAAGGTGGGCAAATGAGGAGAATACAAAGATCCACTCTCAGTGCGGGACCTTCCCTCTCTTCTGCCCTCTTTCCAGGCTGGCAGAGGCAGGATCCCAGCCCTTGAAGGTGTGTGCGTGTCAGCTCATTTCTTTTCTTTAACCAAGCAAAGGAGACAAAAATACAACAGAGAGATTGCATTTAGATTGTGTTTCTGAGAAGATTAGGCATGGGCTAATGAAGTAAGAAACGGAAGACACACAGACCCGCAGAGGTTCAAGTCCCCATATACCCAAGGAAGGGTAAGACATGAATTAGGAACAAGACAGCAAAACCACAGAATTTAGGAATTGCACATAAGTTATGACCTTTGTCTGTTTGCTGTCCACGTTCGTGGGCTTGGTGAAAGGCTCCTTAAAGTCTCAGTTGCTTTTTCATAGTCCTGCTACACCTTAGTAAACAGTCACCTGCATTTGCATGGGACAGACAGCTGTTCCTTGTCCTCCTAGCATTAAAACATAACTGTCTCTTCTTATTGGAACATACTAAGAACTGTCCTTTGACCACAGGGTAAATTCAACTGTCACTAAAAGTAATTAATGTTCTTTCTTCCAGATACTTGATGTCCTTAATAGATTTTTTTGGGGGACTTTTTTTTTTAATTTTACACATACGAGTGTTCTGCCTGCATGTATATCTGTATATCACATGCATGTCTGGTGCCCTTGGAGATCAGAAATGGCAACCAGATCCCCTAGAACTGGAATTACTGATGGGTTGTGAACTAGCTGGGAACTGAACCCAGGTACTCTTCAAGAGCAATAATTGCCCTAACTGCTGAGCCATCTCTCCAGCCCTTTAACGGCTTTGTTTTTATTATTTTCACTTATAAACATGTATGTGTGTACAAGTGGATATGTACACACAAATGTAAGTGCCTGTGGAGGTCAAAGGCTCCAGATTCCCCTGGAGGTCTAGTTGTAGGTGAATAAGTCACTGTACATAGGTGCTGGTCCTCTGAAAAAGCAATAGTTGCTCTTGACTGCTCAGCCATTTCTCTAGTCTCCAGATCCTTGATGTTCTGAAATACAACTTGCTTTCCTAAAAAAAGAAAAAGAAAGAAAGAGAAACAGAAAGAAAGAAGAAAGGAAGGAAGAGAAGAGAGAGAAAGAAAGAAAGAAAGGAAGAAAGAAAGAAAGAAAGAAAGAAAGAAAGAAAGAAAGAAAGAAAGAAAGAAGAAATGAAAGAAAAGAGAGAGAAAGAAAGAAAGAGAGAGAAAGGAAGGAAGGAAGGAAGGAAGGAAGGAAGGAAGGAAGGAAGGAAGGAAGAAGAAAGAAAGAAAGAAAGAAAGAAAGGAAGGAAGGAAGGAAGGAAGGAAGGAAGGAAGAAAGAAGAAAGAAAGAAAGAAAGAAAGAAAGAAAGAAAGAAAGAAAGAAAGAAAGAAAGAAAGAAAGAAAGAAAGAAAGAAAGAAAGAAAGAAACTCATGTTTTAAAAACAAAGAGTGAAAGAAAGTAGGCCTAACTAAGAAGTGCCCACTCTTCCCCTCTTGCCTTCCTTAACCGCGCCTGTTCTGGCTTCCTCTCTTCCGGGCTGTTCCCTATCTGGCTGAGCAGAAGCCTGAGTTTCCTTGGGCTCCAGTGGCTCTACTTCCTGAGTCGGATTTGCCCTTTGCTGGTACAGTTCAAAGGCATGAGAATCAAAAGATACGCACTTACAAAATACTGACCTTGCCAGTAGGGTGGGGGTGGGAAGCCGGGTCACTAGCCATGTCTGATCTTGACTCGTCATCAGAGAGCAGCAGTGACATCAGCTCAGCGTACAGATGTGCTTCAGCTGAGCAATCGTCCACAGTGGGCTTTTGTGGGCTGGAATACGCACGTAGTATTAACACACAAAGCCATATGCTGTTTTAATCGGATTCAAAAATAGAACCTAGGCACCCATACAGATCTTTAAAAAAAAAAAAAGCTAACTCACAAACTAGGAGTGGGGGTAGGGGCAGTGTGAAAATTAATTCTCATGAGGAGGAACAAATCTAGTGAGCAGCCTAACTCAACCCATGTGACATAAGTGAAGAACCATAAAAGACAAATATACCAAAAAAGCATCATCTGGGGTGAACTCAAAAGAGTCCAAGGGGGGGTGTATCTGAGGAGGCTTCCAGAGGTGACGACCACCCTCACTCTGTTCTCCTCTCTCATGTCTTCCATCCAGGCAAATTAATGTTGGGCACATAGAAATAGCTGTTTGCTCTCTTAAGATGCTAATCATTCAGGTTATGAAATATGAAATGCCATCAGAAATCATACCTCTCCCCAACCTTCCATGAAATGCCAACCATGCTTCTTCGATGACATAATTGATAAAACATTAACAACGTTTTAAAAGTGTGATTGCTTCATCTACTTGTAAATTGACTTGTTCTTTCACATGCAGCTGGTATCCTTGCACAACTCAGTGTCTCTAGGCCTCACCATTTCCACATCGTCAGTATGGTGACCACTGGAGATGCAGGCTCATTTCTCCTTTGCCTGAGCAAAATAAAATCATTTCCTGCAATGCAAATGGGAAAAGAGCGCATGGACCCACTATTTGAAGAATTATCAGCACTTTGCATTCCCTAAGCAACTCCTCCCTGCCAGAAACAGGGATCGGTTCAAAGCTCAGGCTGAGAAAATGCAGCTTGCTTTATCTTTTGAAGATGATACCATGAAATTGATGCACTGGTAGATTTCCTGTCTCCTCACATTAATCAGGGCCTAGTGGACTTAACCGACTTCATAGGAAATATGATAGTTGTATTTCCCATTATTGCAAGGTGGAAATGCTTCACATATCTTCTTAAGTTCCAAAATAAAAATAAGAACATGTTGGATTTATAGAGTTAGGAAATACAAACACTTACCCTTTCTGTCTCAGATGTGTCCTTAAAACTTTGGTTGCAACAAAAAATTTACCTCATTTAGAGACAAGCACGGGTTCAAATGGAATTCAGATGACTGAAAGTTCCCACAGCCAGACACTAGTCTAACTGGCTACACTTTTAACAAGTGGCTGTTAAATTTCTGATTATCCTTTCATCTTTATTCAGTTTAGGTATAAAGAGTATGGTGGGACGAAAAAGAAACCATCCTGTACCATGTAGGGAAATGCCTTCAAACACTTTGAACTCACCTAGGATGTTTAAACAAATTCTGATGTCTAGGTTTCAACCAAGGAGAGCCTGGTGTAGAGGCTGAGGTGAAGTCTGCATAGTAGCGTGTTTTAAAAGCTTCCCAAGTGACTCTGGTGTGCAGTCTAGCTGGAGACCATTATTTTCAACCCTCATCAGTACCTGCACTGTGATAAATTCCATTCCAACAGAGCACTTCTGGAGGATTCCACCCCAATGCCATTGGATCCAAATGTGTCAAGTCTAAAAGCCTGCTTTTCATAGTTCTGCTTTGTCCTGGGTGTCCTCCCTCATTTGTGGGTTGTTTATAGGATGTCAAAAACCACGCAGTTTTCAGTTGCTGACCATCGTCCTCAATTAGGACCACACCTTAAGCTCCCCTCCTCTTTATAAGGCCTACAGATGTCAGGGCACTCACCAGACTCCATTCTATCCCTGGCCTGGGTTCTCAGCCATACCTGACTCCTTTGCTTCAGCAATGGTGCTATCTACATTTCTGCTCACACATTGACTCTTAGAAATATTTTCATATCAAGAAAGAAATAGAGTTGGGCATGATGGCACACCTTTAATCCCAACACCCAGGAGGCAGAGTCAGGAGGATCTCTTGTGAATTGGAGGCCAGCTTGGTCTACAAAGAGAGTTCCAGCACAGCCAGGACTGTTCCCTGGATATACCCTGTCTCAATAAATCAAAACAATAAAAAGGAAGAAATCACAGAGAACCTATTTGTTGTTTAAGGCTTATTTTGTATACACATGGTAGTGACTAAAGTTAGCTCAGTGTCCAGTACAGAAACTTGGTGACCTTGGGTTTAATAAACAATCACCCTAAAACCTAACAGAAGAGATAGAAGCCTGTAGCCCAGAGCTAGAGATTCAGCAGCCTTTCTTTTGCTGTGGAACAGAAAATGATCTTTGCCCTTGAACTCCTTTTGGTAGCAAGCTCTCCACTCAAATGAGCTAAATCATGTGTTAGGATGTACTTGGAGTGGCTGATTAGAAATGATGAAATCTGAGAATGAAATAAAACCCCCTGAACTATAGCTAGTTCAGAGTCTATTTAGTGATGTGAGTGACAGAAGCATTTGGTGTTAGCAAGTGTTAATCCACAATTAAGAAACACATCACTTAACATTTACTGTGTTTTCTGAATGAAATGAATGGCATTCTGTGATAAGCTCAATGAATAGGGCTGCTATTTAAATTCCACAGCATGGGTTCTAATGTATTTGAAGTTGTTGATTAAATGCTCAGGATCCTTTTATCCTTTTTTAATTTTGTAGGTTTTTTTTACTGATCTGGTATGTATTCAAAATTGAAAACCTGAAAAACAGAGTGTAGAACAGAACAAGAATTACTTGTTATACCTCCAGTCAAGTCAATCACTACTAAGGTTTTAGTGTGGCCCCTCATAAATGGATGGATAGACAGACAGATAGATGGATGGATGGATAATAGACATGGACAAACAATAGTTTGATAGATATAGATGGATGGATGATTAATAGATAGATATAATATATTAGACAGACAGATAGATGTAGGCAGATATATAATAGATACATACATTTACATGTATCCCAAAATAGAGGCTCTTAAATACAAACAGGTTAATAGCCTGAGAATTCAGTATCCAGACACTTTTTCAATTTGGTGTTAATCTTCCAGACCTCAAAACTTCCCCTATCCCTTCTCTTGTGTTATTAACTATAACAAAGAGAAACCTGGCCGGTCATACGGTGTTCCCGGGCTGAGATAAAATGCAAATAGAGCCTTCCATATCAACGTGTGAAGGCTGGTTAGACCACACGGCTCAGAAAAGGAAGTATGCTCTTCACAGCTAACTTGCACATTCACTGCCAGAGTCACAGCATTTGCAGGGTCACAGAGTGCCAGGCGTAGCGGCTCTTTCCAACCAACATGGTAAGTCACCGACTTTATGGCTCTCTCTCTGGTCCCCTGGCAAGCATGCTAGTCTTCTGCACTGGGGAAGAGGGGCCTCATGGCCAAGTTCTCACCGCCTTGGGAACTGTCACCCCCGTCTGTTGTGGCCCCTGGGTGGAGGAAGCTGCTGTGTCTATGATGCCCTTTGAGATCGAGGCTTCGGGAGTTCCCTTTTCCGAGTCTAGCTGTCAGAAGGGAGGGAGATATCTGCCTCAGAGAAAGAAAAGCTGAATTCTTTGTCTTTGACGCTGAAGAGAGCTGGGGGACAGGGCAGCCACGGTTTCTGGGGGGAGTGCTTCAGGTCTCAGGCGAAGGTCCCAGGGACATGTGTTGGGCAGCATTGTTGCTGAGAGGTGCCACTTGGCAACATGGGGGACTTTGGAAAAGGAGTTATTTTGCTTGAAAATGTATTTTACTGTTTTAATTAAGTAAAGGAAACAAAGCTCGTGTAGTCCAAACCTTAGGGACAGGTTGTGTTCCCAAAGTTAATTGACAGTCATTATTGGAGCATATTAAAATAGTGAGTGGGTTCCCAAGTGTGCCACAAAAACTAGTTTAACCTATAATGTAGCCAACCTACAACACTGACATTCTGCTCCACAGTTTTCTCATTACTGTGTGGAATTTTGCTCCCTGATTCAGGAAGACAGCCAGTTTTTTTTTTTTTTCATCTCAAGACCATCTCTGTACACCACCACCAACCACGCACCAAAGACCGGGGATGTGCCATCCCTTCTCTTGATACAGACATAGTTACTTCTTTTGGTGGTACCCAGTGAGAAGACAGGGAGAGTACGTTTGTTGTCACGGGGAAAGCCAAAGAATTATCCAGGAGTGCTTGAGGCAGGATGAAGAGATGGCCGAGGTCAGTGCATGGGGGGAGAGAGAGCAGGAAGAGAGACGGGGTGAGAGTTGCAGAGTCATAGGGGAAGGGAACGCATAGCAGCTGAGGAAATGGAGGTACGCAACCTTACCAGCAGCCAGGCCTGGGTGTCACCCATACCACAGTCTCTCCATGCTGAGCCTCTTGGGTCCAGGATTCTCAGAAAAGAGCCTGACTTTGTTACCGCTGCCATCCTCCAAACTAAAGGAGGGTACTATGGTTTACCCAGAGCTACAGGGTGTGGGTTCCTAAAGGGAAACAACGTGATGATTTCAGAAAAGAAACTTAACCAATTAGCTATTTCTCCAGAATTGGTTTTTGTTTCTTACTGTAAAAGTCAAACATATTCATTGAAGAGCTTCTTAGAAAATGGAGGTCTAGATACATGAAACAGTAAAGAATTCTATAATCCTAAGGGACAATATACACATTTATACATTCTAGAATTTCACCAGTTTAAATACATATTTTGTAAGTATAATTTTCTGTGCTATTTTAGAATATAAAGCCATTCCTCTCTGTATTTTAATTTAAAATAGCTTGACTAATATCTAAGTTATAATGTCATCTGTAGTGATGGGCCATTTTAAACAATTAGGTGGCATCCATAATTTATCTTAATCATTTTCATGTGGTGGAGATTTCTGATATGTTTCTCTCTTATTTCTATTTCCCTCTCTCCCCCTTTAGGATGGTACAATCGGACATTTCAGTTGTTCTTGTCTCATTTTCCCCTTTTTTCCTTACTGTCTTATAGAAAAGTTCACCAAAAGCATTGATGATTTTCCATTGATAAAACTATCAGAAAGTGACCAAGTGGGGAACACACACACACACACACACACACACACACACACACACACACACACACACACATTTAAGATTTCCAATACCAATTCTTTTCTTGAGGATACATTTTAAGTTTGCCTCTTGACAGTGACCTAGTAAGTAACACCCCTGCCCTGCTCCTGCCGCAATGTTGTATATGCATGCCTACCTACCTTTGTACATACACACCTGTCTTTGCAGATTATCAAAATTACACTTGTTTCTGCTCCCCAGAATTACCTTCGACACACTATAACAGCATTATACCAGGCAGACTCTCACTTTATCCCTGAGAGATACCACAGTGTAATGACAAAAACCTGCATTTATTGCTTCATATTGGTTGGCTTTTTTTCCCATGCTTAATGCTTCTTTGTAAGTCCCTTAAACTCCCGTTGGTTTCTCCATCTAGTGATGCCAGTGCTGGCAGGGATTTTCCTACTGGACTGATGTGCATAGAAAGGTAGAATTACAAAGCAGCCAGCACAGCACAGGCACATACCAGACACGGGGGGAAGTTGGTCTCCTTCCTTCCAACCCCCAACACAGTTTCTTAAGAAGATATAGACACTTCCTAGAAGCCCAAGAAGAACGTGATATTGGCAGTTAACACTGCTGAGCCCGAGATATAGTTATTAAATCGTGTAATAACTCTGAAGGATACGGACTGCCTGCATTAGCTGCTTCCCCTGTCACTGCACTACAGAACAGCTGAAGGGAAGCAGGGCTTATTTTGGACCATCCTTTAATGGAATGTAACCCATTATGGTGGAGAAGCCAACTCTTGTCCCTGGCAATATGAGTGTGAGGCTATGGCTCATGTCTCAGCAGATCAGGAAGCAAAAACACTCTGGATGGAATTGGGGTTTGTATATATCCCAGAAAACCTACCCACGTACACCAGTAACCTGCTTCCTCCAGCTAGGCCCTACCTCCTAAAGGTACTACAACTGCCCAGAACCACTCCACCAGTGAGAACCACATTGTTCAAGCCTATGAGCTGTGGGAGGCATTTTCATTCTAAAACATAATACCTAACACATAAGCCGTTGTGCATTTTATAGCTAAGTGAACTAAGTCTAAGAGTAGATAACATGCTCACAGCCACACAGTTATTAAATATTGGAATTGGGATATGATCACAAATCTGTCAGTTCTCAGAGCCTGGGGTTTTTCTACGTTATGCAACATTCTAGAAAGAGCAGTTCCACATGAAAGAAACAGCTAGGACTGTCTCCTGGAATTGAGGAGAATTCTTCACATGGTCATGCTTATCAAAACAAGGAATCAGTAGCCACACCTGCTTCTGTCATGACCACCATGAACTTCCCGGTTTCCAAAGTGCTAACTCCAGGGACATGCTTTCGGTGTCCTTGGGATGGGAGACTGAAAGAGTGGGTTCCTCTCGTCCATTGTGTATCTTTGCCCCAGAATTCAGAGGCAGAGATGAGCTGATTAAGTACCTCTAATCCTCATCCCTCCCCTCCCCCAAGGTCTCCTGCTGTGTTACCACAGTAAAAACTCCAGCCTCCTTCAGGCAGGAACATCCAGGCACGGGACCAAATGATGACCTAAGTGGTTACTGAGAAATCTGCCTTTTATCGGCCTTTCCCAACAACGTGTTGATAAAGAAACTGCAGAAATTTGTAGGAATGAAGCACAAAAGCACTTGGGACTATGTGAGGATGAAGACATCAGATGTTCAGATGCCTAAGCTCTGTAAACCCACAGTGGTGAGCTCATGTCCCCCTAGCAAGGGGTACTGGGATCCAGGCTCAGCATCCTCATTTTATCATAAAGTATCTTGACCCAAATCCTCTCTAGAAGCTAGGTAAAGCTACAGAGCTAGCCCAAGTGTTTGCTGATGCTGTCCCTCATAATATGATTCTAAAATTTTAAAGGGAAAAGCAATGGATCCAACATCTCAAACATCTGGCCTTAGACACCATAGATAATTTTACAGTTCTAACTAGAAATAATAGGATGATACTTTGCCATGTGAGATGTATTTTTAGGTATGCCAATTTATAGAATTTACTGGAAGCAAAATGGAAAGGTGTTCTAATAATGCACAAAGATTTTCAAATACTCATACCGTGCAGAAAGATGTTTTATGCGTAAATTTTGAGAAAAGTAAAGGTTGTGTTTAGTGTTCTTGGCTTGTTTTACTCCCTGCATTTAGCCCTCTGTCTGCACGTGAGTTTGAATGAAAGAAATATGCTTAAGATGTGCTAGCACTCATCTGTCCATCAAAGGTCTGCTGGGCCGTTACTCCACACCTGGGCTCTGCTACTGGGCAAGCAATGTGTGAACAACACAGATGGGGTCCTGTATTCCTAAAGCTTCTATTCACTGCATTGGTTCTCAGACATCAGTGCACCTCAGAATCCCCAGGAAGGCCCAGAGTGGGGCCTGAGAATTTGCATTTCTAACTAACTTCCCACTCTGCAGAAGAGGCTACCAGACCAGGCTTGCAGCGCCATCGCTCTTTGGAAGCGAACAATCACAAAGGAAACAAATTAACGATATACCATATCTCTAAAGGAGATGATCAAGAAGCTGAATTAGAAAATAGAGGGGAGAGGGTCTCTTTAGACAGATATTTGGTCTCTGGGGAGCTGAGGTTTAGGACAGAGCTGGTCCTCTACTCTAACTGTACCCTGGAACCCTTGCAGCAGCTTCTAAAGCTCAAGGTCCCACCCCAAAATGTGAAATGGAAACCTGAGGCAGAGCCTGGTGAACAAAATTCAGCATGGGGAAGGGGCTAAAGATTTCCAGTTGAAGAAGCAATAGATTGAAAACATGCAAAGCAAGCTTGAGCTTGGGTCCCAAAGACCAGCTTGACAGACAAAATGGAGAGTGGCAGGTTGTGGTTAAGGAGTAGGCCATAGTCTCATCATCACTGGGTCTTCAAGGCTATCCAGTCTATTTTTGACTCCTCTAACAAAATACCTTAACTGTGTAGTTGTAAACAACAGAAATCTGCACCTCATAGTCTGGAGGTTGTAGAGTCCAAGATCAGGGTATCCACACGACTAGGTTTGGGTAAGAGTCATGGTCCAGGTTGTAGATTGCTGACTTCCTACCGTGTGCTCCTGTGGTAGAAAGGGCAAAGAGGTTCCCTTAGCCTCTTTCATGGTAATCCTATGTATGAGAGAACTCTCATGCATAAATGCCTCCCAAAGGCCCTACCCCTTAATACCACGCTTTTAGCACAGTGGTTCTCAACTTTCCTAATGCTGGGATTCTTCAACACGGTTCCTCATGTTATGGTGACCTCCAACCATAACGTCATTTTGTTGCTACATCATTACTGTAATTTTGCTATTGTTATGAATGTAATATAACATCTTATATGCGGGATATCTGACCTGCAACCCCAGTGGGTCAAGACCCAAAGGTTGAGAACCACTGCTTCAGTGCCTAGGCTATCAGCAGATGAATTTTTGAAGAACACAGTCATTCGGGTCATGGAAATTGACTTTATTGCTGTGCAGCACAAAGGTCCCTGAAGACTGCTGAACAAAAGAGTGGGTGCTATGGGCTGACCCCATTTTGAATGGGGCTCCTTCTAAAGTGATGTGCATCACCTTCATGGACACCCTCAGTCTTGGCTTAAGGCTTAAATATCATCAGTTTTACCTCATAGTTTTCAAAATGATGCCCCTCCCAATTTTGAATGTCACCCAGTTAGAGGATAAGTTACAGTTTCTGAGGTGGAATGACTCCTAGGACAGTCCAACAAGTAACTTGAGGGGCTACAACGGAGGCCCAGTTGAGAGACAGTGTTCCAAGGAAATCAGAACTGGAAGAGTCCCATGAGGACTGTAGTCCAAACTCCCTACAAGTCAAGTATGTGAAAAATTAAAACTTCCTGTGCAATACCCAGCGAGTGTTAAGCCAAGGATGAGCATTTCAATTTTCGAGTGACATCTTTCATTCATACATTTTGCCAGTGCGTGTGGGGTGAAACAAGGGCCACTTCTCAGAGCTTAGGTTGAGACACACTATAATGTTGTGAAGTGGGTAGGTGTGGTCATCTAGTTCTTGGTTTGGTAACTTCAGTATCATTTCCCTAGTTCTTAGATATGTATTCTATCTGACCTTTCTTTCCTGTGTCCTTCTATTAAATATAACACCATGAAATCTAGTAGTCCAGTAATAAGGAGGTAGAAGCATGATGACCATGAGTTCAAGACCACCTGGGGCCTCATAGTGAGACTCTGTCTCAAAAATAGATAATAAATACAAATTCAATATATACTTAATTTAATAATATAACAAATATTTTCATTCTTGCTTCCTATACTTAATAGTAGCACTTTGACACCTGCTAAATAAATGAAAAAGAAATAATCATATTCTGCTTTTAGCCCCTTTTTGAGTCTTTGTCTTTCCTTCTCTCTGCAGAGGAATGCCTGTTTTAAAAGTAGCATCTAGCCTTCACAGTCATGTTTTTATATTTTTGCTTCATCTACGGGTACTTATGAAATAGCATATAGTAGCTATATAATATGAATTAGCATATATAATATGAATATAATATCGCTTAGTTTTTTAGTAGCATCTAATTTTTTTCTTTTATTGTGCATTGTTCTGTTCTTAGTACGTATTTGTCACTTTTGGACAGTGGGTCCACCTACTGAACTGCTGTTCAGTCCAATTACAATTCATTTATCTAGTCTCAAGAAATATTTCATTTATTGCCCCTATTTTCAACTTCACCAGTTGAACATTTTCAACATCCTTTTACTCTGTTTTCACAGAATTTTTTTTTTTTTTGCGTTGATTTGTAGAGAGTTCTTATCTATTTTTAGGGTCTAGTCTCATGTCAACTACATGCTCTGCAAAGTTTATTCTCTTAATAAATGACTTCCTACTTTCGTTTTGGTATCTTTTTTTCATGTAGGCATTTAACAATCTTTTAAATTATGCTTATTTACCTGTGTGTGCTTGGAGGGAAGGGGTATGCACCTGCCACAGCAGGCATGTGGAACTCAGAGGGCAAACTTGTGGGAGTTGGCTCTCCCTTTTTAGCATGTGGGTCCCAGAGATCAAACCCAGGTAGTCAGGCTTGGCAACAATCGCTTTTACTCAATGAGCTGTTGCCCTGGCCAGACATTTAAAATGTTAGTTAATGCTGTCAAATTTCAGAGTAAGAATTTTATTACATTTGGTTTTGTGTGATTTTAAAGAAGTTATTCCTTACCCCTAAGTATTAAAGCCATTTTCTTAGTTTTCCCTTGAATATTTTTTGAAAAAGATTTGATATGGACATTTAAATCTTTAAACGTCAGGATTTTGTTTACACTTGTGAGGCGAGGTGAACATCTAATACGTTCCCATATAGGTAACTAGGTGATTATGTGTGTGTGTGTAAGTGTAGACATGTATTATACACACACATATATATGCATACACGTTAGGCTGGCCTCATCTTTACAAAAGCCCTCCGGCCCCTGCTTCTGCCTCATGAGTGCTGTGATTAAAGGTAAATGCCAATGCACATCTGCTACATTAGTAATTTCACTCTGTCTTCTTTATCCACCTCTTTCCAGTGCCTCCTGTGTCATACAAAAGCCCATTTTCCACACAGGCGTGACTCCTTCTCTAGGTTCCTGACTCTATGCAATTCATAAAACTCCGTATTTATCATAGTCTTTTATGCCGCATGCTTCTGTTCTGGGTTCCTGCATCTTCTTACACAACCTCATATCAGTTTGGACTACTGTCTAATAATATCTGTCTTCGTCACTGCTCTGTTGCTGTGAAGAGACACCATGATTAACAGTTTCAGAAGGTTAGGCCGTTATCATTATGGCAGAAAGCATTGCAGCACACAGGCAGGCAGCCACGGCCCTGGAGCCGGGAGCTGTGTATCCTGATCCACAGGCAGCAGGAAGAGAGAGAGGGACGTTGAGCCTGGGTGGGCTTTTGGAACCTCAAAGCGGACTCCCAATGACCCAACTCCTCCAACAAGGCCACGCCTCCTCCAACAAGACCACACCTCCTAATCTTTCCAAACAGTTCTTCAACTAGGGATCGAGCATGCAAATATATAAGCCTATGGGAACCACTCTTATTCAAACCACCACAATTTCTAAAATTAGTCCATATTTCCATTATTATTCTCCTAAACACAATACAGGCCTTAACACAGTCAGATTACCCTCTTGACCACAGTCTTCCAGCCCTGTTTCCAGTTTTTAAAATTCCTGGAACTTGCTATGGAGAATAGTCTGGCCGCGAACTCACAGAGACCCACCCAACTCTGCCTTCTGAGTGCTGGGATTAAAGACATGTGTCACCACACCCAGCTTAAATCTATATTTCAGTTGTTGATTTTCTGGGGCTCTGTTTCCTGGCAATGGCTTTACTCCTGCATCTCAAAATGTTATGCTGTAGACAAATCTTTGAGGAGGTTCTGTTGATGGGTTCTTGTTGTTATTGTCTGTGTTCTTCTGTATTCTTGATGTGACTTCACAACATCCTCACTGGCTCTGTGCTCATCTCGGATTACTTCTTTAGGACTCCAAACTAAAGCCAGATCCGTAGTGACAGGAAGGCGACACTGCTCACAACGACACTGGACATTTAGCACCTTCTGTTGCTGAATTTACAGTTCTCCGTTCTAAGACATGGAGAAGGAAGTTCTGGATCAGTGGTCCTCAGCCCGGGGGGGTTTGATTTGAACTATCTGCTAAATTTGAAAACAATAGGTGCTCGAGTCCCAGCTCCAGCCTCAGAAGTGTTCATGTTTTTCTCGTAGGACAGATACTTTTGTTATACTTCCCCAAGTCATAGCAGCACCCAAAGTTTGCTTTAGTTGTTCATCTGTTGCTTAGCCACTGTGAGCCTCACTCATGCCAGAATTCTAAGCAAAAGCTGTTAACTTTCAGTGAAAGACAGTTTTTAAATGATGTCCGCGGGCTGGCCTTCTGTGTGTGAATCTCAGTTCTCTGTTCACTGTTAGTTCTGTGACTTTGAACAATGCGTTTTCTGTGACTCAGTTTCCCCACATGTACAATGGATAAATCATTACACCTACCTAATAGAGGCGTTTTAAAGATCTCATGATTTATGTGTGAATGTCTCTAGTGCCTGACATATAGCAAATGCTATGCAAAACTATACAAAAATTTTTCACTTGTAGGTTAAAAAAAAAAAAAGCAAAGAACCCACAAAACAGACCTAAGCCAAAGTGTTTGGGGGGGGGGGTAAGAGGTTAAGGAATGCTTCCTTGTCTCTTCATAATTTATCGAGAACTTTTTGCTTTATAAGAGATCTTCCCACCTCCAAATGTTATATGCTCTTTTAGAACACTGACAAAACTGAAGTTTTCCTCACCAAAATTTTCAGGATTTTTGTCACGTGTCTTAACCTCAGCTATGGATTTCTAAAACCTGAGTTGAGACTCACCATGCTATCATTGGAGTTCAGCTGTAAGAGACTGATAAGACAGCAATAAATTCAACCCTTATGTAAACCCTGGCAGAGACTAAAAGCGGCAGAGTTGACATAAATACCTGCGCGATGTGATTTACGACAGACTTTTAGATGAAAGAATTCCCGCGAAATCTACTGAGAACGCTGCGACATTTGGGAGGCTTGCTGCGCAGGAAGACCTTTTGATTTGTCGATGTATGTTACAATGCTATTCACTACAAAAGGGGCGGGGGAGGGAGAGCTGAGTTTATCACAGGAGGACATTCACCCGAGAAAAACTAATTTTATGACATGTACCCATAACCGCATGAGGCAGCATTTCTGAGCGGGGCCAGAGTTTTTCTGTGGCAGAGCCTGGCTGCCCCAACACAGCAGGCCTGAAAGAGGCACATTGTTCAAATTAGTTGCCTCGGAGGCGGGGCAGGTGACTCAGGGAGTTTCCAGAGAAGGTTTAAGCCCAGAAATGACCGTGAGGGAGGAACCACCGTAATTTCTAATGTCTAGGCAGAGTTCACTTGAAGCTACTGAGCATGCCCACTGCAGGTGGTTCAGTTCTCAGAGGGAGGGGCCAACTAACCTGAGCGAGTACGGCCCAACTGATAAGCAGAGCCAGGCAAGAGGGAAGCGGTGGCATCTCTGGTTGCCCCACTGTTCTACCTTTCCACATGGTAAGTCCCTGTGTTTAATCTGTAATTCACGCTCCCTGCAAATGGGCAGCAGGCACATTCCTGGGGACTGATGCCGGACCCACCCTTTGACCAGAGGGAAATGGGTTTCTCTCTTCCTTGGGTTTATTACATACAAATAGTCAAACTGGACCTGGGAGAATGGTATCTTAGAGAACTAGAAACTAAGACGTATTTGCATTTGAAACTCCTTATTGCTTGAATTGTTAGGATCTGTATTGAACTGGCTGGCAATAAACAGTGTATCCATAGGTACCTATAATGGAAGTTTCTGTTTGACAATATACACTGTTTGCTATTCTAGAAAACACTTAAGAGTACTCAACCCACATTGGAGAAACACAGAGGGGATGCTTGATAAAAGCTAGGGCTCCTGGGGACTAAAAACTGAGTGGAGAAACCGTATCTCCATCAATTCTTAGATTTTCCGTGCTAGGAAATTCTACTTCTCCTTGTTGCCTCCCAACAACCAGGCTGAGTCAGTCTCCATCACCAGACATGAATAAGGATCCTACACAGTCCATTCCTTAAGTTCCATGGTTAGCTTTTGAATACAAGGGACCTGATGACCCCACAAGCAGTTTCTGTTTTCTTTAGTGAACACAATGCATAGTTCTGGGTATATAGAAAGAACCAGGATGAGGTTTGGAGAGCATTGTTCCTTGAATAGGCTGCTTGTTTGGGACATGTTTGGAGTAGAAGTAATGTCTAGAGTTGAAAATTAGATTAAATATATACCAGCCTCCTGGCGGGTTCTGGGCTAGTATTCAGTATATATGTGTGAAGGGAATTTGGGGATGGTTTAAAATTGGTATCAAATAGGATATTGATGTCTAAAATTTACTCTGGGGTGTGTCCATCTCCTCTAAGGAAAGATGATAAATGGATAGGTGGGCTGAAATAAGAGCAAGCCTATGGAATTGTGCAGTCTAGGTGGCAGGTGTACAGGCATTCACCTTCAACTTTAATAAAAAGAAAAAAAAAGAAACTCATGCATATGCTTTAAGTGTTTTATAATAAAGTGTGAGGGAAAGTTGACTCAGCAAAAGGAGCTATAAATTTAATATTCTCCACATTCTTCCATATTCTTCATATTCTATACTCTCAACCAGTGCATGTGTATAGCTGCCGTCTATACACTAAGAGAGAAGAAAAAAAGCAATAATCTTTCCCCCTGAAATGCAAAAAAAACTTCATCATTTTCCCCTCTTGTGAAGGCAGAACATGCAATGATGACACATTGAAAGTGTGACACAAATGGAAGTCCAAGTACCCCCAAAATCTCTCTGAACATTTTAGTAAATGCTTTTCTAAGTCCAACACTAGACAGACTACGTGACATTTCCGTGACTGCCTCTGGCACTGCCTCGCCACTTTTCCACTCTGTCCGAGCAGGTGGGAGACTTCCCTTAACAAATGGCAGTGACTTTGCTTCTTCATGAACACTTTGGCTGCTCATCTCCCTGCCCTAATGGCTCTTGACTGGCTACACCCTGCCCGCAGCTTTTCCCTTCTCCATCAGGGAAATGCTCCTCAGGCGCCTTTAACATGTATTTGGATATATGATCTTGCATGTGCTGGGATGACAGCATATATGTTTGTTGGGAGACTCCTAATTTTACGAAAGCCCAATCTAATTAAGGCAAAACTGTGCTTCTACATTAATAAGTCATAACAACATTCAAAACAAAATCCTCCCACTCCAGATGGGAATGAGGGGATTCATGTCAATCAATGTATATGAAATGATGGGAAACACTAAGACCCTGCTTATGGCATCACGCTAACTTGATAAAAGAAAAGCTATCACCATAATTAAACTAGCACTGATGCAGTTTTGCTTAGGTTTGTGTGCTGATATGTCCCAAGTACTCATGATGTGAGATAGGCATGGTGTCCAAAGAACAGGGAAGGAAGGATTGGGGTGCCCCTGATTGTGGACATCCTCATTTCATAGGATAGGTGAGTTTTCATTATTTACAAAGTGAACAGAAACACTCACACTCAGAGTTAAAGAGAGACCTTTGTATATCTACCTTGGGGCATTTATATCAGTTCACTTGCTTGCATTAGAATGTTCTGATTTTTATAGAAATATTTATTATCACTGCACATTCCTTTATGAGATTATCAGAAAACAGACTGACAGATGGGATAATCTGGGGAATAAAAAGTATATATTTCTTTAGAAATAGAAATTGTTTCTTTTTCTTGTAAGTATAACATTGTCCTGAGGTACAAAATGTTCAAGTCTTTTCATACATTTTAAAATTAGAAATACAATAACAAATAGTACCTAACAAGTTGTCAAATGCTTCCTTTATGCTAGACACTATTACATTGTGAAAGTTTCAATGCCTTGAATTCTCTGAGATTGTTCCAGGAGACATGGTCATTGATCTGGAAAGAGAAAGAGAGAAAATAAAAGGACAGGGTGTTAAGTAATTAGGAACCAGAAATATCCAAATCAGACTGCCCCTCCCCAAAAGTATGGCTAACATACTTTATACTGTTAGTTCCCTAAAGTAAGACAAAATGTCACTAACCTAGTGTACAGAGCACAAAGTGAACTTGCTGCTTCATGTTTAGTCTTCCAGATGTCTCTACACGGGTCTCATTAGGTTGGTTAGTACAAGATTACTAGTTAATTGTGATAAACTGATACTATGGTTAGTACAAGATTGTTAGTGAATTATAATAAACTGATACTATGGTTAGAACAAGATTACTAGTGAATTGTGATAAACTGATACTATGGTTAGAACAAGATTATTAGTGAATTATAATAAACTGATACTATGGTTAGAACAAGATTATTAGTGAATTGTGATAAACTGATACTATGAACCCTTGTCTTAAGACATAGTTTGAGAGATTTTTTTAATTAAAAGAAATTTATGATTATTGGTTCTATTTCCTTGACTGGTTGTCTATATTTTTGTATATATTACTTAAAATATATCAGAAGTAATTTGAAAATATCCACTGCTGTAGCTGTTTCTATTGTATCACTTAGCCATTCAATCTTTGTCCATAACCATATTCATTATCATATTTTATTTTTGTTTTGTTTTGGTTTGGTTTTTTCAAGACAGGGTTTCTCTGTGTAGCCCTGGATGTCCTGCATATTGCTCTGTAGACTAGGCTGGCCTTGAACTCACAGAGATCTGCCTGCCTCTGTCTCCCGAGTGCTGGGATTAAAAGCATGTGCCACCATTGTCTAGCCTTTATCATATTTTATAAATCATGTTACCTTTCACTTAAGAGTAATTCATATTTCCATGTTGATACACACTGTTCACAATTTATTATTGCTTGTTTGTTTGCTTATTTATTTATTGGGTTTTTTGAGACAGGGTTTCTCTATATAGCCCTGGATGTCTTAGAACTCACTTGGTAGACCAGGCTGGCCTTAAACTCAGAGATCTGTTTGTGCCACCACACCCCTGTTCACAGTTCTTGTATTGATTATAACATATTCTCTGATGATACAAATAGTTTTAGATAGTTGTGAATGCCAGAATTCTTTCAATCAGAAAAACTGAAATAATCATGTCCATACATAGAGTTTTTATTTTAGATCGTTTTCTTATGTTAAAATCCAAGAGGTAATCAAAGAGATTCAGTTCTGTTAGTTTATGCATATATAGACTGACAGGATGAAATTTAAGATTTTTCTAGGTTTACTTCTTAGTGAATAAAATAAGAAAAAATTATCTAAATCAATTTCCTTTAATTACTATTGAATTGAACATTTCCACTACATTGTGTAATGTTCATATTTCCTTTCACTGAATTTACAGCTAGGGGACTCATCTATTGCCATCTAAGTGATATTCTCATACAGAAATTCTTAATTTATTATTTTTCAGTTCGTTCAGACACAGATTGAAAATCTGTCTCTATTAGGGGGTTAGAATCATTTATTTTAGCTGATCTTCTATGTTACAATTTCTTTAAAAATCAATACATTTGTGGGTAAATACTATAGACTTTGGTCTGTTGACTTTTCCTCTACAATCTATTTAGTATTTGTTCTAAATTGTGGAAGGAATTTCTTGTGAACCTAAAATAGTACCTGTTTATATTTTCTTACCCTAATTTTGTTATTGTAAGACTATTACATATTATGGATTTTTGAGTTACTTAATTTTACATCTGCATGGTTATCATACCTTTTCTATCATTATAGTATGTAATAATGAGCTATAACAATGTATGCATTGCACTTTACGTAATGTGATATTACTATCTACTAGGGATTTTCTCCAACACCGTTTATATTGTAGCTCCTCTTTTTTTGTGGTTTTACATATTTATTGACACCTTTCGTGGGTGTTTTTCTAAGAAAATCTGATGGTAACATTTCTAAAGTCTTACAAAGTTCTGTATGTGATCCTACTTTCATCTTCTCAGAATCGAAAACAAGGAAGACAGGTACAGTGACTAGCTTTTACTTTTAGCATTCCTCAGCACAGAATCCGGCATCTTCTTACCCTATGCCCTTTAGAAATCTTTCCGCCCACGCAAAAGGAGCTACAAGTTCTCACAATGACTTTTCAGGTCAGGACATGGTCAGGCCAGGAAGTTCAGAGGAACCCCCCTCTACCTGAGAACAAAGTCACACCATAACAAAACCGTGGACCAGTTGCACATGCATTCCGGTTGCTCCTGGAGATCCAACAGGTCCCAGGATGAAGGAGCTGCTGTCTGTGTGACTCTGTTTTATTTCTCCTGGAATGTGCCTAATATGGGTGAAACTAAATTATACCCACGTCATGTGCTCCACTTTTATGCTCCAATCTAAGCAGTTCTTTCAGGATCAAATAACTTTTATAGAAAGAAGCACTTCCTATAAACCATGAACCTGGTTTGGTCAATTTTTTCAAGATTTAAAAACATTTATAAGCAAGTTGATCTCCTTTTAGTGAGATACATTCATCCAGAAAGCATGCAAAATGTTCTCCTGCTGTAAACCTTTTCAAAGGTGGCTATAAGTCATTTAAAATGTTTACATCAAGCAAGGACTAACTCTTTGACCATTAAATTATAAAAACAGAACACTCAATCCCGTGAGTCTATATTAAATTTGCTGTTACTCTATTTATTAAGGTAGCTTCAGAATGAAATATTTATATGTATTTAGGAATATATATGGATATCTGTCATAGTTAGGGTTTTCATTGCTGTGAAGAGACACCATGACCACAGCAACTCTTGTCAAGAAAACATTTAATTGGGGTGGCTCACTTACAGTTTCAGAGGTTCAGTCCATTATTATCGTGGCAGGAAGCATGGCAGTGAGCAAGCAGACGTGGTGCTGGAGCTGAGAGTGCTACATCTTGCAGGCTACAGGAAGTCGACTGAGACACTGGGTGGTATCCTAAGCACAGAAAACCTCAAAGCCCATCCCCACGGTGACACACTTCCTCCAACAAGGCCATACCTACTCCAACAAAGCCACACCTCCTAATAGTGCCACTCCCCATGAGATTATGGGAGATGATTACATTTAAGCTACCACAATATCTATATCTATATCTATATCTATATCTATCTATATATATATATATGTGTGTGTGTGTGTGTGTGTGTGTGTGTATATATATATCCATATAACAACAGTTAGTAAAGAAAGAGGCCATGAATTTGAAACAGAGTAAGGAGGGGAGGGTTTAGAGGTAGGAAAGGGAAGGGAGAAATAATGTAATTATAATGTAATTTCAAAAATAAAAAGTTTAAAAAAAATTTTAATGGTTATTACAAGAAAAATAAAACCCCCTTTAGGGTCACTGGCCTAAGACTCCCATTTTTCTTTCATTTAACCTAAAATCTGAACTCCAAATGTAAACTTACAAATGTTCCAAACTACTTCACAACATGAAGTCAGTCTGGAAAGCTTACAAAGTTTCACCCAGCGTGATCCTGCCTGCCTTCTCGCCCACAGAGTGATCACAGCATATACTTTACATAGTGAGCTTTGGAAGATGCTCACTTTTCACTGCTTTGGGGCAACCCTAACACCAAAAGGAGAAAAAAGTTGTCCTTCCCATCCTGCTTAATGTAGTTCCCAACAAGGATGCAGGTGCTGGTGGTCGCTCTTTTGGTTTTACTTTGTTTTGCAAAGTCAGTTCTACGTGATGCTCAAAACCTTTTCCTAATTGCCAAAGCCAAGGGTACCTTTTCAGGCTTCTCACGCAAATCTGTTGGTTCCCCCAGCTCCATTCTTCCCTGGGTTTCCTCTGCGAACCTCGGACAGCTCCTTCTCAGTCCCCTTGACCCTGTACCTTCCATCTGGTAATGCTCCAAGCACATCTTTATCGTCCACAAACTTCTCCTGCCTCCCTGGGTTTTCTTTGTCTCTGCAAGTTTCAGCTGCCAAGTCTCTGCTGATGACTCACACGCTCAACCCCTCAAATGTCACCTGACTCTAATGAAGTCATTTTTCCCAAATCTGTTCCTCTTTCTATGTTTTATAACTTGGTGAGTTCAGTCTCTATTCTCCACTGCCACCAGCACCCTGACTTGCCTTTTCTCCAATGACAATTCATGAGCTCCATTCAGAATGTAGGTCATCTCCTCATTGAGCAGACTGCTCTTGTCTCGTATCTTACACTCCCTAAATCCACCTTCACTCTGCTACTAGAAAACACTTTCTAGGCACACAATTACATAATATTCTGGCTTTAACACACATATGGCTTCCATTGGCCTCATGCAGGGGTCAGCAAAATATAGCTTGTGAATCAAATCCAGCCCATTGTTAAGCACTTTTTTCCCATTCAAATAACAAATGGAACACAGCCATGATCATTCATTGTCATGACACAGTAGCAGAGTTGTATTGTTTTTGGCAAAATTCACATGGTCCCAAGAGGCCAGCATAGTTACTATCTGGTGATTCATAGAAAAGGACTGCTGTCTAGCCTAGTGGGCAAGGTTTAAACTCCTGATGTGGCATGAATAAGCTTCTTCTTCGAACATAATCTCCATTTGTGGGTCCAGATCTTACCAAATATTTGCTTAACCTCTCCTCTCCTGTTCGCAGGTCCCTGACACTGGTCAGTAGAAATCTCTCCCCTAATGGAGAGACCATGTGTCTATACCACCACTCTATAATGCATGTGTTCACTGAGGTCATGTGTCTCCACTGCCCTGTGCCCCTGCCACTGCATACATGTGGATGTTGTTTTAAAATGTGGCTAGCACAACCAAGGAACTGAAATGTTTTATTGCAATAAATTTTAATTAACACAAATTTAAACTTAAATAGCCACGAGTGTCTATGTCTACGGTCGTATTCTACAAGACTGTATCACTGTGATGGTTCATCTTCATTGTTGTGGTGGCTGAATTTCGAGTCACCCAGGAGACACAGTTCTGGGCATGTCTATAAGACTATTTCTAGAGCGGTGTAACTGAGGAGGAAGTACCAGTGCTAAGCATGGGTGGCACTGTACCGCAGGATGGAGACCCAGACTGAGTAACAAGGGAAAGGCAGAAAATTCCAGGAGCAGCTGCACCACTCCTTCTGTTTCCTGACCGTGGAGGGAGTGTCCCTAACCACCTCCCGGTCCTCCCACAAAGCCTTCCTTGTCATGACAGACTGTATTCCTCAGAGTAGGAGCCACAACAAACCCATTATCCCTTGAGTTGCTTGGTTACCAGGTACTTGGTCACAGAAATAAGAAAGTAACTAATCCATTGCCAAGGATACCTTTATTTATTATTATTACTCCTTCTGGTTATTCCTTCTGGTAAACACATCTCAGCAGTTAAAGCTCCCTGGGGCTTATTTTGTGTTGTAGATGCTTGTTTGTTGTGCAAGTGGACCCACACATGCAGGCTGGCAAGCCCAGAGCCCAGAGCCCAGAGCTCTTTCTCTAAAAAGGCTCTACTACTAAATCCTGATTATGTTGTGTCCTATCTATACCAGTACCTTTTTTTTTTTTTTTTTTTTTTTTTTGGTTTTTAGAGACAGGGTTTCTCTGTGTAGCTTTGCGCCTTTCCTGGAACTCACTTTGGAGACCAGGCTGGCCTGGAACTCACAGAGATCCACCTGCCTCTGCCTCCCGAGTGCTGGGATTAAAGGCGTGTGCCACCACCGCCCGGCTAATACCAGTACCTTTACCATAACAGGCTCAGATCTGTCTCCTGCAGCCATAACAGCCACCCTTAGAAGGCAGATCCTCAGCCAACTTGTCTCTAACTTAAAGACCCTCTAGCCCAGCCCCAATGTGTCAGAAACATAATCAACACTGAGTTTGGAATAGGTTCATCAATGCTACATTCAACTTTTTTTCTAACATGTAAATCTCTTCCCTTCATTCATAAGGCTTGGGCAAATTAAAAACAACAACATACAAATAAAATAGCCATCCTAGTACCAACCAAGTCCCCATGTTCCTCCAACACACATACATTCAGATTCTCTCTCTCTCTCTCTCTCTCTCTCTCTCTCTCTCTCTCTCTCTCTCTCTCTCTCTCTCTCCTCTTCTCTCTCTCTCTCTCTCTCTCTCTCTCTCTCTCTCTCTCTCTCTCTCTCTCCTCTCTCTCCTGTTGTTTACTACCCACTTGGAAAAATCCCCTAGGCAGCCCAATTTTGTTCACACATTTAAATTTCACTTTAATAAAAATGTCTTTAAGATACAGAGTCAAAAATGCTATACATTCCACTAAAACAGTCATGAGGAATTCATGGCTGTTCTACCAATATGCTCAACCCTAGAAAATCAGTTTATTCTTTCTTTTGTGAGGACATACTAGCTATTTGTGGTCTATATAAACCCTGGCCACTTCACTTTTAGTAAAACTTAGTGTTTTATATTGTCTACACTGTGAACAGACAGGAAACTCCAGGAATTTCCAGGCAGCCCTTAAAACAACCAGCCTTCAGAGACTTATCCCCTTAGAAGGAGGAGCCAAGAAATTCACATGGTAGTTTTGAGAAGGTTCAAGGACTAGCCTACTGAGATGGATTTCAGAGTTGGCTGGGAATCTATAACTACATGTGTTTGTGGCATTTTAAGTATCCAAGTAAATCCTCCACAGGCTTCCGTTGTGAAGTTCAACTTAACATGTTGGCGTTTGCGGAGGAGCCCTGTGTCCATGTAGAATAAGATCTCTGGAAGGTGACTCACTTCACGATGCTTCTCACTCTCTCAGCACCAACAGTTATTGAGATAAAATCATATGGTTGTCACACATGGGAAATACCTTATAACCCCCTAATACTGTATTCATATACTATCACCACATCTCTGTGAGATCAGGAAATGTAGGGAAATAATAAAATGATGGTGGGCTCTGTGTATGCCACTGACCCTCACACTGAGCCCTGGCGTGGCTGGGGACAACCACCAGGTCTGCTGTGTGACTCTAGAGCCTGCCTTTGGCTACTTGCTGTACCTTGAGGGAGCTGCTTCACTCTCAGTGCTTCTGGGTCCCACTCTGTAAAACCAGGCTGATGACAGTCTCTGCCTTTGAGGCTTTGTATGCATATCCAATGACCCAATATGGCAGGAGAGTGTTCAGTGATATGCCCCTTTCCTGGAATATTTGATACTTCTTAAATTGTTTAAAGTGTTTCTTAAATTGTTTCGAAAATTAGTGCAGAAGCAAAATCACCTTGGAAGGATTTTAGTACCTCTGAAATGGTTTTAAGGGATTTAACTTCCTCTTCGCAAACAAGTAGCCCACTCCTGACAAGACTTGGAAAAATCTGGGTTTTTGCGGGGGGCTATAACATCAGTGAGTGAGCTCTGAGGCTGAGGAGACTGATAGCACCAGGGAAGGCTTCCATTTGACTCCCACCTGGGGAGAGTAGTCAAAAAGCAGAGAGCCCCTTGAAGAGGATTCCCCTTCTGTCTTGAAACAGCTGAGCAGCCAAGAGGCTTGCTGCGACTTCTTCAAAGCTGCAGGACCGAATTCCCAAGACTTGTAAACAGGAAAAGCAGGCTCAGTGGAAAAATTTAAAAAATAAGCCTAAATCAAGAAAACAAATTTTTGCCAATGGGGCAAATGTTCAAGTGTTTATAAGTACAGTGCACAATCCTGGAAACACAGCATGGGGCTGGCAGCCCTAGGTGCTCAGGAATTGTTTGCTAAATCCAAGTGCTGGCACTAAGTCTGGATATGTTTATTTCACTCTATAATATGTTGATGAAATACCACAGTTGGGATATATATATCCCTAATATAAATATATTAGGGTAAGAAATGTTCAAGCTAGGAATGGTGACACCTGCCTGGAATCACAGCACCTAGGGGGCTGAGGCAGGAGGATTGCCATGAGTTTGAGATCAGGCCAGCCAGAACAACCAGCAAGATACTATTCAAAAGAAAATGGGAGAAAGAATAAAGATTCAATATAAATGATACTTTATATGTTACATTCTGTTGCTCTATTGTGGTGGGAGGCTTTCAATTGAATCAAAGTCTTTCCATTAGAAATATTAACTGGGAGGCTTGAACTTCATTAGCCATACTGGACCAAACTGCAGTATTTTAATCTTTCACGTGTCTCACTAAAAGCTTAGCATTGACTCTATAAATAAAAGCATTTGTCAAATTACATGGTGATAAATATTCCATAGATAATATGTATGATGAGACTGAAAATGCTGGTGTTGAACTAAATCTACACAAAGAGATTAAAACAGATGGTCTTTAAATTATTTCAAAACCTGGTAACTTGAAAGAAAGTTATCGCTTTGGGGGTATATTAAGACAAGACTCATTCTGCCTGTGTTTTTGTGGTCCTCAGAGGCTGACATACCCTGACATGATCTCAGAGACAGACACCATTGCCAGCACCAGGCAGTTTTCAGACACAATACTGAAGCTTGGGAAATCCCTTGCCCTTGCCATCATAGCAAAGGGCAGAGCTTCCGCTAACACCTGGACATCTGGCTCCGAGGCCAATTCCTCTGCTTAATCTGTCTAGATTGAGAGGATGCTGCATCTTTCTCCACATGTCTTTTGTCCCATGACTCTGGAACAGGCACATCTTTTATTTTGCTTCACACGGGTAACACTCCTCTGGCCCTCAAATAATATTCTTATGTCTGGGTATGCTACCCATGGGCTAATCTGCTCCTACCCATGGACACTGTTGGCACTTTTCCTCTATGGAAGTCTCTCTCAACTTTTCAAGTCCTTGTCTGTACACACAAGGGGGGGGGGCATGAGTAACAACTGTGTGGAAGTATGTGCTGGATCTCTTGTGGAAGGAAATGGCATTTTCACTGTAATAGGAACTGAGATGGCTTAGAATACTAATAGGGGGGAAATTAGGTAATCAGGCCAAGTTATCATCGTGATTAAAAAAAAAAAAAAAGAATCGGTGGGCGTATCCCTAAGCTAAGTTGTAGATATACAGAGTGATGTTTATTACACAGTCTCTGTCCTCAGTGTTTGCTGCATAACATACAGGCGACAGGAAAGTCCTTATGTATGAGTTTTAAAAACTGACACTCTCTGGGCTGGAGAGCTGACTCGGCAGTTAAAAGCACCGGCTGCTCTTCCAGAGGATCTGGGTTCCGTTCCCAGCACCTATGCAGAAGCTCACAACCACCTGGAACCCCAGTCCCAGGGGACCTGCAGCTCTCTTCTGGCCCCCACAGACCCCAACACAGTCACACATGCAGACGGGCAGAACACATACACATTAAAAAAAAAAAAGAAAAGCATTAAAGTGACATGCTCCCGTTTTGTGAGAGAAGGTTGGGGGTTCGGGCCTCCCCTTTGCACCAAAGCCCCATCTGGCTGCCTCTGGACGGCTCCTGTTTTGAGGTTGTCTCACTCTCTGCTCTGATGCTGCCTGTCTGCCCTACATGGAGGTATATTGATTTGCTTTTGCCTCTGGGTCAGGCACGGGGCAAATGAGACAAAAGGCAAAGCACCCCCAGGTGGTGGTGGTGCACGCTTTTAATCCCAGCACTCAGGAGGCAGAGCCAGGCGGATCTCTGTGAGTTCGAGGCCAGCCTGGTCTACAGAGCAAGATCCAGGACAGGCTCCAAAACTACACAGAGAAACCCTGTCTTGAAAAAACAAACAGAAGAAGAAGAAGAAGAAGAAGACGAAGAAGAAGAAGGAGAAGGAGAAGGAGAAGGAGAAGGAGAAGGAGAAGGAGAAGGAGAAGGAGAGGGAGGGAGGGAGGGAGGGAGGGAGGGAGGGAGGGAGGGAGGGAGGGAGGGAAAGAAGGAAGGAAAGAAAGAAAGAAAGAAAGAAAGAAAGAAGGAAGGAAGGAAGGAAGGAAGGAAGGAAGGAAGGAAGGAAAGAAAGAAAGAAAGAAAGAAAGAAAGAAAGAAAGAAAGAAAGAAAGAAAGAAAGAAAGAAAGAAAGAAAGAAAGAAGGAAAGAAGGAAAGAAAGAAAGAGAAAAAGGCAAAGCACCAAGCCAACTTTTTCTCTCTTCGTAGAATTCTAACAAAAACCGGAGCAGAAACAAACACCCTAGGTTAGCCTCTTACAGGAGCCTCATTAGCTAATGACACTGCCTGATGTTAAAAAGCCTCCTCTGGACCTTTCAATCAAGTGCTTCTTTTTGGATTTCCCTTAGCAGGCCTCCCTCCTTTTTGGGCTCACCCCAGGAAGTGTATCAGCCATGTGGGGCAATAAAAGCCTCAATAGGATCCTGTTCCACAACCCACAAGCTGTTGCCTCATTCTCAGGAACAGTTAAACAATTATCTTCACTATCTCTTCCACCTCAACCTCCCAAATATGTGTCCCCATTCACAGGAAGATTGACTGATGTTTGTTGACTGCCCATTTACCCAAGAAATTAACAGAAAGTGCGTGCATGGGTGTGTGTGTGTGTGTGTGTGTGTGTGTGTGTGTGTGTGTGTGTGTGTGTATCACTATGGCCCCTATACACATTAGGGACATGCCCCCATCTCCCTCTATCTCTTGGTCTCTCTCTCTCAAACACACATTTTTTTAAACAATCATGACAAAATACGTATCTTTTATAATTGAATTTCTATTCTAGCATTTCACAAACTTGGAAAAAAATTGAAATAGATCGAAAACTTTGAGGCTACCTAAGAGAGTTGAGATGATTTAACCCAACAAGATAGGAACAATGAAATGATGTACATTTTTGGACTATGAAACAACACATAAGGAGCTCTGAGACTTCCATCTCAGAATGACTGGGAAATGCAGGAGGCTGGAGGTAGATGGGCCATGAGAGGAAAAGGATGCAGAGCCCTTGTCCTGATAAAACTCCCTTCAGGGATTTAATGTAAGTTTGCAAGAAACTTGTACCTCAAATTATAAAGTCTTTGAGCAAATGGTTGTAAACGGAAGCCATCCAGCAGGGAGAAAAGTTTTAACTGAAGCAGGGAGAATCCAGATGAACCAAACCCTAAGCCTCCTCCCATAGTACCCGCTCTTCAGATGGGGTGTGGTCTCTATCCTATGCCACACCGTCAGTGGCCCCTTAATGTTGTGCAGAGCAGATTAGGTTTGACCACACCCGTTTTGGGGGCCACAGAGACACCCTTAGAAATGAGAACTCGGGAACTAGTGTAGAACTCTACTGCCAACCCAGCATGACCTCACTCCCCTCCAGTGTTTCCAATCATCCTCCACTCCAGATTTTCAGAGAAAGAGAAAGTGGAAGAGATGGAGGTCAGATGGATGGAAAGCAGTTGTGTGCTCTTTAGTTTGAGGTATCAACTTGGCATGACCTGGCATCGACTGGAAACAGTCTCACTGAGGCATCACCCCAATCAGACTGGCCTGTTGGGCACGTTTAAGGGTTTGCATTGATTGTTGATTGGCTGTTAAATAATTAATCTTACATGCTCTAGCACTTTACAACTTTAAAAACTATTGAAATAAATCAAAATCTTTGAGGCCACCTAAGAGAGCTGGGTCCTTAAAATGTCTAAGAGAGAAGAAAGCCAGGTTGGCAGGCAAAGAGGTTGCACGTGTGAATTCTTATCTCTCTGCCTGCTCTTGCCAGTGGATACTATGTTGTGTAAGTTCCCCTTTGACTTCCTTGGGAGAATAGACTGTGACTTAGAATTGTAAACAAAAGTAAGCCCTTCGTCCTGTATTGTTTTGGTCAGGCTTTTTAATCACAGCAACAGAGATTAAGCCTAGACAGTGGGGACAATAAGGCGGGCTAGGTAAATGTGTCTCCAGAGCCACCGATTGGTGTGGAAGTTTTTGTCTCCCCCTGCCTCAGCCACATGGCAGAGTGGCTCATCTTGGAGACTCTGGGTGGCAAGACTTCCTTGAGAGCGATTCAGTGGTCTGCTAGCTGCCATGAACACACTGAGCAGTCAGCAAAGACCCATGGCAGGTGGAGGAATGCTCAGCATGTTCACACACACACACACACACACACACACACACACACACACACACACACGTTCGCCACACATTCAGAAGGGCCGTGGCTCAAAATTTAGCTGTCAACTGAGAGGAAGGAAAAGGACATGAGCTCCCAGCCCTCACCAATAAATAATCTACAGTTGATACCCACTGGGAAAGGAAAAATTAGTTTTTCCTAATGGAATCTCAAGTACACTTCAGGGCATGCCCTGTGCCCAGGAGGAGTTGGCCAACACAAAACAAACCCAGCAGCATTTTGTAGACTTTTTGTGTCGTTTGCTTTGTTTGGGCCTTTATTTATTTATTATTTATTTATTTATTTATTATTTTTTCTGGGGGGTGTCTTAATAGTCTTTTGTTGTATATTTTGGTTTCTGCTTGTGTGGGCTTGTGTGTGTTTCTTGGTTTTGTTTGTTTGTTTGTTCTTTAAAGAGAGACGCTGGAGCCGGGTGGCAGTGGCGCACGCCTTCAATCCCAGCACTCCGGAGGCAGAGGCAGGCAGATCTCTTGAGTTCGAGGCCAACCTGGTCTACAGAGTGAGTTCCAGGACAGGCACCAAGACTACACAGAAAAACTCTGTCTCAGGAGAGAGAGAGAGAGAGAGAGAGAGAGAGAGAGAGAGAGAGAGAGGGAGAGGGAGAGGGAGAGGGAGAGGGAGAGGGAGAGGGAGAGGGAGAGGGAGAGGGAGAGGGAGAGGGAGAGGGAGAGGGAGAGGGAGAGGGAGAGGGAGAGGGAGAGGGAGAGGGAGAGGGAGAGGGAGAGGGAGAGGGAGAGAGAGATAGTGCTGCTAGTTGTGGCACACAGATGGATCTCTGTGAGTTCGAGGCCAGTCTGGTCTACAGAGCGAGTTCCAGAACAGCCAACCCTGTCTTGGAAAACCAATAAATATATATTAAAAAGAAAGAGAGAGAGAGAGAGAAGAGAGGGAGAGAGAGAGAACATAAAATTGGACAAGTAGGGAGGTGGGGAGGATCTGGGAAGGAATTGAGGGAAGTGGAAAACATATTGAAGAAATAAATATATTGTATGAAGAACTTTTTTTCAATTAACAAAATTGTCTGTCAAAGCAAAGGTGAGTAAGACAGGTGCTCCTGCCCTGACTCTTTCCCATGGACTTAATAAAGCTTTCCAAACTATCTGATTCATTCCAACACTCAGTCTCTGGACAGACATGGCACCGATCCACTGGTGTCTGCGCAGAGATGACTGGCCATATGCTATGCTGGGAGTCCAAACTCTAGTTTTTCTCTTCCTACACCCCAGTAACAGTTCCCTCTTCGACTACAGAGCCCTCATTGTCCTTATGAGTGTTTCTTCACACAATGGCTGCTTCAACTGTCCTGCTAAGGCAGGCAAATGAGTTAGCACACTACTGTAAACACATGGATCCACCTTAGGTAAATAGTTGGATCTTTGTTCAGTTCCAGCTGGATGATGATTTCCCTCTAGAGGGAATTTCTAAAGACAGTGTCAAAGGAAGAAAATGCATATTAATTTAATAGGACTGGGGGTATAGCTCGAGGGGGGACAGTACTTGCCTGATATTCATGAAGTCCTGGATTTGACTTCCTGTATTGCAAAAAATTCACCTGACAATGCAAAGCATTTTTCCCTCTCAGGTTTCATTATTATATACCCCACAGTAATTTTATAGACACATACATGCATATATACACATATATTTGCATATGATACATACAGTGCACACATACATGCACATGTATGATTTTATAATAAATATTGCTTAGATTTAAAAGGCAATTTTCATTTTTTTATTTGCATGTATGTGTGTTTTGATATGTAACACATGTGTGCCAATGCCCACACAGGCCAGAAGCCATCAGATCCCCTCAGAACTGGAGTTATATGCAGTTATAAGCTACCTGATGTAGGTGCCGAGAAATAAGCCCGAGTCTTCTGCAAGAGCAATATGTACTATTAACCACTGGGCAATCTCTCCATCCCCTTATTAAATTTTCCACCTTACCCATTTTTAAGAATGCAGTTCCATGTCCTTAAGTATCTATACATGGTTGCATGCACTGTTCATTTTTATCTTTTGATGTTAAGGCAACAAATCACCCTGAGTCTGGATTACATCAGTCAAGATAGCAGTTAGCCCTCCCATATCTGTAAAATGTTTCAACGTCAGAATGTTTCTCTATCTCTGTTTAAGATGAGGATGGTGATAATTAATCCTACAGGCTTAAAGCTAAGATATAGAGACAGGTTCCTATCCACCCAGTAATCCACATCGTCTGAGAGGTATTTGAGCCAAACACAACTGTTTATCTTCCACTGTGGATCCAGGTGACCTCTGTGTCCAAGGAAACCCTCCTTTTTTTCTTCTTTGTTCTCACTTTTTTCTGTGCTGTTTATTTCCATGAAAACTTCACAGTCACAGCCACTGAAACATTTAAAACCAAACCTACTCACGGCCTGTCAGCATAAGGCACCGTCTTATTCTTGTTTGTTTCATTTCTTGGCTTTGGTTTTGCTTTCGGGACAGGAGCTCATAAAGCTTGCCACATAGTCCAGGCTGGCACACTGTTAGGCTGGAATGTAGACCAGGCTGGCCTTGGATTTCTGATCCTCCTGCTCCTACTTTCCACTGCTGAGCTTACCAGTGTGTGCCACCCACTCCCAGCACCTGTTTCATCTAGAAAGACAAGTTTTGTAATCATTTTAATGATTTGTCTTTCTGTATGTCCTGGTAAGTTAGTGACTGTCGGAACACCTGATGCCACACCACACAGGAAACGATGGTCTGACTGACAAGTTGACCAAAAGGAAGCTGCTTGTGTCTGGGACCATTTGCTTGTTGAGAGGAAAGTGTACCCCAAGGTCTTAGCGAATCAAGATCTCTACTCCCCTTAGCCCTTGGTCACAGGGGTTTGTGAGTTCAGGTTGACTCCATTCTTTCTTCAGTTGCAGGAGTGAAAATGAAGTGTCCTTTCATCTTCATTTCTACAACTACTGGTTTTTAGTCACATCCACACATTCACACTTGCCTCATGATCACACCCCCACCTGCTTTCTCTGCCTCTCCCTGGAGTTTATCTTCTGTGGTTCCACTGGCTAAGCTACCACACTTCCGCTTTTGGTATTAGCCTTCAATTGTTTCCCATTGCCTGTGATGGATAACTCAAGTCCCTTGACAGAATCTCAGGGAAAGAGATTAGATGGACCCGTTTTTACCTGGTACATTTATTTCCCATTCTTGCACCTGGCAGCTTCATTCAAATTACATCCACTTACTGCCCGGCGTGGGCATCACCATGTTTCCTCTATTTGTTCTGCTTTCTGTGAGTCTTCTGATGGTCAACAGTCACAGCTCCCTGAGGATCCATGCAGCCTGAGTTCCTGCCACGTCAGGCCCACCACTAATCTTCTCAATATTAACATAAATTATTCCCATAGAACAGGCCAAAAGGTAGAAGCTGAGTCAAGTAACATAGCCAAAGAGAAAAATAAACTCAGCCCTTTGAGTCTCAGGCTGACTTCAAATACCACATTCTTTCTACTGCCCTTATCAGATGTGAGCTCAGCTAGCTCCCAATTCCTAACATTTCTTTCTAATCTTCTAATTTGTGAATTAAAAGTTTGCTATGAAGTGATGGTCCATTGAGTGTTCGATATAGGGCTCTGGTTCTTCGACTGCTAGATGTTGTCTACATCTTTCTGTCTAACTGCACAGGGACCTTTTGACTACAGACTCCACCCCTTCCAGTTTTTAGGCTTCCCTTTATCTCTGTGAACATGAGAGCTTGGTTTCTGAATTTTCCCCGAGGCACTGCCATTTCGTTGGCCCACGTGAACCACACCACAGGGTTCCCAAGAGATTCGATAGACATTTCTCATCTTGATTTTCTCGGGCTCTTCCATCAGAGATATCTACCAACCTACTATTTCAGTCCATAGATTATTATAATATCAAAAAACTCCAGTACTTTCTTTAGTCATTAAAACCATAGACTATGGTGTCTCTTCAAAGTGTAGAAATCTTCCACCTTCTTTAAAGTCTAGAATGTACAAGGCCTTTTCTAAAACACATTGGTCTTCTAGTGATCATCTTTAGATCTGTTCTTAGCTTTGAACTGAAGGAAGCTGTATGTTAATCTTCTCATCAACCCAAATTTGAGCTTTAATAACAAGATGCATAATTTGACTTACTCTAGAAGGAAATTTTAAAATCTGGTGGCACACCTAGATTTCCTCTAGTATCTGAGGGGTTTAGATAACAAATGGTTAACATTAGGTCCTAGGCTCTAGAACTGCACTCATTATCCAACAATGTAGAGACTGACCACATGCAGCCATTTGAATTTTAAATACTTGAAAGTAAAGAGTTGGGTAGGGCGGCACATCCCTTAAGTGCCTTAACTAGCAGGCAAATGAGGATAAGATCACTTGGACCCAGGACTTCAAGACAACATAGCAAGATACTGTCCGCAACGTAACATGTTGTTAACTTAAGATTCAGTTCCTTAGTTGCATTAGATACGTATCAGGTGCTCCATGGTGGGATGTGGTTGTGGCTACCACATTGAACCACACAGCTGTAGAACATTTCTATTTTTACAAAAATAATAACCTATCTAATGTACTGAACAACAGGGCCCTAAAAGCTTATCACTGGTTTTGTTGAGAAATATGTATTTAATGTCACTTATGGCAGCTGAACCCGTGTCTGTTTATTACTTCTTTTATGTGAGGATTTTATTCATCATTTCCCAACACAACACAACACACCTAGTACCTACCATGTGCCCAAAAGCTGGGTAACAGGTGTTCTTTGGATAAAATTGGCACTCCAGTCTACCTGTGCTGTTAGGTGCTAGTGGAACGTGAATTTAAAAAGTCATCGTTAAAGAAACAGAAAGAAAAGCAAACGATGCTGAAACCACTAATCTACATTTCGCAGATTCGGCCAAATGCTAAACATCAATCTGTGACAAACTGTTGACACCACGCTGTCCCCGCTTGCACAGCTGTGAATGGCAGCTGCATCAAATCGGCCCAGAGATGTTTATTTTTGAAATGTGCGCTGACCCCTTTCTAGGCCCAAAGGAGGAAAATGTCATCTTTGCTCACTTCTCAAGAAAACTGTTAGAATTCTACACTGGCTCCAAGGGGGATTGCTGGTCCTTGGGGTGCTTGCTGTGATTCCCTCTTCAAAGGCGCCATTTTGTCTCTAGTCAAGGTTATAGGATGAATAAGAGAAATCTATCACCCTCTGAGTCATATTAGCCTCTTTTCCTACAAAGAGGATAAATGGAATACTGAGTTTGTATTTATGAACTGTATGATTCTCTAATTGCTGTTTTGGATATCAAAAACTGTGGGGGCTGGAGAGATGGGTCAGCACTATGTTATGTATGTTAAGAGCACATACTGCTCTTACAGGGGACCGGGGTTCAGCCCCAATGCCCACACTGTGCAGCTCATAACTGCCCGAAACTCCAGCTCTGGGAGTTCCAAGGCCTTTAGCCTCCGTGAACACCTGCATGCGTCTCTGTGTGTGTGTGTGTGTGTGTGTGTGTGTGTGTGTGTGCGCGCGCGCACGCGCACACATGAACATACACACACTCACACAAGAAATAAAAACAAATCTTTAAAAAAAAAAAAACAGTGAACCCCTCCCACAACAGGACTGTTAGAGTCAGACTTTAAGCCCCATGACCCAGGAGGTCATAACTCAAATGGAAATGATGAATCAACTATAATTGATAAATCAACTAATATTCACAAATGCATCTCCCTGGCTGGAATTAAGCCTTTTAAGTATCAATAATATCCTAATTTTATTTGAAATTTTTTAAATGGCATTTATTTGTGTGTTTGTTCTGTGTGTGTGCCTGTAAGTGCCATGACTCATGTGTGAGGACAGAGAGCATGTAGAAGTTGGTTCTCTCCTTCCACCTTGTGGGTCCTGAGGTGGAACTCAGGGCACCAGGCTCAGCACCCAGTGCCTTTATTCTCTGAGTCATCTTTCTAGTTCATTGACACAATTTTAATGAACAAATACATACAGCTAGAAACAAAATGACCATGAGGAGAGACTTTTGCTCAGATTTCTTATAGTTCCATACAAAATCACAGTAATGGCACACCACCGGTGTGATGAGCAGTGGAACTAAAGGGTAGATGCTGGTTACAGACCTGGAAGGAAGCCTCTAGAGTCTGTAAATGGTTCAGCTATGTCTAATCTAGTGGCTGGCTCTGTCCTTTGATCCTCAGGCAAACTTTATTAGGGTACACAATATATCACCACAACAGGAAGACCAACGCAGGCAACAGGAAACCTCCTGCATCCTGGAAAGCTACAAACTCACATCACCTACAGCAGGGCCAGAGCAGTACCGCTCCAAGGCAAGTTCTAAGACTATTGGAATTGCCTACCCGCTGTCGATGAGGTCCAGAATGCTTATGTAATAACGCTAACGGGTCACTTGCCTTCTGGATTCTCATCGTCATGAATGTTCAGTGGGATTTTCCAGAAACTCTATGACCATCTGAAAAAGTAAGTAAGATCTCCTCTCATTTTCCAACAACATATTTGTGTGAGGCTATATTTTCAAATACATCATCCAAAACATCCAATGTCAGGACAGATTAAATACTCCGCAAACATGAGGAAACAGCTGTTTTTTGTCATGTGAGACATTAAAGACATTTGCAAAACTGCAAAACAAAGCCACACCTCCTAATAAAATATATGTTTGGGGAAATACAGTAATTAGTGATAGTCTTATTACTATTTAATGATTTGTTATTTTAAATGGAGTAATAACAAATAGAAATGTTCTCAGTGATTACCCGTATCATTAAAAGTTCTTTGGGGGCTCTCCAGTAAGTTTTAAGTATTCAGCGCCAACTTGGGACCAAAGAGTTTAAGACAGCTCTACAACATGGAATGTACAAACAAACAGAAGGTGAATAGCTTCCCAAACAATAGTTTACTGAAGAAGGAAAATAGCAGAGAGAACTGTTTCTCAGATGGTCAGGTGCTGTCAGGGATGTTACTGTGCCTTTTCATCCAATCAGCTAATTACCCATGGCTTTATCAATGGCTACATCTAAGACTTAATTTTTCCCTCATAAACCAAGCCATTCCTTTGCTCGGCCAAATATTTGCAAGCTCTTTCCAGTTGCATACAAACTGTTTTGTTCTGCAAAACAGTTACGTTAAGATCCTGTGTTTACCATAGTTTTAAATGAGGAATTGGTTTTAGCTTGAGAAGATGACTGGAACATTGGCAGCCTGAGCTGAGGCTAGCTGTATAGTAATGGCACATGAATATCGTGTGTGTGTGTGTGTGTGTGTGTGTGTGTGTGTGTGTGTCTTTGCTGATTATTGCAAGGAGCATGAGTAACCTGTTGCCTAAGTCATCTCTATCACATCCTCTTGGAAGCATATTAGTTTTTTTATTTTCACATGACATATTTTGGGGTTAATGATACCAATAAATTTTACATCGGCGGGGCAGCGGTGGGGCAAGACTTTAAACCCAGCACTTGGGAGGCAGAGCCAGGCAGATCTCTGTGAGTTCAAGGGCAGTCTGCTCTACAGAGCGAGATCCAGGCACCAAAACTACACGGAGAAACCCTGTGTCAAAAAGAAAAAAAATTTACATCAAGTCAATGTTTTGAATCTAACAATGCTAGCAATTCTGGATTCTTGTTTGTTTCTGAGCCCTAGGTGTGGAACATGGGGCCTTGTCTAAGCCAATGTCATCTACACATTGAGTTACAGCTTTAGCCTCGGCAGTGTTCATTTTGACCAAAGGTGACTACTAAAGAGAACAGGAGGTGTATGCGTGCATGCATGCGTGCGTGCATGCACACATACATTCTTTTAAACAGACATCATTCCAGCTCCTTCTTTCAATAACCCTTATCAATTCAGAGAGAGAGTTCACTGTTGTTCATTATTCTCTATTGATCCTTTTGCCACATGCCCAGAGCCACACCCTCCTTCTTCTGTGTCCCTACAGTCTCCCTTCTGTCTGAGGCAGGTTTGCCATCACAGCTCAAGTCATATCACCACTGTCGAGCTCTGCTACTGCTTCAGGGACCCTGCCTGACCTAGACTCCCCTCAAAAGCTTCACACACAGGCTAATGTCACCATGGTCTAGTGACTGAAGCCCAAACCAAAGAGATGTGCTGACTGCTTGGGAACGTAGACTTCTCTGTTTCAGTTCCCCCAGACCTGGCATAGAAAAACTCTGAAACTATTTAGTCCCTGGACACTTCCTTATTAACATTTTCTCCCATCCCACCCAACCCTACTCATCGTTCAAGCAGCATTTCAGGCTCCATCAGCTTGTAATGATTTCATGACCACTCTTTTTCCTTGAGGCATTCAGTATGTTGTACTCTAGTAGACATTGCACCATGAGTCTGTTCTTTGAAATAACTTTGAACTTCAATCATTTTCCTGCAGTTCCCCTGTGTCATAGAAAACAATACACTTGCATTTCCAGGGGTACTACAGTGCCTGTTTCTCTGTAAGGTGACTAGAATTGGTTATATTGGAAGTGGCAAGGCAGAGTTGAGAGCCAGGGAGATGGATCACAGACTAAAGAAGCACTGGCCACACAAGCTGGACTGCCTGAGTGTGCATCCTGTGAGACCATATGAAAGCCAGACATGGCGCTGTATGTCTGTCATCCCAGCGCTGCTACAGCAAGATGGCAGGCAAAGACAAGAGACTGCCTCAGAAGCTTATAAGCTAAGACCTAATGTTGACCTCTGACCTGCACACTTACGTTATGGCATGTGTGTGTCCTAACACATGGACATGTACTCTCACATGCACAAACATGAATGTGTTTTTAAAGTGTTTGAGAGATAACTAGCCCTAACTGATTCTGCTTAGATTCTCTGCAAACTGGTGTATCACCCAGGAGAGTTATTTATTTCTGTTGTCCTATCCTCTGGATATGGACAATGGCTAATTTCTCCTCTGCTTTTTTTTTTTTTTTTTCACTTTGTATGCACTTGTCAACTCTGTGAAAAACTGGGCTTTCAGAACAGATAGGGCTGAACATTATCACAGGTAGATATGTGTTGTAAGAATTTAGCAGAATCACTGTAGGGGGAGATATTAGAATGAACAGTTGTTTTTAGAAGTATTTTGACCTTGAAAAATCCTTGGGAAAACAGTAACTGTTTCCCATGATCTATAGAATTGTTTTTGCTGAAGGGGCTTTGCAGCCATCCCATGACATTGGTCACAAGACGCCTCAGGCACACCTGAGGCTCTTATATTATTGTGCATTGCACACGATACATAATAAAGGACCAGAGTCATGGAGGCATGTGATACTCTCCTTCAATAAGACATGTAAATTAAGATTAGGGACCTTGGTATGAGGAAATACTTTGTATAACTTTCAAGAAATACACCTTTGTACGGCTGTTAGTCAGTCCATCAGAAGAGGCTAGACCTTCCTGCTGCCACATTAGGCCTTAAAATTTTATCTTGGGAGTGGCTTCTTTCTTCAACTGACCTGTACTACCAAGTGTACCCCAACAGACATGCCTTTCTTCCCCCAAGGAATGGTATGCCCTCAGCCCTGTCCCAGACAGCCTCATGGTCCTTCTACCTTTTAAATCTGGCCTTAGCAATACTAAAACACTCAGTCTATCTTGAGTCCCTAGATTCTTTGGGGAGCTGAAGGCCTTGTGTTCACTCTCACACAAAGATAAGACTTACCACAGTTTCAGAAAGCTGTATAGACCATTTAAGTCTCATGTGTTTTATAGAGAAAGCTACATTTAGCTAAAGGTACAAAGGTGCTAAAATTGTGGTTTTAAATGTTATTAGCTCCCAGAATCCACAAAGTAGGGAGATTATAAATGGGGGCAATTTTGTTTTCTTAGCTTCTAAAACGAGAAAAGGGGGAAGAGAAATTGCATGTTATAGAGGAAAGATTGCATATGTTTTTGTGGTCCTATATTTAATTTGCTCACCTCTTTCTGCTGCTGCTGGGAACTAAGAGGAAATACTATATCCAAAACACCCGAGTGTGGCAATTTAAAATTAAAATATGTAGTTCTTTGTATTCAAGAGAAGCTCTGCTTTGGAGCTCTGCTTCCTCTTCTTCAGTACTGAAAAACGGACTAACACTGTACATTGCTGCAGATGACAGAGTTGGCACATCCATGTTGGCATATCCATTGTACAAGTCTGCGTGGAAATCTTTGTTCCGGGAGACGTTGAAACAACATCTGGTTTCCTGATCTGTTTGAAGAATTTTGAAAATAGCTAAACCATAATATATAACAAAAAAAACAACATGTCTATCACCAAGAATTGGCAAAGATTTGTCATATTTCCTTAATTGTTTGTTTGTTTGTTTGTTTGTTTAATGTGTGGGTGTTTTGTCTGAAGGTATGCCCATGCACCACATGCATGCTTTGCATGGAGGCCTGAAATGTTTGTGGAGGCCTGAAGATGGTGTTAGATTCCCAGACAGTTGTGAGCCACCCTGTGGGTGCTGGGAATCAAACCTGTGTTCTCTGGAAGAGCAAGAATTACTCTGAGTCATCCCAGCAGCCCCTTGGTCTTTCTACTATAAAAGAACATGCACTTAAAGTCGGAATTTGGTTATCATCCTTCCTGGGGCCCATTTGCCACCATTACTTGCCAAAGACTATCATGACTTTTCTGGGGTTCCTCTGAGGTCGCTACTTTACCTATCAAAGTCAGTCTTGCTCATCAGGATGGCATGCCCAGGAATCAAGTCCTGGAAGATAGAGATGTTCTTTCTGCAGGAAAAATTCATCCCTGATGCTCAGTCTTTCTCCTCTTTTTCTGGCCACTGACTGGGGGGCGCGATGCATGTACATGTATGTCAAGGACAGACGGTGATATTACAGTTCATGCAAGTATTGTTTTCAGGTCCCACGTGGGCTTCTCAAGGTCAAAATCCAGGTCAGTCTGTAGACTTCAAGAGGAACAATTCCGAGAAGAATGAGCCCTAAGGAGAACTCCAAAGGTTCTGATGAATAGCATTGCATCATATTATATCACCAATTGCAAGACAAGAGCCAGTCTGAGGTCAGGCCAATGACTTTGATTACAGGAGCAGTTACAGTAAGCTATGCCAGCTCTTCAGACCACTAATGGATTAGATTCTTCACAGACAGACAGACAGACTTCCGTCTGGATGTGAAAACACTCCAGTTCACATTTCCTTTTTCTTTGTCACTGTTGTTTGGGTTTGTTTGTTTGTTTGTTTGTTTGTTTAATTCTACAGAAAAGCTGAAACAATAATACTTGACACCCCTCATCCTCATCCCTTAAATCATTTCAGATTTTTAACATTTGACACAATCCATGTGCTTATATAAATTCTTTCCCAAACCACTTGAGTATATAAATTGCGTGAAACAGAATGAGTTCTTAGTTTTTGTCAGTATGTATGTATCTCTTACAAATGATTATCAAACCTTTAAAACATAACAACTTTATATTATTTGATGGCCTATCTTGAAATTTATTCATCTGAGTTCAAATTATTTTATAATCCTTGTTTAACCCTTGCTTTTTTTCCACATCAAGATCTAATGAAGATTATGACCTTGTTTTCATTATGGATCATTAGCATAGATTGTCCCTAATGTTTTAAATACATATTTGTTATGATTTGAAATTTTTATACATGTATGCAATGGATCTTGCTCATATCCACTGCTCATTCCACCCTAAGCTCTCCCCAGGACCCACCAGCACATTTCCTTCTCAATTTCACATGTTCATTTTATAATTCACTGATTTATTAATTGAACCCAGAGTCCAATTAGTGCCGCCCATAGGCATCTGGGGGTCGTGTCATCCACTGGAGCGTGGAGAACCTACCAGTGGCCACTCTGGCATCTTGCCTGCGACTTCATGAGCGCCTCCTCCTTCTACCTGCTGGGATTTTCACTGGCTCGATACCATGCAGGTCCTGTGTAGGTACCCACAGCTACTGCATAAGCAACAGCCATTTCACAGCCGGAGGACAGCATTGCCACAGCGCTCCTCCATTCTCTGGTTCTTATGTTCTTTCCATCCCCTTTCCCATGATGGTCCCTGAGCCTGGGTGGGAGGGTTTATACAGATGTTCCTTCTGTGGTGGAGCTTATTCTCAGCACTTTGAACAGTAATACATCTCAGCATTAACTACCACCCACTGCAATAAGACTATTCTCTGGCCAAGAATGGGAGCAGCACATATCTATGAATATAACATAAAAATTTAGACGGCAGAAGGACAACATGACCATTTACAAAAATACACATCAACTACTGAGTCTCCACTAGGGTGTATTACTTCATTAGTCATGGGGATTTTTTTCTTGTTGTTGTTGTTTTGTTTTGTTTTTGTTTTGTACCACGTTTATAATACCAGTCATGAACTCCCTTCAGAAGAGTAGGCCTCAAATCCTATCATGGGAGTGGTCGGTTACCCCTATAGACAGTCTTATTACTATTACACAGTGAGCATGTCTTGCCAGGAGGGTTGGTATTATAACATGCAAGGGCCAGCAGTACGTGAGATCACTGATGTCTTTTCTCTCTCAGCAGCCTGCCTAGCAAGCCCCTTTCAGCACTGTGAAAGTTAACCAGCAGGGAGAGTTTCCTGGTCTGTTGAATTCTTATTTCTCCGGGTCCTGCAACCAAAGTGTCTGGTGTATTCAGCAATGGGATCTTACCATCTAGTTGAGGTGGGCAGGCAAGAACAATGGTAATGACCTGTATTGTTCTGGGGCCTTTCTGACCAATAACTTTTAAAGGCCAAGGACTACTAGTCCAAAGACACAAATTAAGAACCGCACTGCACTCCTGACAATGTCTAGTGAAACCAAGACATAAACACGCTACCATGGGATGTAGCAAGTTCTCTAACTCGGGGAAAGGAGGCTTGAGTATGAGGGGGAAATGTGAGCTGAGCTTAAATAAAGAGAGATGTCAGGCAACCCATGTGAAGACAAGAATGAGGCAGGCGTGGATGTAAGGGAAGAGGGCTGTCATATGTGACTATAGATGTGTTCCAAGTTAGTGAAAGAAAACCTCACTTGTCTTTGAGGGCTTGGAATATAGTTCAGTGGTAGAGTGCTTGCCTAGCATGAGCAAGGCCATAGGCTCAATAAAAAGAGGGAAAAAAAGGAGTCGGATTGCTTTTATCCTGAGGGTTGGAATGCCAATGGAATGCTTTAAGCAAATGCGATTGATTTATCACAGGAGATCATGATGACAGTCCTGACGGGGAAAGGATCCCAGTTGAAGAAGAGCAGTTCTGTCAGAAGTCATGACATTGTCACAGACGGGAAGTGAGAGAGGCAGTGCTCGGTGGGGGAGGGGAGGGATAAATTCCAAAGATACTTGGGAGGCTGAGGGGCTGGGACGAGCTGACAGGAGGTGAGAATGTGAGTCAGAGAAAGGAGTCTGAAGCAGATGGCCAGCTCAGGCGTATCTCACATGCCTCCTGGGGACAGTGACTGTTGGGTCCCTGAGATGAAAACTTACCTGTACACGTTCACCACATGAGGAAGGCAGGAATAAGAGTCTCAGCAGGGAAAGGGGGACCCAGAGAGGAAAAGAGGCTAACGCAGAACCCATGAGCTGTGGGGGGCAGGGAGGGGGCAGGCCAGACAGGGCCTCTGGGCTCACACTGGCTTTAAGGGAACTTGCTAACGGAATGGCAAGGGCGGAGCCGGCAGAAAGGGAAGGGAGCACTGTGGTTTTGTTGAATGTCATCCCTGTGTCCTCTGCTGACCTTCAGGATTTCCTCTCCCTACTTTAAAAGGGAAAAAAAAAAAAATCTGGTCAAAACAATTTATCAAGAGTGAAGAAAAATTGTTACGATTCTTGAATGTCCTATTTTAAACATTTTATCTTTTTTTTAATTTCCTTGTACTTCCCATCAACTACTGTCATTATGAATTAGTAGATGCTTTGTTGTGAAAAGATGAACTCTAGAGAAAACAAATGAAACAGTTCATGGGGGCAGGGGATCATAAATCAGATATTGATCCTCCCGTGTATCCCTCTCCTGTTCTCTTTCAAATTCATAGCCTCTTTTTTTTTCATTGTTGCTGTTTGTATATATTTCTAAATACATAAATACAACCTGCTCAGTCTGTATAATGTGACTTATATGTATACATTTCAGGGCTGACCACTTGGTATTGGATAATCAATTTCTGTTTTCCCTGGGGAAGACTGTTTGTCCTGCTCTCCACATTCCATAGTTGCCTGCCATTCTTTGTGTAGGGTGAGGACTCATGAGCTTTCTTCTGTCCATGTTGGGTTTGGGGTTTTTTTGTTTGTTTGTTTTTCTTTAAAGATTTGTGTTCATTTTATACATGACTATTTCACCTACCTGCAAGTGTTAGGACACTGTATGCAATACACGTGGAAGCCAGAAGAGGGCACCAAGATCCTCTGGAATTGGAGTGACAGCAGGCAGATTGTGAGCCACGACGCAGGTGCTGGAACTGAACCCAGGTCTTCAGGAAGAGCAACGGGTGCTCTTAACCACTGAGCCATCTGTCCACCCGCAGACCTCTAAGTTTTAAGTCTTGGTCTCCAATGCAATTGTATTTCTAGGATCTTTCAAAGCTTTAAACTCCAAAGCTGCCCAGAGTTTCCCAGCTTTTTGGAGACGCAAAAAGAAAGAACAGGTTAGAAACAATAATGTTGAGGTCAGAAGAAAAGGCGGATGATGGTAGAGAAGAGCCACTGGTTTTTTTCTTTTTGGTCCCCCCCCCCCCCCTGCACATTGCATAGGAGCCAATCCTGCCCAGTGTGAGTTGTGATGTTTCTCTTTGTGCAGAAGTTTTGAGGTAAGGAAGAGGAAGTGGCCACAAAAGTCAAAGCAAAGCAGCAGAACCCATGTCTGCTCTCCACTTCTACACGAGCCATTCTCTTCTTCCTGACCAGTGTGTCTAGGTGCCTTGCAGCCTAACACAGCCCAGAGTCAGCACAGTGGAGAGGGGGGCCGGATGCGTTTCTTGGATGAACTGTGATCTGAGCACACTTGACCAGCACGCAGATGTCGTGAGCTTTCACCGAGACGTAGATTCATTGGAATGTCATCTGCTACCTGCTAATCTTGGTGTGTGTGTGGGGGGGGGGGTGGCTCTGCTGCCAGACCCACTTCTCTGCTGGGCAAGTAGAGGGGAGGCCGCAGCTAGCAAACTGCACTCAGATCCCTGGCACGAAGAAAACCATTGACTCTGGGCCAGGTGATTTTCATTCTCAAACACATCAGCGGAGGAGGCTTTAAATGCACAGTAGAGCGAATGTGGTCACCAGCACCAGATCACCACACTTGAAACACGATGGCCTTGGCCGTTGGTGTCCACCTTGGTTACTATTGTAAGACACAGAATATTAACTATTACTTTTTTTTTTAATTGAGTGGAAATGTTATCAGTGCTAAGATGAAACAGCAATCATAAATTCTACTTCTGATGTGGAAACAGAGAAGCAAGCATATTGACAGGCAACAGGTGTGAACGGTAATCATTTTCCTGGCCAGATGGGATGGGTCTGAGTTGGAGAGGTAGAAGAACTTAGTGGGGTAATAAAGAAGGAAGACTGATATCCAACGCAGGCATTTGATCCTGGGAGCGATAATTCTAGGAGTAAAATGGTTCTCTCACTTCCGCTCCACACACCCCCAACTCACTAGCTCCTCCGTGCTGGCTTGTGTTACGCAATACAAGCAGCACGGGATGGGGGAATAATGGCTCAGGGCTCCTACCCACAGAGACAGAGATGATCACCATGTGCTTAAAATCACTCCTGTGGGATTCCTGAACATGGAACAAAATGTCCAGAAGTGCTGAGGAGTCACCTTGGATTGTATGGCAGATGGGAGGTCTAACGCTGGGTTTGAGAAAACTTTGAGGGATCTTATTTTTATTTAATTGTTCAGATTTCCCTGTGATTTATCCAAGCTTTTACTGGGAAGTAGCCACACAAACAATGGAAACCTTATATAGTATGTCAGTTTCTTTTTAAAATTATTTTGTACATGACGTGCGTTGGGCATGTATGTATGTTTGTGCCGATAAGCACAGGTGAGCACATTCGCTGGCATGGCCGTGGATGCTTCTGGTGTTGGATGTCGCCTTTCATCTTGTTTGAGATGTGGTCTCTTTTCCATTCACCACTGTATACACCAGGCTTTCAGGACTATGAGCTTCCAAATCTTGCCATAGGAGGGTTAGGATTGCAGATACGTGCTGGCACACCCGGCTTTATCTGAGTTTGGAGGATTTCAGCTCGACTTCTCATGACCGTATGGCAAACGCTTGACCCGCTGAGGGCTTTCCCGGACCATCAGTTTCTTTTTAAGACATAATGCACGTAATCCTTTCCAATTCTACTTTCACGTATCGCTATCTCAAGAAGGACGGTAGGTAACAGAAAACATGTTCTTCGTGCTGTGTCTTCTTTCCCGATGGAGGAAGGAAGGCTAGGGCTACATGCTATCCTGAAAAACTTACCGTGGAGACATTTTCCCTTTGCCATATCGACTATGCAAACAAACATCATTCTCAGACTGCTACATCCCAGGAGATGTCAAAACACCACACTGAAGGGATGTTCTGTGAGGGTAAAGATCCCCAAAGGGACCTGATTCATAGGACACGAGTCCCATGAATGTAGCTCTCGGTTTCCTTGGAAAGAACAAGAAGAGGATCCTGTCTGACAACTGATGGGGGGCACAGAAGGAAGGGATGGATAACTTTCACGCTAACCTTTTTTTTGCCCCTTTTACAGTCCTTTCCAAAATACAAGCCTTTCTTGTTTCGAGAGCTGTCTGAAATAGATTATTGGCCAGAGAGGGCAACTGGGCTGTAGTTCACTAACTTACAAAGGGCAGCTCTTACTGGGAGTACGGTGAACATCTCCATCATGACCTCTGCGAGGTCATAAGCCGTGAAGAGAAATAACTTGTCTTATTCATCTTGCTGGGCTCGGGATAGTACTCGACTTTCACTTTTGTCTTTAATGTTACAAATAAAGGAAGAAATTAAGTGAACGTTGCTAAAATCATAATGGCAGTTTCTTAACACAGATTATCATCCAGTGCCTTGTTTTCTCCTGAGTTTGAAGTCTCACAAGAACATTTGAAGTGAGTCCATGGGGCTCTCCAGCACACGTGGTGCCTACATGCACCCCATTTCGTCTCTAGACCATGGCCAGAGTTAGGCCCCAAGCAGTGCACACATTGGTTGCAAGGGTTGGGGGGACTTTCCCAATCTAGAGTACAGCTTGGCCTCTACCACAAGGTGACAGGTCCAGGCTTACAGGCAGATCTTGGAACCAAAATCCTTGTAAGTCCTTGCCCTCATCTACAGTGGTAGCTGACAGAACTTTGGTTTCGCTCTTTTGAAGATCACATGCTTGGTGAGAATGTCAGCAGAAGTACTTGGGCTGAATAGACACTTTTCAGTTCCCATCTTTTCTCCCTTCTTGCTCAATATCCTGAGGACATCATTGAACTTCTCTCTGTGTGTGTCAGCCTGGCACAGGGAGGAAGGGGCAGCTCATTACCATTCCCCTGCACACGGCCCTGCCAGGCATCAGAATATGCCGCTGTTCTTGGAGTTTGAGTGCAGGACAGACCCAGCAGCTAAAAGCCAGGGGATCCAAGCCGTGCCCCCCAGGAAAACCCACTAAATGAGCCTATCCACCTTCCTACCTTCTTCTGCAGCAACCAGGTAACAAGAATGCCCAGGTCTCTCATTTCCCATCAGTGTGCAGATTTTTATAGCAGGGAATGATGCCACCTCCAAGTTCTGGCAGATTATGCTGGATGAATAAGTGAAAGAAAGGCACGTTCTGTTGGAAAATAGCAGAGGAGATGGACATCAGATACTACATCTCAGCCTTAGCCAGAAGGGCAAAAAGCAGATTTAAAAAAAAAAAAAAACCGTAGCCGGGACCGTGTCTGCCTGTCCCTTGCTGTGACTAGGCAGACCCCTTGTGTCTTGCAAACCTCTAGTCCTTGCAACAGAGGCACGACCCTATTGTCTGGAGAGCTGGGCACCAATGATTTGCCTCATTCTAGCTCTGAACCAAAATGTGGCTTTGTCTTGCTGATGGGGGTGGGGGGCACTATGTTCAGTTTCCTTCAGCCTTTAAGATATGGCAGGGCATGGGGCTTCTGTGAGATTCCCACACTGACGGAGGAAAGGGGACAAAGCCAATGACCCTCGTTCTCCAAGGAGGCCCTGGCCAACTGGACAGACAATGACTAACAGCTAAGAGTCAGCCAAGGAAGACGTTGAGAATAGCCAGGGACTACAGATTTGGGTTGCAGCTTTTCTTTTCTTGTATGTGCGGCTGCTGCTTTTGAAGAATATATGAGGCTCCCCCCTCCCCTTTTACTAGATTTATATTGGAGTCATTAAAAAAGAATGGACCTTAGACTCTGCTTCCTATCTGCTGTGTAACTCTGAAAGAGCCATAAAATGTCTGTAAGTTTTCTTCTTTAACAAATGGATGTGATGATCGTACTGGCCACGTGGGTTTGTTGTGGGGATAAAGTTACATGTTGAGAACTAATATCTAACCTTAAATTATTGGTACTTGTTGTATGAAATATATTGGCACCAGGTACAGGTTTGCTCATGTAGAAAAGTAAAAGCGTCTGCCGTCGCGCAAGCAAAGCCATGGATAGATACAGCCTTTCTCTTCCTGCTAGGAGGGGAACTTAGGAGACTCACAGATCAACACATGCGTATACAAGATCACACACACACTTCAGAGAGTCTAGTGCCCCAAGAAACGAGCAACAAACAACAGGTGAAGGTGTTCTTTCCAACACAACCCCGTCTTTAAAACCTTCCATGCAAGGCAATCATTAGCATCCAAGGAATTATTTTAGCACGTTCCAGGAACACTGTGAGAAATCTGGTTTCATATTTCAAAAAAAGGGAAGAAAGGCTGGAAGTACTTAACTTCCACAGGCTGGAGTCATTTCTACTTCCTCGTCATTTTCCATCTCTTTGACTTCCTAACCACCCCCGACACACACCACCACCACCACCACCACCACCACCACCACCACCACCACCACCACCACCACCACCACTTCTTCCTGGAACCAGAAGACCCTTCCTTCTCTCTTCCTCTGGAGAAATGCAAGTCTTGAAAGTTGGCGCCGCCCCACAGAGCAGTTATACTGACATCTAGTGGCCCAAAGATTAAGTGCACATGATGGCTGGGCCGTTTCTCAGCAGTTTGGATGCGTGCATGCTTTTCAGCATCCCACTTGCATCAGAAGTTACCAAGGCAGGCAAGTGCAGGGGTGTTCCTGGGCCTTGCATATGTCTGAGGTTGTGCTGGGAGCTGCCTCCGAGTCTACGTTTCTACAAACGAGAACACAGAGAAAGCCAACCATGTCTTATTATAAGATCTGGGCTCTCAGGCTCCTCGGGTTTGTATGAGGGTTGTGAAGAGCCGTTTGGTTTATGTTAGACCAGGTTAGAGTACTGTGAGTAGTGGGGAAATGGATGATATGTCTGCGCCTCAGTCTCTTTATTAAGTTAAGCACAGATTTGTTAGGTGACACCCAAAAGTCTCCTGACCCAGCACCCAGCAAGAAAGCAATCCACAAGTTTATCTGTTTTCTGTCAGCTGCTGTCTGTGCAGCTACCGATGCCACGGTGAGGGGGGCAGTGCAAGACAGAGATGCCGAGTGAGGTCCCGTGGGGCATCAGAACAGATCCCTTACTCTGCTGCTCTCCTGTAAAACTGTGGGGCACTGAAATGCCGGATGTTTAAGGCTTTGTTTCTTTCTCAAACACTGCGACTCTATGATAGAGCCACCAATTCGACTGGTTTAGCTATAAAGTCCAATTTTACGTCCTTTCTTGTCACTAGAGCTTAGGACTAAGGTGATGGTTTTTTTTTTTATTAAGAATTTTTTTCATTTATTTACACACCAATCAAAGATCCCACTCTTCCCTCCTCCCACCCCCCAGCCTCCCCCCTTAACACCCCCTCCCATAGGGAGGCACATCCAGTAGAGGCAAGTCCAAGCCCTTCCCCCTGCCTCAAGCCTGCATGATGTGTCCCATCACAGGTAATGGGCTCCAAAAATCCCCCTCATGCACCATGGATGGATTCTGATTCTACCACCAGGGGGCCCCCCAAGTAAATCAAGCTACACAATTGTCTCACCATGCAGAGGGCCTAGTCCAGTCCCATGCAGGCTCCACAGCCATTGATCCAACTTTCATGAGTTCCCACTAGTTTGGTTTGGTTGTCTCTGCAGGTTTCCCCATCATGACCTTGATGCACTTGCTCATAGAATCCCTCCTCTCTCTCTCTTACTGGACTTCTAGAGCTCTACCTGGTGTCTGGCTGTGGATCTCTGTGTCTGCTTCCATCAGTCACTGGAGAAAAGCTCCGTGATGACAGTTAGGGTAATTCACCAATCTGATCACTGGGGCAAGCCAGTTCAGTTCAGGCACCCTCTCCACTATTTCTAGTAGTTCAAGCTGAGGTCATCCTTGGGGATTCCTGGCAACTTCCTTAGCACCGGGTTTCTCTCTATCCCCATGATGTCTCCCTCTATAATGGTATCTCTTTCATTGCTTTCCCACTCCATCCCTGTTCCAGCCCAACCATCCCATTCCCCTATGTTCTCATTCCCTATCCCCTACCCTTCATTGCCCACCCCTCATCCCCAGTTCACTCATGGAGATCTCATGTAGTTCCCCTTCCCAGGGCAATCTATGCATCCCTCTTTAGATCTTCCTTGTTAGCTAGGTTCTCTGGAGTTGTGGGTTGTTGTCTGGTTATCCTTTGCTTTACTTCTAGTATCCACTTATGAGTGGGTATATACCATGTTTGTCCTTCTGAATCTGGGTTACCTCACTCAGAATGATATTTTCTAGTTCCATCTATTTGCCTGCAAATTTTATGATGCCATTGTTTTTCTTTGCTGAGTACTATTCCATTGTGTATATGTGCCACATTTTCTTTATCCATTCTCCAGTTGAGGGGCATGTAGGTTGTTTCCAGGTTCTGGCTATTATGAAAATTTCTGCTATGAACATAATTGACAATGTGTCTCTGTGGTATGATTGAGTATTCCATGGGTATATGCCCAAGAGTGGTATAGCTAGGTCTTGAGGAAGATTGACTCCCAATTTTCTGAGAAACTGCCACACTGATTTCCAAAGTAGCTGTACAATTTTGCACTCTCACCAACAGTGGAGGAGTGTTCCCCTTGCTCCACATCCTCTCCAATATAAGTTGTCTTTTGATCATAGTCATTCTGACAAGATGGTGTCTCAGAGTTGTTTTGATTTGCATCTCCCTGGTGACTAAGGATGTTGAGCAATTCCTTAAATGTCTTTCAGCCATTTGAAATTCTTCCTTTGAGAATTCTCTGTTTAGCTCTATAGCCCATTTTTTAATTGGATTGTTTGTTATTTTGATGTCTAGTTTCTTGAGTTCTTTATGTATTTTGGAGATCAGCCCTCTGTCAGATGTGGGGCTAGTGAAGATCTTTTTCCATTCTGTAGGCTGTCATTTTGTCTTATTTACTGTGTCCTTTGGACTACGCTGATTCCTAATTACTGTACAGTTGCTGAGCAGGGTGGAGGAATTGGAATGGCCTCTGCAGTAACCCCCAGACCATGTCCAGAGTGCATGTCCAGGCAGAAGTGAGAAGCCAATAGAAAGCTGTAGAAGCCAAAAGATATTTTCATATCAGAAGCTAGTCTGGGGATTATCTGGTAATGTGGAAAGCCCCAGACTCACCTTGCTTATGTAGTTCTGCTAACCAATTTAGTTGTAGAAACAGGAGACAAGGAAAGCCATGAGGCTGTATAAGCTTAGCATATACTTTGTGTGATGGTTTGTCTTAACTGTCAACTGGATGGGATTCAGAATCTCCATGGAAACAGATTTCTGGACATGCCTATAAGGAGTGTCTGATTAGGTTAATCAATGTGGGAGGACCTAGCCTAATGGAGATGTATGAGAGGTGACAGTAGCTTTGACCTTCCTTTTCCTGTGTTGTAAGTAGAAAATTGCTGCCATGTGGTGGTGGTGCATGCCTTAAATCCCAGCAGTCTGGGAGGGAGAGGCAGGTGGACCTCTGAGTTCAAAGCCAGCCTGGTCCTCAGAGCAAGTTCTGGGACATCCCGGGCTACACAGAAAAAAAACCTGTCTCAAAAAAAGGGGCAGGCACGGTTGGGGGTAGAAAATTGTTACCAGTGTTAGATGAGATTTGCAGAGACAGTTGACTGCAGAGGTGGTCACCCCATCTGCTTTGGTCTTGTCCTCTGTGTCTCCCTCCACTCTACCCGCCCCCCACCATGCCTGTTTTATTTAGATATTTCAGAAATGGATCTATCAAATCTCAGAGGGCTGAAATAGGAGGAGTCTGAACGCTTCCAGGCTAATACTTGCGCCAGTGAGTTTATCCTGTCCTAGGGGATGGCAATTGTGTAGTGGAAGTTGCTAAGACCACGAAGAACTGGGGCAGCAGCAGCAGGGCACTGTCTGCCCAGTGTTCTAAGCTAGTACAAAATGACCGGTCGGAGGAGCCCTTCACTTTCAGCTCCCCTTCTGAGAGTCTCAGTGAATTCAGAATCAGGTCGGCAGAAGCCAAATAATGGAGCTTTAAAGTTCTGAACAGGAACAGGAACAAAACAGTGTGTGGAACAGTAAGGGGTGACTACAATTTGAGCAGGGCACTTTATTGCAATTATAAATAATATGTAACGCTTGTGGGACCAAATTTAGAATGCTATGAGCAATTCACATACAACACTTGAAATCAAGCACTAGATTAAAAACCACAAGTTTTCTGGCCAAGCATGATGGCATGTGAGTCCAACACTCTGAAGGCTAAGGTGGGCGGATTGGGAGTTTGGGGCCAGCCTGGATTACTTAGCAAGTTCCAGGACAACCTGGGTGGGTGTAGAGAGTGAGACCTGCCGTGGGGTTAGGATGCGGTGGGGTGGAGCAACATTTAGTGCATTCAAATTAGTAAAAACTGATACTAAGCTATTTGCTTCAGAGAGCTGTCTAAAAGACTTCCTACAATAGTTTAAAACTTTGGATTTTGAAGTTTTTATGTATTTGTATATCCAGTTTGACAAGACAAGAACTTGGTAACTGTCAGCTACTCCGTTGTACCTTTGTATACAGACTTGCAAAAGGTTAATGTCCTCCTAAGAGTTGCTTCATTCTTTATAGAAAACTAAGTAGTAAATGCTAGCTTGCACAGCCTTGGGGTGCTGTTCACAAAACAACACAATTCAGAGTTCATCAGATACGATGGCACTTTGATTCATACTTCAAAAGTATTTTCATTACAAGCTCACATGCTGCCATTTAGACAAAATTAACTTGCTGTGACCTTTTTGGCTATTCTTAGATTGTATTTGCTAGCCTAGGGCTGTCATTTCAGTGAGCATTCAGTTTGATTGTCTGCAGGATACAGGTTGTGGTTCTAGTCAATGAGCAGCCCTTGAGCATGTGCTAGTTTCTCTTCTTTTCCCTTCTTATGAATACAGTGGTGTGTCCTAATTTGTTGTACATATTACTACAACATTAGTGCATTTTAATAAATTAGTTGGAATATTAAAAAAAGAAAGGAAGAAATCTAGCACAAGATATTTCAGTTGGGGGTACGTGTTTTGGTTTCTGGTGAGTTCTGTTACAAAGTGCCACAGACTGTGGCTTGTAACAACAGAAGGAAGTCTTAAATCAGGGTGTCAGAGAGAACCAAGCTCCAATGGCTCCGTCTTTCAAGTTGTTCTCCCATCAGACCATTCTAGTATTGGGGTCCTCTTGCTCAGGCGGCTTCTGAACATGTTGGTTTCTACATCCTCCATCCTTCTTAAGAGCTGGTGCCCAAGCTCCACCCTATTTCCCCATGATTGATGTCTGGCTTTGAACCTCCACGAGTATCTTCTACTAGATTTGTGGATGACGCTCCCATGTTCCTGGAGGCTCCATTCTGCTTCAACAGAAGCACTGAAGATGCTTGCATAATGTTTTGACAGTAAAGGGAAATTAAAGAGAAAGAAAGAAAGAAAAGTCCTCAAGGTGATGCTACCACCCACTGTGTTTCCTATCCTCAGATTTCCCTGTCCTCATGCCATAGGACACCACCTGAAATGCCCGTATTTGCTGTGTTGGTCACAACTTTGGTCATTTAAAGTCATCCTTATACCACTCTAATCATTTCTTTTTTTTTTTTCCTAATCATTTCTTATTTGTCCTATCCATGCGAATATTTGACATTGACCCGTGATTATCTAGTATACTACATTTGATTTAATCCTTCTCCAAGCCCTGATTTTAACTAACCTTACTGAGTTTTCATATGGGAGTGAAACATAGGTCAGAGCTGCCATTTTTTTCCTTTTTTTTTTTTTTTTTTGTGTGTGTGTGTGTGTGTGTGTATGAGAGAAACAGAGGGAGGGAGAGAGAGGAGAGAGAGAGAGAGAGAGAGAGAGAGAGAGAGAGAGAGAGAGAGAGAGAGAGAGAGAGAGAAAAGAGAGAGAGAGAGAGAGAGGGAGAGAGAGAGAGACAGAGACAGAGACAGAGACAGAGAGTGTTTGTATGGAAGTTTAAGGCTGGTGGGAAATCAGAGATCCACACTCCAGAGCTCTTCAGCCTTGAGTCAGTTTCACAGTTGAACCCAACGCTTAACAGTGGGGCTAGTCTGGATAGCTGGCTTGCTTTGGGGGATCCCCTGTCTCTGCCTCCCAAGGCTAGAATTACAGGTAACCACCATTCCCATCCAGCCTTTACACAGGTCATCAGGTTGAGCAGAAAGCACTTTAACCACTGAGCCATTTGCCCAGCCCAATTGACTCAAACTGTGTAAGTGTTCAATCATGTATCACATATGTTCACAATGTGCTGCAACCCTCATTAGCCCTCCGGGAACATGTGATCTTTCCCTTCTGAAACTGGGCATCCATTGAGTGCTAACTCCTCCTTCCCTTCCCCGCTCCCAGCCTCTGGCAACCACCCTGCCTGTGTGAATTTGACTATGTGGGTACCTCATGTAAATGGAACCACATGATGTTAGTTCCTGAGGGACGAGTTTGGTTCGCTTAGTCAAATGTCTTCAGAGGCGATGTGATAGCATCTGCCAGAATTTTCCTCCTCTCGGATATGAAATTTGACACTAAATGATGTGATTATCCTTCCCAGTAATAGCATTAGTAAGAAGACACCAGAATACATGAATTTTCGCTAAATATAGGAGTAAATAGAGATGATTTGTAGCCTGGAATAAAGAACAGGTAATAAACTAGGGAGTGGCAAGGTGAGAAACTAGATTCAGTGCATACACAATGGATGTCGAGAACTCTCAAATAGGATGCACCAATATCTTGATGAATGAATGAATGAGGTAGCTAGTGAAGAAATGAGAACCTGAGCAGCTGAAGCCATGAAGCCCCTTGGAAAGGTGAGGGAAAGAGGATGGCTAGGTACTAAGAGCAGATGTATGAAGTGTGAAGTGGAGAGCATCCCAATTTTAAGGAGAAAGAGTGTGATTCAGTGAAGAGCCCCGTGATACCAAAGGTCTTCACCTTAGCAGCTTAGCTCCCACAGAGACTTGTCACAGCACCAGAGAGAGCGAGCAAGAAGGGTCAGGTGATTGTGTTACTGAAGGCTGATACCAAATACTGCACAGAGGTATCATTGAAGGTGATTGTGTCAATGAAGGCTGACATGTGTGGCCTTCAATGTTCAAAAGGGGAAGAGACAGAACGAGATGGGGTCTGGAAGGAAGGCAGCAAAGGAGACAGAAGTTCCCGCATTGTCACACTCGGGAGAGTGATAGTTCAAAACGCCACCTGTTTCTGTTCCGGAACCTTCCACACACTTACTTCACTTAATGTCTGTTTTTCACTTTGTATGAACCTCCGCATCCCTCACTGAGTCACGGTCACCACCTGTCTCAGTTTGTTGCCTTGTGAGCAGCTCTCTTGCCTCAGACGAGTTTCCCAGTCCTCAGGAAGTTGACACGGATTTAGCAAACTGCTGAATTTTCCCCTGACGTTTTTTAGAGAACAATCACAACAATCTCGGTTGAAAGCTAAGACAATTGGAGGCACAGGAAAAAAACGGAAGAACTTATCCTGCCTTATAGAACAAGCAGTAACTCTCCCAAGAACCAAATCAGCAACGGACAACATATGTGAAGGAAACTTTTTACGATTTCCTATAAGCTCAATAGTTAAAATGCAAATTCTTCAAAGACAATCGTCTAATTTCATACACTTTGAAAATGTAAGCTAAAGGAACTTTTAAAATCCTAAGCAGATGTAGGCTAAATTTGCTGTGATATATCACCCTATTGTTTATACACACACCCACACATGTGTACATTAGAGAAGCAAAGCAAGCCATTTTAGGACTGTTCATTGTTCTAGAGTATCTATAGAATCTATACCATCATTCTGTGGGCTCTGCATCCCATCTCTGTTCACATCAAGCAGTCAAAAACTAACAGTGTGAAAGACACACAGGAAGTCCTGCTTACCCTCTGCTGTTACTTTTGCTCAAGCTTTTGGAGGTCATGACAAACGAAAGAGTGTGTGGGGAGGAGGTCTCTGAGAGGACAGCAAGGAAAAAGAAGTCTGACAAGTTAGAGATTTCCAAGTTCCTAGTCTTTGGGGGAAGGATATGAAAATCCTACTGATTGATACCTTGAGAAGGCTCTTGGGAGCCAGGTCATTGGCATCAGGGCTTTACGGCATGTTAAACACTCTTGTTCCCTCTCCCCTCATTTCCAAAACAAGGAGAAGGTCCTGGTTTTAGCAGGTACATTGGGGAGCACTAGGGCCACTACTACAATGTGATACCACAGAAATTCTCTGCCCGTGTATTCAGGCCAGCCTACCATAAAGAAATAGACAAGCACACACAGCCTTGGGGGAGCCCGCGGGTGCCAGTTGTATTTGTCAGAGGATATTTTCCCTCAGTTTGTAAGCCGCTGTGGATAAGACATCGCTGCCTGGTGGGGTATCAAAAAAGCACCTCCACCTTCACATGTGGAGAGGGTTGTGACAATCAAGGCTGTCACTGTGGCTTCTGCCACCAGCCCCTCCCACCTGTGCAGCAGTAGGCTCCTGCTGTCAGGAACTTAGCTTGTGGTGAGAGACAAGTTCCCACATCCTGTTGAGAAGGGGCCTCGCACTGACTCCAGCCTCAGAGGCTCAGCTGACTGGAACTCACTACAGCCCTTTTGCAATGGCATGGAGAGATGTTCGAATGGATTCGTGGCCGAGGTCAACCAAGAAGTGAAGAAATAATTTCCCAACTCCTCTGTGATCAGCCACAGAGAAATTCAAGTACAAGTCAGTCCCTCAGCCAGTATGTTTAATATATATTGTGGGAAAAAGCTCCAGGCCTGAAGGGAATGTTTCCATGGGAGGAGGCATGTTCCTAAAGGGGGAAAGGAAAATAAAATCAATCCCTTGCTTTCATGTCTCACCAAGTAGACAGTGTACACACTAAATATGCAAATTATAATTAGCTCATTGTTTGTGCCATGCTGTTGGAGGGAAACAAATATCATTGCCAGTCTGTTGTTCTGCAGGCTTACCCTCTACATATTTGATTAGGGCTTTGTGCTAAGTATTATATTCTCATCTTCCATTACCTCTAACTTCATAACTTTATTGTGTAGTTTCTGATAATAAGGAGTTTCAAGAATATTTATTTTAAGATTTAAAAAAAAAGCCTTCTTCCAAATGTATGAGGTAAAACAGATGAAATATCTTCAAGGAGCAGAGATGGCATTCCGCTTCGTGAATTTGTGTGTGAATGTGCACACACATGTGTGCATATGTGCGCATACATGTTGTGAGTGTCTGTGCACAAGAGGGGAGAAGAGCTTGGTTGTGCAAAACCTATCTGTCATCGTCCTTCTTCTGCAAAGCAAACCACTATGGCTGAAAGCTATTTCTCTGTGTCAGTTTGATCTTCTTGATCCATTACATTTTCATGAGTTGCTTTCTACTTCAAGATGGAGGACTTTTCCAGGTTGTGGGAAGGTTTCTGTCTTCTCTGTGTTTTATTATGTCTTCTGGCCAATCTTTGGCAGAGTGGTTCATAGGTTTGAGTGACGTCATCATCACCAGCTCATAGGTTTGAGTGACATCATCATCACCAACACAGAAGCCGGGTCTCTCCTGTCCTTGCTCTCTCCCTCTTCCTGTTCCTTGTGTGTAATTAGTGAAGCCTTGGAAAAGACTCTGGCTGGCTTCCTAGAACCTTTTTTCTTTACCCATGAGCCCCTCACAGCCTCATGCTGTCCTGGGATACCATTGTGCTCATGGTCCTGATGTTGGCAATCACAGCAGGAGTAAGAGTGAATGGTGCTCAGTGAGAAGACTCAGCAATTCACAAGTGAGTCAACATCCCAATGAAAGACCCACCACACAAGCTAAAAAATTATCAACAGGCTTTTTTAAAAAATTGTATAAATGATTATTATTAACATACGTTTCCCTAGGGATTAAGCACATTATAGACCATCACACAAAGACTTTTTTTTCTCTTTTGTGCATTTTGCCCAGGAAAGAATAATGACACCCACAGAGATGATTCATTCTCCTCTTGCTTTAATTCCAAGAACAGTGAATACACCTCAACAAGGTCAAAACTGAGCTTCCAAGCTACTTTAGATTTTCACTAGTTACCTATTGTTCATGGATCTTTTATTTCTTCTGCACTTTAAACTATTCACAAGTGTGTGGAATGTGGCGTGGTAGTAGAGCACTTACCTCACATTCACAATTCCCTTGGTTTGACTGTTGATATTTTTACTGTCTAAGGTTAATCAACCCTTAGCTTCAATTTTAACATGAACAGCTCGATTTTTTTTTGTCACTGATGAAAGAAGACAATGATGAGCAGACATTAATATTCTTGCATTCGTCTTTCATTACAAATTGAATATTAGTTCACTGTTTTTACTTTGAAGCAGTGTGGTGGGGTTGGCGAGATGGTTTAGTGGGTAGAAAATGCCTGCCACCGAGCCAAATGGCCTGAGTTCGGTCTCCAGGACCCCTACGGTGGAAGGAGAGAACTGACTCCTGAAAATTATCCTCTTGTGGCGTGCAGGTTGTTGAGGTGCCAAGCACGCCAGTGAGCTTGGCTACAGTCACTGTTTCTTTACGGGGCCCCACAGAGGAACGTGTTGTTCCTCCTCCCCTGTCTTTCAGCATCCAGTGAAAACTCTCAAGGGGATGGCGAATCAGTCTCAAACATGAGAACTCTATGTGTGATTCACAAGTGTGCTTGTTTGAAGACACGCTAATGTAAACAATTTCAATTTTTTTTCTGGGAAAAAACGATGCTATATTATGAATGAATCAGAAACAATTATGGCAGAAAAAATGTCAGTGGATATGTGTTACGTTGGATTCTTCATCCATTTGTTTATATTTTTTGTTTCTTCGGCGCTAAGGACCAAACTCAAGGCCTTGTGTCTGCTAAGCAAGTGCTCTACCACTGAGCTAAGTACCTAAGCACTTGTATTAACCCATTTAATCTTTACTAAAACAAACAAAAGCCCAGCAGAAACTGGGATTAGAGTTCTGATTTCAGAGGTGAGGAAAGCAGAGGCGGAAAAGTCAGTAACTTGCTCGAGGCCACTCTACATAGCAAAGTCAAGGTTTGTGCCTCAGTCAATAACGTTGAGCCTTGTGCCTTTAGCTCAGATTCTTGCAGGCTCTCCTGGATCCGGAATAGCAGCCAAGACTCAAGTTTCCATTCTAAATCCACAACTTCCATATTTTCAGAACTAAAAATAAGACGTGGTATTTGACAATGGTCGGGGTATTTCAAGGGTTTTCCCCTGTGATGTGCAAGACGCAGTACAGCAGAGCGAGCGAGCGAGGCTCAGTCCCCCAGCAGTTCAATGAGGAGGAAGAATAGATGATGGGTAAGGTTTCTTCTCTACACAAAAACAGGAAGCCCTCCGGTGGGCCGGTGCTCTATAAAGCTCTATACCCCATGCCTGTACCGTGGACTTGTTTAACGTACCTCAGAGCAGAACCCTGACATTATCTGCATGGAGGAGATAAGAGAGCTCACCAGTATTCCTTGTCACCTGGCTCTCAAGCCTACGTCCTTCATTACTTGACTATTCCACCTTGTTTTTATAAACTTTAACAAAATTATACATAAAGAATATAAATTATACCACTACAGAAGTGCAGAATGGAACAAATTCTTTCTCAGAGATAAACTTCCTTCCAACGAGAAAGCAGACTTTGGTAAGTGTGCATATGTATGCGCATGTGTGCGTGTGCACTGTGCACTGAGGATTGAACTCAGAACCTTGCTTGTGCTGAGCACCTGTACCATCACTGAGCTACATCCTCTGCCTAGTATTTCAGACTGCTTTCTCTTTGTCTGTAAAAAGCTCAGAGCCCTGAGCCTGGAGGTTCTTCCTGCTTTTTAACTTTGTTGTTGTTGTTGTTGTTCTTTGGAGGCAGGAGTCATATTGCCGAGACTTATCTTGCTGTGTAGCCAAGGATGACCTTAACCTTCATAAACTTCTCATCTCCACGTCTCCGCCTCCTAAATGCTGGCGTTGTAGAGTGTACATCACACCTGATTTATTTCATGCTAAGCATCTGAGCCAGGGCTTCGTGCATGCTAGGCAGGTACCCTCTCAACTGGGGATATGATCTCATATCCCCAGATCAAACTCCCTGTTTTTTTTTTTTTTTTTTTTTTGGTTTTGTTTTGTTTTTTGTTTTTTGTTTTTTTGAGACAGGGTTTCTCTGTGTAGCTTTGCATCTTTCCTGCAACTCACTCTGTAGCCCAGGCTGGCCTGGAACTCACAGAGATCCACCTGCCTCTGCCTCCCAAGAGCTGGGATTAAAGGCATGCGTGCCACCACTGCCTGGCAAACTCCTTGGTTTTCGAAAGAGCAAACGCACCATTAATTCTCCCAGGTTAAACTAGACTATGTTAACAGAAGAAGGTGAATGTCTGCTGTCTTTGCTGAGTAATTTCCTAATTCTCCTGAGGAGGGCAGATGAGGCAGGACCTCAGGGGACTGATAAAAGTCATTATGGAAGAGACAAGACTGAGAGAAAGATGTGGAAATGAGACTTCCCAGCCAGTCCCTGCTGCGGGTCTCTTGCCCTCCCTATGCTAGCCTGTGCTTCCTCCTCGTGGCCCGTTAGTCTGCATACAGTCAAACGGTAGCACTCTGTATGTATAATAATAAGGAAACCTCATTCGTTAGTTTTACAAGGGCTGGGACGTTCTGTGACATCTCCCTGACAGCAAACAGATTTTAAATGCAACAGGAACAGGAAAGCTCTCACCAGTCACAGCGATGCTGAGCATCCAGCCTAAGTTGACAGAGTCTACTTTCATTTCTTAAGTCCAGTTCCCACATGAGTCTCGGTTGTAAAATATGGGAGAATTCATCTGTGGGTCCCCTCCACATGTTTTCAAATGAAGCCAAAGTCTAGAGAAACGCCGAGGAAGAGTAAATCCAACGAGACAGTTAGGCGGTCGGCGGGGTGACAGAGCAAAGGTCTCAAGATAAATGAGTGAGTGTCTGTGTGACAAACAGAAGCTTGTGAACAGCCATAGCCCCCCCTTTTCGAGCAACCCTCACAACTTATTTTGCCATAGAGGAACTTAAGTGTTACAATAGCTGGTCAGCCAATCAGCGGCACTCGGGCGCCCCAGCACCCTGGCCGCAGATCAGGAAGCCCTTGAAGGTATAGTATTTTAACGTGCAAGGGAGACTTCTGGCTCTCAGCTGGCTTTGTTGTTGTTGTTGTTGTTGTTGTTGTTGTTATTGTTGTTGTTCCCTGTGCTTGTAGGATGGAAAAACAGATGTGAAGTCCCTCATGGCGAAGTTCAACACAGGGAATAACCCGACAGAGGAGGTCTCTATCAACAGCAGGCCCTTCAAAGCTGCGGGACAAAACGCGCCTACGGGAATACAAGCAAGAAAGAATTTATTTGACAGCCAAGGAAATGCCAGCCCTCCCGCAGGACCCAGCAACACGCCTAAATTTGGGACCACAAAACCACCCTTGGCAGTGAAACCTGTCTATGAGGATAAGTCTGACAAGGATCCCAAACCCCCATTTTTAAAACCTAGTGGAGTGAACCAAAGATTTGGAACACAGCCAAACTCGGCTTCCAGAGACCCTGAGGTCAAAGCAGGGTTTCTGAAACCTGTAAGCCCCAAACCCACCAGCTTGACTAAAGAAGATCCCAAACCGGCATTTTTACGGCCTTCTGGGAATAAGCTTCACAATTTGAACCAAGAGTCTGACTTAAAGACGCCAGGACCAAAGCCAGGACCAACTCCCCCAGTCCCAGAAAACGATCTAAAGCCAGGGTTCTCCAAGGTGGCCGGAGCAAAGAGTAAGTTCATGCCAGCGGCACAAGATGCTGACGCCAAACCTCGATTTCCCAAACACACCTTTGGCCAGAAGCCATCCCTGAGTACGGAGGACTCCCAGGAAGAGGAGAGTGCCTCTAAGAATGTGGCTGCCCAGAAAGGATCCCCGGGGCCACTAGGAGCCAAGTGCAAGGGTGGCCCTTTCAAAGCAGCGAGGGAAGACACAGAGGACAAAGACGGTGGAGTATCGAGTTCGCCCTTTGCTGGAGTGGTTCTGAAACCCGCTGCAAGCAGGGGAAGCCCGGGCCTCTCCAGAAACTCTGAGGAGAAAAAAGAAGATAGGAAAACAGATGTGACCAAGAACATCTTTCTGAGTAAAATGAATCAGGAAGAGCCGGCCAGATTCCCTAAGACCCCTTCCAAGCTGACAGCAGGGACGCCATGGGGCCCCAGTCAGGAGAAGGAAAAGGGAGACAAGAATTCAACAGCCCCCAAGCAGAAGCCTTTGCCTCCCCTGTCCGTGTTGGGTCCGCCTCCACCCAAGCCCAGCAGACCACCCAACGTTGACCTGACCAGATTCCGAAAAGCTGACTCTGCAAACAGTGAGTTGTTTCTCATGGCTATAGTAACTGCGGTTTGCTCACAGCAGAGAGTGTTGCAGCTTTTAGGAGAAACTTTAGAGCTGGGAATGGTTGCATAACTGATACCCATGTGAGTATAGGGTCAGTTCTCCTTTGGTGTTTTTTCCTCTTTGTGTAGGAGGTCTGAGAAAGTAGAAAATCCAAGTTCTATTTGAGTATTCTCTGAGAAAGTGCCTTGTGTGGGGGGGTGAGGGGGGGACTGACTTCCTAAGGGGGAGAATGGGAAAGAAATACATCTATTTGTCTGATAAGGGGTTTTGCTTAAGGATAACTGTTGGATTTACTCCCTTGGTTGTGTTTCATTTCTACTGGTTGAGAAAGATGCACAGCCCACAAACAGCCAAAGAGAGAAGGGGGCAGACTTCTAAGTCAGTATTCTAGAAGGGGTCAAAGTTGATGACCAAAGGATGTATGCATTGTCTGGAGGCATTTTTGACTGTCACAATGGACTAGGCTAATGACATTTTGTACATAAAGCCACCTCCTACAACACAGTGGCAGCCCCTTATCCAGGTCAAAAGGTCAATGCTGCAAATACTATTTACCGTGAAACCCAAGATTCAAGTAGGAGAGTTATTAGGAGATAGTATTTCATATTTTGTATTTTAGCTGTTTTTTAATTTCCCAAAAATGTCTCTACTACTGCAGTTTATAAAGGCATACATAGCTATAAAATGAAGGTAGACAAAGGGTGTTTTGTTGTCCCTCTAGAAGACTGGTCCAATTTTCTTCCCAAGATGTCATCATAATATTATGGTGTGTGGGTGGAATTTGATACTGAACATCTCAGTAAATATTTATCACCCTGTGTCATGACGAGAAAAACTCACTCGTGCCTGCAGTGATTAATATCCTAGCAAATGGCGTCCAGGTGCTGTCCCTTGTAAGATGGAAAATGAATGATACTTACAAATGACCATCCCACTGCAAGTCATATGCTTTTCCAAATAAAATTATCATCTAAATCTATGTATGGTGGGATAGGCCTGTGATTTGGGGGTTGGGAGGTGAGGGCAGGCAGATCAGAAGTTCAAAGTCTTGGGACTACCTTAGAGAGTTTGAAGCCAGCCTGAGCTACTTGAGATTCCACCTCAAAGTTTTTTTTAAATCTAGTCTGATTAAAGCAGATTTAGGCCTAACTACTGTCTCTGAATGATCTTCACACAGGCTCCCTCTGCCTGGTAGAAAGGTAAGAGAGAACAGAAGGTGAAGTCTAGGTGACACAAGGCTGTCATAACCCTCAGATTGTGCTGCCTGCCCTTGCTAAGGCCAAGAGAAGGCATCCGATTCTACTAGAGGTGGAGAAAGATTACAGAGCCAGGTTCCCATGGCTATTAGCCCAAGACTGGTCTCCTCAAGGGCAGTTTGTCTATAAGAAGTAGTTCCCATCTTGATTAACTAAAATTCACCCAATGTAATGTGTATTCTCCAACCCAGAATAGCAGCTTGCAGGGAAATTTCCAGATGTCTGCTATAGCCATCAAGGTTTTCTGAGTTCACAGCTTTTTCTCCAGCTCTAACAAATACCTATGACAAACTGCCCTGGCTAGATGTAAGGTTTCACACTGAAGAAACTTGGGATAAATTCTCTGCTGCCTGGGACAATTCAGAATATTAGCCATTCACTTGTAATAAGGTGGGAAAGAAAAGAGATTGTGTGCTTTGAAAAATATGAGGTTTACCAGATGTTTATCAATGATTTTTTTTCAATCTACTAAGTTGTAAGGATACTAATTGGAGTAAAATGCTTTGCAGTGACCATAGAGACTTACTCTAAGAAGATCATTTTTTATTGTTGCCAAAACTAATCACAATAGTTTTCAAATTAGCAAAATTCTAAGTAATTGTTCAGTTGGCTTTGAAAAGGCTAATAATCTTTCCTACTTCCTGCTTCGTTATTCCTTTTTTATTTTATATCCAGATAAATATTTATAATTTATAGAGGACTTTTTATATAACATTATACAATCCAACTCTATTTATTCTTTGCAGGCAATGAAATGGAATTATATCCCAGCACAATTAGGGAATTTGCCCAAATTGTATCTTACCTAAGCAGGGCCATGACTGGTCCTCATGTCTCTCTGATTCCATAGACTATATGCCCATCCCTGTCCCAGTCCCCATGCCTTTCAGGAAACATAAAACCCCTTGAAATGATGAATCAGGCACAAATGGTACCCAAAGACTCTGCATTCCTGTTTTTTTGCCCTGTCTTTTGATTAAAACATGTCTTTTTAAAAATTATTACAAATAAAACTGTGAGCACCATTAAAGTAGAAATCAGTTAGTTTACCATTCCTCTCTCATCTGTAGAACAGAAAATATGAATTTTCATCATTTTCCTATGCTTATACTCCCACAGAGGTATATTAATATGAAGTTAGTTGCCCCCAACTTTTCAGTATTAAATTACAATCCTCTCTATAGTTTACTAATTACTTTAGCAGATTGTCCGTACATTCAATTAAATGGAGCTCTGACACAAAATGAATTTTACACAAAGTATCCACCCTGAAGAGATCTTCTCAGTGTCTCACCTGTAAGCTGTCAACATGCACATAACACATTGTTTTCTGAATGTGGAGCTAATAACTTTTTTGGTTCCTCCAACTTTACCGACACTAGAACCATTTATAACTACAAAACTGTAAACGCTTTTTTAATTGAAACATCAAAATGTCCTCTACACTCACCTTTCTTTTGACTCCCTTCAAAGACTTCATTCTAGGGGTTCTGGTACAATTCACCATAATGTCTGGGTTCTTAAATACCCCACCAGGCCCAGCTGTTGGGTAGCTACTAGGAAGCATTCAGTTCAGCCCTCTTTCTTGTTCTTGTAACACTAGAAAGAAACACTAACTGAGCTGGGCGGTGGTGGCGCACGCCTTTAATCCCAGCACTCGGGAGGCAGAGGCAGGCGAATCTCTGTGAGTTCGAGGCCAGCCTGGTCTCCAAAGCGAGTTCCAGGAAAGGCGCAAAGCTACACAGAGAAACCCTGTCTCGAAAAACCAAAAAAAAAAAAAAAAAAAAAAAAAGAAACACTAACTGTTCTGTATGTTAACTATGGAAATAATCAATTAAGTACCTTAACAGTTACAGGAATGAATCTGGGGCCAGCATTAACCAAAGGTTATTAGAATAGTGTGCCCCCTCCTCATTTGTACGCATGCTCCAACTAATCCACCCAACAGGAACTTGACATCAAGAAGAGTTGGGGTTGGGAACAGCGAGATAGCTCAGGGGTTATGAATACTTATTGCTCTTGCAGAAGACCTGGGTTTGGTTCCCAGCACTCACTGGGCAGCTCACAACCATCTGTCACTCCAGTTCCAAAGAACCGTACTCCCTCTTCTGAGCTCCATGGGCACCAGGCACACATGTAATGCACAGACATATAAGAAGGCAACCACTCATAAAATGAAATAAATAAGCCTTAAAAAAAAAAAAACCTAAAAAGAACTTGAGCTGTGATTGGAGCAGAGTTCAGCTGGAGAGTCCCCACCCTTAGTACCCTAATTGGGGAAAGCAAAGGACTATGTCAACAACAAATGACCTATTTCTAGGAGAGGGTGAGACTTTCCTTCACAGATCCCAGAGCTATCACCACCTCCTTCTGGTCCATCATTTTCCTTTTACACATACTTTTGTAATATGATCTTATTGGTTTTTTTATATATATACTGAAAAGTGATTTATCTCAGTGTGTAGCAGTATTTCCCACATTATTGCTGCAGGCCATTATAAGAACAGGGATTCAAGGCTCAAATGGATTTTAAAGATTTGAGGGCAAATCGTTTTCCAAACAGCCAAGTTTCTCCACAGTTAGCAATAGCACTGTATACCTACCTGGAAGTTAAAAATGAGGTTTACCTAGAGTAAATCCAAAGATGTCTCATTGGAATATCTCAGGACACTACCCCTGAATGTGTGTCCAGTGTGTACATGAATCAGAACTCACTCAGCTGGGTGGTTCAGCCTCAAGGGACAATGAGGCATCTCCAGATTGAGCTAGACTCTCCCAATCCGATGTTTGTGCACTTTGAGACCGGAGCCTAGGCTTAACTTCAATTCTCTCACCTTTCTTGACTCTGGGCAATCTGTCTTTCAAAATATTTCTGGTCCTTCCTTCCATTCCAGGTTGCAACCCCTGAGGAACCATTTACTATTAACTAATCAGCCAGCTCACCTGGGTTTACCCCTTAAGATAAATGTCTTGGAAAGGCTCCCTTCAAAGTGCAAGTCCTAGGTCAGATCTGAGCTACCCTATTCTTGGTCTTCTCTCAGTGAGTTCTAGATATCTCTCCTCTGCCCAAGATAGAACTGATCCTCAGAATAAACCCAGTTCTTTTGAGTAAATCACCCCATGAAGGTTTATATCCCAACAGCATTGTTGGGCTTTGTAAAATCCAACCTCTCATCATTTCAACAAGTATTTACACAGTCTCTATTTTCTATTTCTGCCAGCAAATTTTACTGTGGGAAAGTCTGAGGCTATCCTGAATTAACTCCCTTGAAAATTACTTGCTTTCTGTCAGAATTCTCAGAGAAATCTTTGTCCTGGAAGCATAACTATTTAGCGACACTATGTCTGTCTGTCATTTGATATCAGTTATTACCTGAGAGATGCTGGCCCTCTGTTCTTCTCCAGCTCTTCCAGAGATCTTCATTTCCATACACACAGGGATCACACCATTACTTTTGGTTTGGCAGATGCATGATGTGAGCATCTAGAAACTCTAATCCAGGGTGGTAAATCTGTTCTCCCCCTCAAACTATGATTTGAGGTCTAAGCATTGCTTTAAAGGCTCCTCTCCATTGTTTTCTAACTGTTTGGGATTTGAGGATAGCCCTTGCTGGGAACCAGATTCTGATGGTCTCTGAGTTCGGCGCTCTGTCCCAGGCATTACAAGGCCAGCTTTCACCACTGGTCCTTTTGTGGTATTTAGGACCTCTCTGTTGAGGATTTCTCTTGAACTTGCCCAGGCTTATTGGTTCCCCCTCAGTCTACTTCTGAAGTGGAATGTACTAGTGAGACTTCACAGGTTTTTATAGAATCCCTGTCTTCCACTTACAAGATGCTTCTGGGCCTGAAGAAACTCCTTCATGAGTTAAACAGGCAGAAAGGAAACTATTAGTGCTTACCTGGAGCCTAATATCATACCCTACAGATTACTCTCACTGACCAAGTTCACTCAGACAATACTCCCAGTACCTACTACCATCTCAAATGCTTTGAGAAAGTGTCTCATTCTACCAACAAACCTGTTTAGACTTTGAGGAAAACAATTACAGTAGGAGTTGACAACGTGAGCGAGAAAAGAAGAGAGCCACTTGTGGGGACAGCAAAGTCATTTCCTTTGGCATCTAGACCACTTTATTGTTGGTATACCTAGGTTCCTGGTTCTTTGTTTGGTCCTGAATTTGATCTTCAGAATTCTTCCCACTCACATCTCAGTTCTTCTTCTAACAGTGTCTTAGCTCAATAGTCCACACATGTCCATTGATTTACAGAGAAGTTTTCTTAGAGTGATATCTACCCTGTATTGAAGAGACTATCACTTTTCTCATTTATGAAGCAGAAATTCCTAAAAAAAATTTTATGGCAATATGCCATGATTTTCCATTGTATAACCTTTTCCTGTGGTCAAAAGGCTGAAATTGGTGTTTTTGCAAGCTTTAATGATATATGGAAATAGTACCGAAATAACTGCCATTGTATCAACATTAATCACATTTGTGAAATGTCCAAAACATTGACCAGTTGTGACATAAATGAATGGTTTTCCAACAGCTGTCTTACCTTCCAAGTGTGAAATATATTATGAGATGATTCTTAGTCTATTCCAGGTTTGATCAAATTCATGTAATCCCTAAAATTTCAAAAGCATTAAAGTGAAATTTCGATTTTCTCAAGACAGGCAGAAAATTAAGACGAAAGTTCAAGAATCAAATACAAACTCAGCCAGGCATGGAAGTGACTATAGATATAGCTCAGAGAGAGGCTGTTAGCCCAGTGTAAGTGAGGTACTACGTTTAATCTCCAAAGCTGACAAAAACAGAGTTCATACACTGGATAATAGATAATGAAATACAAAAGGCTCTTCCCAGCTTAGTTTTGATGCATGTCCCCAAGGCAACTAAAACAACCAGCTAGGATTCCCAGACAGATGTGTGTTACATAATCTCTGGATGGGAGATAGTGTCTATCATATAATCTCCATGCCAAGTGAAACAAACCTTTTCAAATAGAGTTTGACTTGTAGACTCTATGTAAATGATATTATAGGCTCCTTTGTCTCTCTGCCTTGATTAAAACTATTTCTGAGATGATGAATTCATGGGCCAACAGCATGTCTTGGTGCATATGCTTTGTATTTTAAGAACAAAATAAAATTGGCTTCTAAAAAAGAATGATTGACTGCAGCATTGGAAGAGCCAAAGTATGCCCGAGGAACAGAAATCCAGCTACCTGATTTCTCAAAATTCTTTGGAAATTGTCTATCCTTTCATAGAAAGCATAAACATGATAAAGTTCCGGGAACCTTTTAGAACACTAGATTTCATATTTTTCCAATATACGAGAAATAAACAAGAAAAAAAGTCCAAAAAGTTTGGAGAATCTGTTATCTTAACTGCTGGTAAAGAGAACTGAAACATTTTTTCTACTCTGTTTTAATTGTCTTCAAAGGGGAAGATGAGATGATGTTTAATTCTGTGTGGCATGTCAAAGGTGGAAAACCCCATCTTGAGCCCCCCGGCAGCAATAGATACTATCAGCAGAATGTAACCGAACAGGCGACATCTGGCTACAGAAAAAAAAAAATCTGAACCCCAAACCATAGGAGGTTTTTCTTACCCCAAAGAAAGGAGCTGCACTGTCCAATCAGTCACTGTGCTGAATGAAGGCAACAGCCATGTCTCTGCAGCTGCACTGAGGCACACAACGGCTCTTCGGCTCTCCTGGCAACTCTGCATGTTTCTCCAGGGGTGTCATAGGGCTGGTGAGAGAGAGACACACACAGAACACTACTCTCCATCCGTCTTGAGACAGAGTCTCTCTATGTGGTCCTGGCTGTCCTGGAGCTCACTACATAGACCAGGCTGGCCTCGAACTCACAGAGATCCTGTTGCCTCTACTTCCTGAGTGCTGGGATTAGAAGTGCGAGCCATTGTGCCCAGCTTAACCACTCTCAACTGGTGACCTAACTTTTTTTTTTAATTCTCAGGAGAGTGAGCAGGCTCAATGGATTTTCAAAATCAACCTGTGTCACAACATGACTAGTATAACCAAGCACTAAAAAATTCCTGTCCAAATAAACAATGAAGGCCAGACAGATAAACATTGCTGACCTCCAAAGCAGACCTAGATCTGCTTACTTTATGTTCAACTAAACCAGAATGAGAAAGAACCCTAGATTAAGTGACAAAAGGAGTTGATTCATGAATGAGGAAGAGGCCCTGTTTCTTCTCAGTGGCTGACTTACTGTCCTACAGTAACTCCTAGCTCTCTCCCTCCCAAGTTGTCACCTTGAAGGTGAGCTACCACATGTGACTTCGCTTACTGAGGATCTAGATGGAAACTTCTCCAGGAATTCTGCTTCTGCCTGCTGTCCAGATGCTAGCTTCTAGTTCATCCACACACATGTACACACATATGCACACACACACACACACACACACACACACCATACACACACAAGCATTTGTACGCAAGCATGCCTTTATTTTCCACACATATAACTATGGCCATGACTTATTCCTTGATCATTTTTCTTTCTTTTTTAAAAGAGATTTCATTTTATTTTATGTAAGTGTGCACGTGAGCTCGTGCATAAACACGTGACTCAGTGTGAGTGTGTGCACACATGTGTGCCTGTGGAGGCCGGAATAGGGCATCAGATCTCTTGGAACTGAACAACAGGCCTTTGTGGGCCACCCAACTAGGTGCTGGGAGCTGAACTCTGGTCACCATGACTGAATTTTGTGGAGATGTGAAAGCTAAACAGGTTGTTGAGTTCCTCACTAAGGAAACAGGAAATTTTGTTCATTGATTTGTAAATATAAAAGGCCAAAGTTTTAATTGTGTTCCTGCACTTCTTAAAATCAGAATAAATGAATGCCAAGCACCAGCTGGACGTTTATAGAAATATCTACTGCTCTGTGTTGATTCATAAATGAGGAAGAGGCCCTGTTTTTCAAGGACGATTCCAGCTTCTGCCTCCTGCTTCTCCTAATTTGGATAGAGTTAGAGATCATCTCTTCCTTGTCCCAAGCTATATGCTGCCGTAACAAAGCAAGAGTGCAGGCAGATTCCTCAGTTTTCACTGTAGCCTAATTATTGCAAGCAATTGCATGCAGGACAGATTGTATGGAAGGCTTCAGGAACCAGAGGTATTAACGGTCAACATAAACATGAATGGGATAGTGTTTACCTTTGTTCTTCACAGGCAGCTAAGGGTTTTAGAACACAGGCTTTGATTTCTTTCTGTGGCTCAACTCTTTTTTCTTTTTCTGTGTTTTCTTGACCCATTCTTTTCAACAGCAAAGAAAAAGAAAAATATTCCTTCCATTTTCTTATTCAGAGCATTTCAACTGCCTACAGTCCAAACCCTTCCACCAAGTATTGTCTTTTTTGTACTCAAGCAGGTGTTTCTTGCTTCAAGGTCTCTTCCCCCAGCAGGAACAGATGGGAAAGGATGGCCAAGGGGAAGTGGTTTTATTTTGTGTTGTTATCAGTACTTGTTATTTTACTAGAAGTGACTATCTGATGGACAGAGCATGTCTGAGAGAATGTAATTCATCCAAGTACAAGAACAGATAGGAATTGTCCCAAAGTGATGTAACAAGCAGATTATTTTATCCTTTTACATATTTTTAGTGCTAAATGACTAGACATCCTTAAAAAATAAGAATGCTAGAAAGCAGCTTTCTGCTACCAGACCTGGGACTTGAAAGCTATCAGATTCTTTCCTGAGTTAAACTGTAACAAGGTTGCCCCCACCTAGCAATATCTGTGGCATGACTTCCTGGTCCCCGTGAACTCTAAATGGAAAACAAAAGATAAAAAACAAAACAAGAAAACCCTAACGGGAGAAAGACCGCAAAGGTGGACTGAGGTTCTAACCAATGGTCTAACCATGTCATGTCATCCAAACAAAATATCAAACTTGGGCTCTAGTCTTTCAAATGCTAACTTTAAGTTGCACTTAAAAGACCCCCATACTCCAAGTTCAAGGGATATAGAATGGACACAGTGGTTGGAGGTCTAGGATGGACACAGGGTTTAGGGATTAGGGTAGACACAGGGGTTGGAGGTCTAGGGTGGGCACAGGGGTTGGAGGTCTAGGGTAGACATAGGGTTTGGGGGTCTAGGGTGGACACAGGGGTTGGGAGTCTAGGGTGGACACAGGGGTTGGAGTTCTTATTAAGATCAAGTTCCTGGTCACAGTCGGATGAGGGAAGTGAGGGACTGGGGAAAGGAAGAGTTTCCAAGCCATGGGTGTTTTTCTCAGAACAAAGAAATGACAAAATCCGCACTGAAACAGGATACTGGAAGGTGGTGCTCACACGAAAACAGGCAAATGAGTGAGTAACGTGTCTGAGCAAACAGGTACCGCCTTGCGCGTGGTCTTAAACATTTGCTTAGTTAGGAAGGGTACAAGGGTACTATTCAAATATGTAGCACCTAGGGTGGCATTGCTCAGACCACTGTGGTGGCAGAACACCAGAGTCCCAACAGTCCTTAGCTACGGCAGCATTAATGCTTCAGTTTCTAGACAGCAAAGAGCTCCAAGCTCTCCGAAGGAGGGTGGAGCCCTTAGAGAGCTATGGTTCTCATTTAAGTAGTTGGGGGTTGGATTGTCACCCCCAACTGCCTGTCAGCCTGGAAGAGCAGAGTAGCACGTCAGCCATCCAGGACCCTTGGCACTCTTGTCTGTCTCTCCCCTTCTTCTTCCCTCTCTTCTTTTGTCCCTTCATCCTTGTGTTCCTCCTTTCTACCACGAAACGGTCTTAAGGTTTACCCCACACCATGATTTTTACAAGGCCAATATGGTGGTTATTCATCAAACAACAACAGCAAAAACAAAACTGGTGTTTATTGTTATTGGTGGTATTCAAAGTAGCATTCAAAGCAAAGAAACAAATGGAGGTGCTAAGAAAACTGACCTTGAAGATAAGAATAATTGCATTTTGTTTTAAGAGGCGCGGCTATATTGATGACTGTTAATACGCGCGTGCGCGCGCGCGCACGCGCGCGCACACACACACACACACACACACACACACCTTTATTCCTTCGGGAGATCTCCTTGTTTAGGGAGAGGTCTTCCCATCTGACCAACTGACCCAACTCATCAGCAATATAAAGAGCTATAAGGTGTTTAAAAAAAACAAACAACAACAACAACAAAAAAAAAACTGGTGGTTGTTAGATCCAGATTCTGATCAGAACCCCAACTGTACTGGCTCAGGTTTTTTTTAAAAAAAATTCATTATTTGGCAACAACATTCATTTTATCCCTCAATGAATTTTCACATATCAAGCACCTAATCATTAGAAGAGACCTATGTTCATATAGTACTTAAAAAAAAAAATGAACCAATAGGAAACAAAGCCAGGCAGCTGACTGACCTGAGATGAAGAGTGCCTTTTCTTTTGTGATACCTTTTTAGTTGAATCAAAGATAAGCAGGTTTGAAGGAAGGCACTGGCAGGCTTTGATGGTGCAGATAGACACCCATGCTTGTGTGCCTCACCATGAAAGGAGAAGATGGAGGTGGTACTATGAAAACAATTTTTTTTCAAGCTTGTTGCTGTACTTTTCTAAGCTGTACAGTTGATAGGTGGCCCTGTAGACAGTTCTGTGAACATCTAACTATCAAATGGAAGTTGTACTATAGAGATGAGTGTACATTTTATTTTGAAGATGCAGATTTTACAATCATTTTTTTTCCACAATCATTTTTCAGCAGAGAGACCTGAGGATATTTTGTTGCTAGAGACACAAGTGCCAGCAAAAGCCGGACCACTTACTGTTGGACTCTGTGAGGAGTACTTGACTTCTTTAAGCCTCATTTTCTCATGTTTCTGGAGATAAATCTCTGTGTTGTACAGTTATTGTGGTGGTTGAACAATATATAGGAAAAGTACCTAGTGTACATCCAGACACATCATACAGACTCAAAGCATTGATAGCAATTTAATTGTTGTATGTGTGTGAGCATGCGTGTGTATGTGTTTATAGTTATCTACCTTACCTGTCATTTCTAGAAGCTGAGAACAAGCAGATTATGCTCCAGCAATACAGCTCCGCCAGCCACTTTTACTAGGTATTTTTAATCAGATATCTAAACTTTAGTTGTAAGATATTTCACTTTTTAAAGCATTAACAGCAGAAAAATATTTCATGTGTTATAGGAAAGGGGAAATAATCCTCTCGAAGTAGGGATACAGCTCAATGGTAAAGTACCTTCTTACCTCACATGTATGAGGCCCTAGGTTTTGCTTTTTCCCCAGAGTGGAAAGAAGGGAAACAATACGTACGTTTGGGCTCTCAGAATGTGAAAAAAAACAGTAGACATTTGAAGCCTCCTCATGTGCTGAACAAGCACAGATACCGATGTAAAGTCTGCACTGAGTGACAGGTAAGACAGTCATCCGATGAAGCTAATTGCTGGTCTAAAGTTTTCACTTGAACTGTGTCATGGGACGAACAGTATCTTGGCGTAGTAAACAGTTTCCCTTTCCACAGCAATTCACAATATCCAAAGGGAGAACTTTGTGTCACTCGGTGTGGGCACAAGGGTGCATGCCTTTAATCCCAGCACTTGAAGGCAAATGGATCTCTGAGTTGGAGGCCAGCCTGGTCTACATCATGGGTTCTAGGACATCAGGACTATATATATAGAGAGACCCCCCTCATAAAACGAAACAACAACAACAAAAGCTTCATGCTCCTTAAAGGGCTTCAAAAGTAATTACTTGGAATCTCAGAGGTCAGGTTAAAATTCAAGACGAATTTTTAACTGTGATCCATATTTAAAGTATAAATTCAGCATAGTAGCTAAAGTCAACGTCAACTGAAGGGGAGCCACAGTTGATTTTACTTAAAGTACTTTACATTTAGAGGGGAAATGAATACGTCAGTATTCAAAGACATCCATCGGACAGAGGTTAATTAATGTTTGATATTAGAATTGTGTGTTCAACTAGGTCAGAACAGATTTTTTATCTCTTATTTTAAGAGGGACTAGCTTGAAAATATTTTCTCTATGATATCTTTGAAAGAAATTGGAGGAAAAGATAAATCATCAAAAAATACATACATATTTAAAGAGAACTTTTATGTCATGCTAGCAAACTGATGGGAAATCCTTCCACATCTTGATTCAATGAAGTGTATAAATGAAAACTCGGTTTTCAATATGAGGAACATATTTAGCCTCTGCTGGAAATGTAAAATTAGTTTTTGCCCAAAGCAGACTGTCATCCAAAGTGAAAATCCTTAAGGTATTTTTTTTTCTCAAAAAAGGCAAGAAAATGAGGATCTCTGTAATCTGTGAGTGTGGTCTAGTAGTCTAGGGTTTTCATGTTGAAACTCACCAAAACAAACCATTTAACTATGTCTTCAAAAGTTCACACTGTAACAGCTTTAAGTGATTTAAACAGATAATATTACTGGGCTTATTAATTTTTGTGGGAAATATGATTTCATTTTCTCCTATTTTCACAAAATTTGCCTAGATCACCAGTTTGTAATAATTTGCTGTTCTTTCTAAGAACAAAATTTTGCGGTGTAAATTGTTAAATATAACTCAGTTTGCCGTTAGAGAAAGCTAATATTTCTTACCTCAAAATACTTCACGTGGTAGCCATCATGGATTTTTGTTTGTATCAATTGCTCCTGGGGTTAGTACTTCTCCAGTGTGACCCACAGACCCCCTCCACAGCATAGCTATGGCATTTTCAAAACCTGAGACACCTGTTCTTATTCTAACTCCATGAAGCTGCCTTCCTCAGTTCCTTACCTAGGGTCTAAGGATCTCCATTTTTAATGACTTTCCTGGAAAATGCTTTGTTGTTGCTTAGACTTTATTTATTTTTTTTGTATATGGGTGTTTTGCCCACATGTATGTCTGTGTACCACTTGCATGTCTGATGGGTGCCCATGGAGATCAGAAGAGGGTGGTGGTAGGTACCCTGGAACTAGAATTACAGACTGCTGTGAACTGCTGTTGGGTTCTGGGAAGTGAACCCACATCCTCTGGAAGGGCAGCAAAAAGAACATCTCTCCGGCCCCACTAGGAGATATTTTTTTTCTCCAGACAGGGTTTCTCTGCATAGTTTTGGTGCCTGTCCTGGATCTCACTCTGTAGACCAGGCTGGCCTCAAACTCACAGACATCTGCCTGGCTCTGCCTCCCAAGTGCTGGGATTAAAGGCATGTGCCACTGCTGCCCAGCTTAGGAGATTCTTATGCACACTTAATATCTAAACTTTTTGTAAACTTCCAATTAGTCTCTCTTTAAATGGCATGTGATTTTTATATTTTATAATATCAAAATAGCTTATCTGGAGCTATCTTAAAACCACATTTTCCTCTGGGATACCTTGGGCCAAATAAGAATGGAAGGGTAAAGAATAAGGATAAAGAAGGACCTATATATCAAGTACTTGGTATGAATTGTTACAGAACTTCTTGTAGATCCTGGCTTAAGTGCTAGAGAACTTTATGGATTGTTCCAGAGCTTCTTGTAGATCCTGGCCTGGCTTAAGTGCTAGAGAACTTTATAGATCGTTCCAGAACTGCTGGCCTGGTTTAGGTCCCAGAGAGCTGGCATTCAGCAGTCTACAGATGTAGAAGCAGGGAGGAATCCAGGCGGTGTTCATTCCTGCATCGTGCTAGGACTTCTCCAAGCCCCCAAGAGAGCCGGACATCCCGAGGATGCTTCCAGCGGGTCCAGTGCATAGTCTGCTTGTTTCTACTGTGACCAAGGATACTGGGTACAAGCACTCCTAGATACGGGTGTGACAGGAACCAAAAATGCAGCCAGACGCTGTGACCTCTGAAAACACACCTTGTCAACTTGGTCTGCACAGAGCTAGGCTTTTGTGTAGCATGCTTCCTTTTCCTAAAAAGATAATTATGCCTTGAAATTTTTTTTTTAAATTTAAACTCACCAGTTAAAATAGTTCACATGTGGCTATACCATAGGGCAGCTCAGATACTAGACGGTTTCTTCCATCATCTCAGAACACTAGGAAACAGCCATGATAGACGACCTCCAGCTGCCTCTGTCCCTACATTCCTAAAACGATTGCAATCTTCCCCTCTAATAGTCCCAGGACATTCTGAACAGTGTTATTTGTACCTGCTGATAAACCAAATCGACTGTGGTTTAGAACCGTGCCCTACCCCACCCCCAAGTCCTTCCCGAGGCCCTGGAAGACATAAGATGAGCAAATGAACTGAATCACCGAGTGAGCCACCAACTCAACTTCAGTTCCAGACAAGTCTACGAAAAGTGTCATCTACTTCAGGGCTTCAATTTGTGCTGGGGAAGAAAACCCAATTCCTAAAAACAAGGAAAATGTGGAGCGGTGGAGCCTCCATACAACAGTGTCAGTAAAAAGGTTGATTGCAAAATTATAACAAGAGGAGAAACAAGAAGAGTGGGAAGCAAATGGTGCCCTCTGAAGTTGTCACCTGCCCCCACTGCAGCCAGTTTTGCCTAGACGGGCGTTCCGCAGAGGAAGCTTTTCCCCACTCCCTAGAGACTGCCCCAGCAACCATGCCCATCACATCTCTTCTTCCACCTGAATTGTTTTCTGCCTCTTACAAGTCCAGAGAACTGGCCGGATGATTGGGGCGATCGTGAGAGTTCTCTCTACACAGTCTTCTAAGTCTGGTCATTTTCCCAGGACAGACTTCCTTGAGAATTCACCCACACAACTGTATAGGCCCATTATGGTTTCATGCCAAGGAACCCCTGCATACATATAAGGATGGGAGGAAAGGAACAAGAATGAAGTTAGTTAGGGATAGGAGAGGGATGGCGGGCGCACGAACACGGAACAGGGTCAGGGAGGCAGTCCTCAAACAGAAACACCATCCTCACTTCTCCCAAGAGCATCCTGGAGTCCAAGGTATTTACCTATGCATGCATCAGAAAGAAGGAACCTGTATGTGATGAATAATTATTTTCCACAGGACAAGCCACTGTGGAAAGATGCAGCAGGGGATGGCAACAAGTATCTATTAAACACCAAGAACATGCTAGGCACTGTGCTAGACCCTAGCAATCACCAGAGATAGGATGGGTGCATTGCTACCTTCCTAACATACCCCTTCTAATAAGAGCCACAGACCAATAAACAGGCATTTCCACTGCCACATAATGGGGCTAAAGTAAAAACAGTACAGGACATTGAGTATTTAAAGTCTCAAGTAGTCCTAGAAAATGGAGGGAAGCCTTCTTGTTGGAACTGAAGCCTATGTTGAGTGCAAAGACTAAATAGACATGCCAGCCAAGAAAAGGGGGAGGGAGAGAGACCATGGAAAGGAGGTGGAGGGAAGACAGATACCCACGCAAATGTCTGGGGAGAGTAGAGCGTGGAGGGGACCTTTTGCATACCTTACAGTGTCCAAGGGAGAAGCAGTGAGGTCTGAGTTGTTACTACAAAGAAAAGCCCTCTGTATATACTTCCTGAAAATGCAAAGGAAGGTCTCGGATCTCACCTTGTTTTTCCCCGCTTACCCTATCTCCTGTTCCTTGAGCCGGAAGTGGAACCCAAACAGAATCTAATGTTCAGCTACCTCATGAGAGAAGTACACAGTAGCCATATGACAAACTGTTTGGGTTAAGACCCCAACTCTACCCTGAGAAGCTGTCAGACATGGGGCAAGTTGATGCATCATTTCCTCACCTAAAGTAAAAGCAATGATACCATTTACTTCATGAGGTTTTGGAGAGATTCAGTGAGCAAATACTTGTCTAAGCGGAATACAACAGTGTTCGACACATAGGAAGCACTCTAAAAAGGCTCTTATTCTATTACCAAAGTCTTGGTAGCTAGTGTGAGAATATTATTCACTGTACATTTACACAGAACACTGCACTCAAACCAATTCTACCTGAGCCAAGGCTAAGGAGATTTGAAAGAAAAGAAAACAAACCTAGTCAATTTTCTGTGTGTCCTGTAAGATGTTAGATTTACCAAAATAAAGACATTCCTAGGAGAGTCAGGAAATGTTTAAGTCCCTATCAAAAATGACTACAATAACAACAATGGCTAAAGAAAGAATGCTTATGAACTTGGGAGGGGAGGATACATAGGACAAGTAGGAGGTAGAAAAAAAGAGGGAGGAAATCATATGATTACATTTTAATTGAGTCAAGAGAAAACTTACCAAAAAGTTACTTTGTTTGTTTGTTTGTTTTTGTTTTTTAGAGACAGGGTTTCTCTGAGTAGTTTTGGTGCCTGTCCTGGATCTCACTCTGTAGACCAGGCTGGCCTTGAACTCACAGACATCTGCCTGGCTCTGCCTCACAGTGCTGGGATTAAAGCATGTGCCACAACCGCCCAGCTACTTTTTTTTAAAATGTGAGAACAAGCCAGGCATGGTTGCCCATGCCTTTAATCCCAGCACTTAGGAGGCAGAGGCAGGTAGATTTCAGTGATGGGAAGGACATCCTAGTCCCCAGAATTTCTGCCCAGCCAGGGCTATAACATTAGATCCTGTGTCAAAAACAAAATGTAATAAATGAAATAAAAATTTTAAGGCAAAACTATTTTAATACAGCTAATGGTAAATTTCCAAGATGACACCCTTTTAAAGCTTTAATAAGGAACTTCTTTACATGAAATACAATGGCGGCACTTCCTGCTCATCTTCATGTTGCTACAGGCAGAAGTTTAAATGTCACTCATAGTTTTCCACTGCGTTTGGATAGTCTACAACTAATATTGGTCTTCTGTCCTGCCCACGCTATACTACAGGCTATTCCAAGTCTCTCCATTTTTCAACAAAGATACCAAGGCTCAGAAGTCATGTGACTTACCTAGCCAAATGCATGAGTTCTAGAATGAGACTAAACTCCCTGCCATTTTGTAGAGTCTAGGTTTATATTAGGATACCTGGTCCTTTAAGAAACCTCATGCCCATAAGTTGTTAAAACACTCTAAGATATATGATACACACTGAAAAACGTTAGTTCTTATCTCAGAATTAAGATTTTTATGAGAGGAGATAAAGAGAGGGCTCAGCAATTTGGAGCACTTGTTATTGCAGAGGGCCCAGGTTCGAGTCTCAGCACCATATGCTGGCTCACAGCCATCCATACCTGTAGTTCCAGAGGATTCGATGCCCTCTTCCGACTTCCACAGGCATCAGGCGTTCCTGTGGTGCACATATATACATGCAGGCAAAATACCTCCCTCACACACAAAAAATTAAGTAAAATTTTTAAAGATTTTTGTGGAATACTTGTGCAAATAAATGTTCTATAAGAAAAATACATTTGGAAAATCCCAAGATAAGCTGAGGTAAATTTGTTTTTATTATTATTATTATTATTATTATTATTATTATTATTATTATTATAAGGTCTTTAAGACACAAAGGAGGGGTCCACTGTTTGGCACATACCTGTAGTGCCAGCACCTGGGAGCCTGAGGCAGGAGGATCTTGTGAGGTCAATGTCAGCCTGGGCTATGCAGCAAGTCCAGGGCATCCTGGATAATGGAGACTTTGGAGACTTCATTTCAGACAAAACCATGACTGTACTGAGACCTATGATAATCAAAGTGACGGTGCTATCTTGCAGCAATTTCCAAATCACAACTGCCCATAGAACTTTTTTTTCTTCCTCTCTAAAAATACCTCAGTAGGACCAGTGTCCCTCGGAACTAAACCTAGGGCTAATAACACATGAGAAATATGCAGATTAATGGATAATGCTTATGGTCCAAGTTCACCAGGGACAAATGGTTTACAATCTGCTAGGAAAGCCCTCTGATTGTTCCGAGCAGAAACATAAAAAGGAACTTGCAGTCATTGTTCTTAACCTTAAATTTGCTTGAGATGGGGAAGCTGAGGACAACCTCGAAAAAATATGTCACCGTGTAAAGTAGGAAGTGGCCACTGGTGCAGCGGCTGACAGCCCTGCAGCCTCGTTCAGAGTGAGAGCTGCAAGGCACCTTATGGGAAAGCATGTGCGCACGCTTCTCCAACCTCAAGGTCACCAGGGTCACCATGCAGAATGTCCTGGATTTGAAGTTCAAAATCATATCTATCAGATATCACATTTCAAGTTCAAAATGTGAAGTACAGCAATTGCAAGGTCTGGAAACTCACTGGGAGGGAAAAAAAAATAAACTCCTTTCTTTCTAAATGATGCCCTGGTTCTACCGCACCCAGCAGTGTGAAAATGATCAGTCAGACAGAATCTGATCAGCCCGAAGCTGTCAAACTGGATAATGTAATTGGGTTTAATATCAAGGGACATTCCATTCCGGGCCCAATCATATCAATTTCAGGAGATACTGGACCAAGTAAATTCTTCAATCACCTTCTCATTTTCAAAAGGGAGAAAGTTGAATTAGATCACTGCCCAGGAGTCTCTCCGAACTAAAGCTCAGTACATTGAAAAGATGTGAGTTCATAGACCTCTTAGGTTTTTTAGCTCCCCTAAGGAAATAAAAGCCTCCCTGGGTGGGCAGGAGCACCATTGTACAAAAGGTAGCAACAAAGGCAACTAATTTGGGAGGATAACCATAGCCCTCAGGTATCTAGCCTCTAGCCTGTGTAATGTTACTAAAGTCAAGAAGGCTTTAAATATTAAGTGTGAGTCCAGACCGCCTGGAAATAATGAGAGTCATCAAGTAGCTACATTCCTCCATTTTCAGGGCCAAAGGTCCAGAGGTGGAGTACCTCTTGCAGGTCAGAAGTGCCAAATACAGATGTGCGGATGCCTTCCTCCACAGGTGTGCAATGCCTGATTGAGATCCTAACTACCGACTCTGGCAATTAGGAGGGCCTCTTGCCTATCAGAGCCTATGCCTGCCTCTTGAGGTAAAACCTGTTCGTAGTTTCACCCATGCGCCATTGCCTTCAGCAGCCTAAACCACCTCGGTTAAAATGGGCTTGGGAAGCCAAACCAGAAAGACTAGAATCAGAATCTTGAATCAGAAAACCAGGAAGCTGTATTGCTATTTTTATTTTTACTTTTAACTTTCACGACAAGCCTCGTTTCTGAAAAACTCTGAGGTTATGATCTTTGTTTTCTTTCCCCACATTTTGGGACTCTTTTGAGAGGTGAACAATGTGTAGTACCTTAAAGATTGCCACTCCTAACGTAATGATAATCGTTAGGATAGTCAGCGTCAAGACTGGCTGTGTTGATCATCCAGAGCTGAGGGTTCTGAAATATTTAAATTGACTTAAGAGTCTAGATTTGGCCCATGGTGGCAGCACAGACCTGGCCGTCATCAGGGCCTCAGATGGCAGCAAAAGAAATGTAGTACTTCCTCCACAATTGATGGCTTCCGGCAGGGGTGTGAGGGGGGGGGCCCGGGGAGGACTCAGTTCTGCCGAAGGGGCTGGCCACTGAGAGTTTGACCATCTTCCAGTGACTATATAGGTAACACAAGTTGAACTTGTTTGAATTTTTTTCCCTTATTTTTTGTTCTTATTTTTATTTTCACTTTTTTTTTTGAGAGGGGTAGTTAATGGGGGACAGACGTGGAAGGACTGAGAAGTGAGTGTGATCAGGGTGCATGATGGGAAATTCCCAGAGAATCAATAAAAATGTTATGTTGGGGAAAAAAAAAAAAAGATTTGCCTGTGCGAATGATGCTGATGACAGAAGTGGCCGTGTGGCTCCCTCTATGTCTGTTCTTAGGAGAGATGTTGACATGACCTGAGGTTCTCCCAGGACAAGTGTGAAGACACCACTGTGGGGCATCAGAGTGAGCTCCCATAGAAGGGATGCCATATTTGAAGCATGCTGATCTGTCCCAGGTACCTGACCCTGCAGCAGTCCATGCCTCTGCATCTCCTACACAAAAGGAGCTGCTCAGTGTTCTAGACGGCCACACTATATTCTTCGTAAATCATAACTCTGTCCATGACAGGAATTTTAGATTCCTTGAACTCTTACCATTGGAAGCTAGCAGCATTTACTGTCCCATGAGCCCACTGAAAGCGACCTTTCCCCTACACACATATGGGATTCTGAATGCTTCCTTAGAAACTGGGACTGTCCTGTCACAGATCAGACCCACTAAGGTGAAGTCTGAGACTCCTCCATGACCAGCGTCCTTCATGGCTAAAAAGAGGTGGAAGTTAGAATACTGTCATCTAAAACCTCTTAGAAATGTCACACACACAGCAGGGACCATGCATGTAAGAGGCAGAGAGAGGGTTTAGCCTGGTATGAAGTTAGAACATCAACCCTATACATGTTCACAGCCACATCTTTGTTATAAGCCACAAGTAATGGGGTGTTTCCCAATGAGATGGAAAGAAACCCCTCATGACATACACCAGACGCCCACTTACTCCATTTCACACAAGACAATCTCATCTCAGAATGGTGGCAACTTAAGTCAGCTCTTCTTGCTAACCATATTACATACACATGCATGTGCATGCATTCACACACACACACACACAGAGAGAGAGAGAGAGAGAGAGAGAGACAGAGAGAGAGAGACAGAGAGAGAGAGTGTAAATAATAAAGTAAATCTTAAAATACAGGCTGAATAGTCAATGTAGTAAATTTCCACTCTGTTCTCTCCTCCTAACTTATAGTTTCTTTCCTTCCTTCTCCCACAAACCAGAGGTGTGACTAGCAACAATTCTCATTCCTGGGAAATTAGTGATCAACCTTGCTTATCCCTCGAGTCATCCAGCACTCAGTGGCTCATACCAAAGAATGAGCAAGCGACACATATGGCAGTAACTATAAAGAAATCAGTATTCCTCTACACACAGACAGAGAGAGAGAGAGAGAGAGAGAGAGAGAGAGAGAGAGAGAGAGAGAGAGAGAGAGAAGGAGGGAGGGAGGGAGGGAGGGAGGGAGAGAGAGAGAGAGAGAGAGAGAGAGAGAGAGAGAGAGAGAGAGAGAGAGAGAGAGATGGTCACATACAGAAAGAGTTTTGTCTGCATTTGTCCTTAGCATATCAGCTACTGATTTTCTTTTCTACTTGAGCTTGTTGCTTCCTTCATCATTGAGATGCTGCTGAAAAGCTTACTAAAGGGAGATGTTTAACTACAAAGGCTTTGAAACAAACTGGAAAAAAGTGTTTTTGGCTTCCTGGCATGGCTGAAAACAAACAAAACAAATGCTTCAGACTAAAACAGGGAAAATAGAATTTTATCATTGATCTTCTGGTTTTAGGCTTTGTATCTGAGTGAATCATTGCTCTTAGCCAGACTTTGGATCTCTTATCTTTGGGGAGAATGGAGGATGTTTTTAAAGGATTATCCTATGTTATAGTATTCCTAAATTTAAATTATCTTCTTCCGCTGTATTTCAAAGTCCAATACGGAAGCAGAAAGGTGACTCCAGGAAAAATCAATAGTACTGTTTCTGCCAAACACCATAAAAACTACTAGAACAACAAAGTGACAAGATCTTTCAGTCCTTGGGTGCCATGATTCATTCTTCAGTCATCTGTTACACAAACAGTATAGAGCATGGTCAAAGGACCATCTCCTCTCTCAATGAATACACCTGACTGGTTCTATTCTGACATATGAAAGTGATGTCAACATTAGAAGGGTAACGATCTATGTTCTTTTCCCCAGTCTTGGAATCTACTATCCCTCAGTCATCTAACTCTCCCCATCCCCATCTTCTCCCCCAACCCAGCCTCTCACTTCCCCATCCCCGTTACCAACAGGGTAATGCTGCAGCATCCTCAAAGGGCTTCCTTTCCTCATGATCCCTGGGTTCTCTTACTTTAGTTACAGATGTCTTGTCTCTTATAGGATGGGCAGGTGATAATTAGAGGAACTCTCAGAGAGTAAAATCCTAACTGAAAAGGTCAGAAAACGATCGATACTGTATTCCTAAGAGTGAAAAGTGTGGGCTGGCGAGATGGATCTGTGGGTAAAAGGGCTTGGCACACAGCCTCACAACTTGGGTTCAATCTCTGGATCTCATAGCATTAAGGAGAAAACCAGCTCCTGAAAGTTGTTCTCTGACATCACCATGTTTGTGTACCCATCCTCCACGAACACACATCATATACACCCAATAATAATACACAAAAATTGAGAAGATGGGGGCCCACCAGAGGATTTGGAGAGAGGTGAAAATAGTTTAAATGCAATATCCATGTACAAAACTCTAAAAGGAAAAGTAAATTATAAAAACTGAAAAGAAAATTAAAGGGTCAAAAGTAGGCGTTTTTAAGAAGGAAGAGAGGGCAGTGGTGAGGCTTAGGCAGCCAGTTACACATTTTTGCAGTGCAGACACTTCATGGAATTACTCTTCTCCCGTAGACTTGAACATTCTCATACGGAACTTTGAGTAAAACACCATGGACTACTGAACTGCTGCTCAGACCTCACTGTGTGTGTGTGTGTGTGTGTGTGTGTGTGTGTGTGTGTGTGTGTGTGTGTGTGTGTTGTGTCTGCCTCCTGAGAACCTGTAGATCAATGCAACTGGCTCAGACATTGAGTGTCTATATCAGAGAGTCTGCAATAGGCCTGAGCTTTGGCCTGTCTCATAAGTTCTCAGTTGACGTGGATGCTGCCAATCATGGGCCCAGAATTTGAGATCTGTTATCCTTAGTACAGTGAAATAAAATGGGCAAATGTTATTTCCGGGTTATTTTTAGTTATTTTTGAAAAGCTTACTTAAAATACGTCTTTATACCTTAATTTATAGTTCTACATATTAGTGATGCTACTGTCACCTGACTGGGACAATTCTGCTTCACAAAAGGAGACAACAAAGTTGATAAGTCTCCCAGTGAGGTCCACAGAGGTCACTTGCACTAGAACTCTCTGACATTCCAAGCAAGACCTCTGAGCTGTATCCAAGAGCACTGGGAACTGGAATCCCTCTGCCAGGTTAGGAAAACCACTGCCATAGATTTAGATCCAATAACCTGCCTAATATAATTTACTATAGTAAAACTTTGTTGTTCAAAGTAAGAGTGGCTATCTCCAGCAGAATGTGGTGTCCTCTTCCTTTCTGTAAGAGAACCATTCACTTATTCATGTATTCACTCAACATTTACTGAGGCCCTGCTATGTGTTTACATCTGGAAATACAACAATGAGAATGAAATACACGGTTTTTTACTCCTATAAACAATTAACTTCTAGTTGGAGGAATAGAAGTAAACAAATAAGCAAAATTGGAAAGTGTTGTAAACATCACACACAGAATGATACAGTCTAAAGACTGAAGATACAAGGACTCTTTTGATGTAGCCAAAGAAAGGGATTTTAGGTGGGTGGAATCAAGACATGACTAATGATGAGTCTGGAGCACTACGCACCAACCAAATGCTATGGATCCTAGATCAGAGTTTGAAATTTGTAATTGAAGCAATTGACACTGAAGCCATTATGATAAGGAGTACTATGGGTCTGGTCTGCAGTTCAGAGCTCTTTTTTTTTTTTCTATGTCAAACATAAATTGTAAGCAAATGAGAGTAAGGCAAAAAGATTGGCTAGGGTTGTGGAGACGGTTAGTTGGCAAAGTGACATGCAAGCACAAGAATCTGAATTGAGATCCACAGATGTGATTATAATCCCAGGGCCAGACGGACAGATGAAAGCAAGTCACCAGGAACTTGGTGCCCAGCCAGTCTCACAGAATCTGTGAGCTCTGGAGTCAGTGAGAGACCCTGTCTCAGAAAATAAGTTAGAGGCTAACTGAGTAAGACACCCAAACGCTAACCTCTGGTCTCCATATGCATGAGCATACACATGCACAAGCCCCTGTATACATGTCCCATGTTTACACCCGTACACAGACACTAAATTAAACATAAATAATTAAACAAATGAAAGACTACCTGAAGGCTGTTGTAGTCTAGATAAGGAATGACAAAGCTTGAACCAGAGAAGTTAAGGGGGAAGAAGCAGCAAATAATTTCCTCATTTATTGGATGTAGAGAACAAAACAGGGAAGTGGAGAATAGTGGAGCATGCTTGTAATCCTAGCACTCAGTATGTTGATGAAGGAAGATTGTGAGTTCGAAGCCAGCCTGAGCTACACAGTAAAATCTTGTCTCTAAAACAAAATGAAAGAAAAGAGGTAAGGGGCATGAGGGATAGAGTATTAGTATGAATGATTATCAAATACTTTTAATTACATGCTAATTTCACCATTTTACAGTGAAATACACCATTTATATCTGGACTTTATATAGATGACCAACAGTAAATGTGACATTGCTAATTTTTATAACTTAATGACAGATTAGCTTAAGATTCTTGCTGGATAGATCAGGTAGGCCCAGGACTCTTTATTTCTCTGCCTCAGTCTATCCGATGCTGGGATTACAGGTGTGAGCCACCATGCCCTGCTTGAGGTGGCCATATCGTTATATGCAGTTGATACATCTGACTGCACTGTGGGCGGTTAGGGCAGTTTATGTCTATATGAGATCTTTGTATATCCACAGAGACCCTCAATTTCCTACACAATTATCTGTGTATGTATAGAGAGAGGCATGAGAGAGTGGGCAGTGTATTTAGTGTATGTGCAGAAGCCTGAGGGGGATGCTGGGTGACCTCCTCCATCACTCTCTTCCCTATTTCTTTGAGGCAGAGTCTCTCACTGAATCTGGAGCTGTGCTAGTAACCAGCAAGCTCCAGCCACCCTCCTATCTCCATCTTCCAGAGTTCTGGGGTTGCAGGTGCATGCACTCATGCCAAGCATTTTATATGAGTGCTGTGGATTCAAATCCACATCTTCATGCTTACACAGAAAGCATTCCTATTAAGCCACCTTGCCAACCCTGCTACATGAATCTGGTACCATTCTAGTGACCACCTAAAAATAAAATTAGTGAAATATGTTGATATTATCATGAATCTGCACCTTTGTTTGCCCCGGGTTGATGAAAACTAGGCCAAGTGAAAGCTAAATACTGTCATGAACTTTCAAACATAGACTTAAGCTCCATGTCATGAGAGATCCGTAATCCCAGCATTACAGGAAATAGAAGCGTGAGGATAGAGCGGTTTATTTCAATCTCAGAACTTTGTATATTCTTAGAGACCCTCAATTTCCTATACAATTATCTATGTGTTTGTTCTATGTATGTATAGAGCAGGGCATGAGAGAGGGTGGAGTGTATTTGGCATATGTACAGAAGCCAAAGGCTAGCTCAAACAAATAAGCAAACAAACAAACAAAAAACCCAGAAAAATTACTAATATTTAAAAAATGAAATGCAGTAGGAGAGCTGTTACAGTACAGAGTTATGGTACAAAAGATAATGCCTATGGGATTTAGTTGCCTAAAATTGGTATCAATCCACTTCTAACTTGACTGGATTTTCTTCACCGGGACTGGGATAAAGGGAAGGAATAAGGCTCATAGACAGTCTACTGAGAGCTGGTGATGGGCATTTCTGTTGGCTACTCTGATTACCTCACCACTGTTTGAAGTAGGACTTCTTGCATTTTTGCTCAGGCCAAGTAAGATTGATTATGTGAATGACACTTGAAAAATAATTTTTTAAATATACAAGGAGAGAGAAGGAGCTAGGCCTTCAGCAAGTCTACGTTGTGGAAACTTTTTTTTTTGTGATATATATTTTTTATTTTACAGTATCATTCAGTTCTACATATCAGCCATGGGTTCCCCTATTCTCCCCCCTCCCACGCCCTCCCCTTACCCCCAGCCCACCCTCCATTCCCACCTCCTCCAGGACAAGTCCTCCCCCGAGGACTGTGATCAACTTGGTAGACTCAGTCCAGGGAGGTCCAGTCCCTTCCTCCCAGACTAAGCCAAGTGTCCCTGCATAAGTTCCAGGTTTCAGACAGCCAACTCATGCAATGAGCACAGGACTTGGTCCCACTGCCTAGATGCCTCCCAAACTGATCAAGCCATTCAACTGTCTCACCTATTCAGAGGGACGTTGTGGAAACTTTGAAGGAGGACTTTGTGACAGAGCCTGAGCTGACATAAAATATGCAAAATCCTTACTCTTGGCAATTCTACCTGAAAATAGCTGTTCTAAAAGAATTGCTTCCATGCATGTACCGGGAAGCATGTAGGTAGATGTTCCCTGCAGCTTTGTTAGCAGTCAGTGGGGAAAGGCTAATCAAACTGTTGGGTGTCTGTATCATAGACTATTCCGGCACAGTTACCAAGACAGAGAGAAACCCAGTATATACACCAGCATGTCCAGGACACCAGGCTGTGTAGGCTTTGTTATCAGATAGGTGTCTCTGTACACACAGAGGTTAGAACGTGCATAGAAAAAGCCCTGCAAAGTTAAGCAGTGGTTAGCCTTGCAAGAGGAGGACAGGGGACTATAAGAGGTCATGAGAAATTCTACCTCCTCTTGTAAAGCTGTATCCAGAAATGAGTCAGAGCTTATTTGTATAACTGAAAACACTTATTAGTTTGTTAGCAAAAAAGAGGGGCGAGACCTGCCCAATGTGGAGCCTCAGGTCACCTGATTGCTCAGCGCTGCTGCTCTTCCCTCTGCACTGCAAGGCTCCTCCCTCTGCACTGCTCAGCTCCTCCCTCTGCACTGTACAGCTCCTCCCTCTGCACTGCACAGCCCCTCCCTCTGCACTGCAAGCCCCTTCCTCTGTACTGCATAGCCCCTCCCTCTGCACTGCACAGCTCCTCCCTCTGCACTGCACAGCTCCTCCCTCTGCACTATACTGCTCCTCCCTCTGCACTGCAGGCTCTTCCCTCTGTGCTGAACAGCCCCTCCCTCTGCACTGCAAGCCCCTTCCTCTGTACTGCATAGCCCCTCCCTCTGCACTGCACTGCTCCTCCCTCTGCACTGCTCAGCTCCTCCCTCTACACTGCACAGCTCTTCCCTCTGCACTGCACTGCTCCTCCCTCTGCACTGCAAGCCCCTTCCTCTGTACTGCATAGCCCCTCCTTCTGCACTGCTCAGCTCCTCCCTCTTCACTGCACAGCTCCTCCCTCTGCACTGCACAGCTCCTCCCTCTGCACTGCACTGCTTCTTCCTCTGCATTGCATAGCTCCTCCCTCTGCACTGCACAGCTCCTCCTTCTACACTGCACTGCCCCTCCCTCTGTACTGCATAGCCCCTCCTTCTGCACTGCTCAGCTCCTCCCTCTGCACTGCTCAGCTCCTCCCTCTGCACTGCACAGCCCCTCCCTCTGCACTGCACTGCCCCTCCCTCTGCACTGCACAGCTCTTCCCTCTGCACTGCATTGCTCCTTGTACTTTCATCTCCTCTCTTTGGTGTCTTCCCTGGCATTCTCTTCTCTAGGTCTTGACTTGTAAGCTGGCCTCTTGTGGTATCTTTTGACTCGGGGTCCCTCCTTTCTACAGCGGTAAACTCCCAGACAAAACAATGACAACAGCAGTCATTTCCATATTAGAAGTTACAAACACTTTTTAATTGAGTCCATTCTCCTTGTCCAGTTTGCCCCTGTGATTAACCCTTAACTGTACTAGTTTCTTGTCCCTTCATCTACCTCTCTTTAGAATTGCACCCACACTTTGTCCAGGCCTGGAGGGAGGCTCTAGATGGTCCTTTTGCCAATGCTTATGGTGCTTTGCCTGGTCTGATGATCTACTCCATCCCAGTTAAAACCCCACAGTTGTAGTAGGAGTAAATAGCCTTCCTGGATAAACCACTAGTCAGGCAAATTCCCTTAGTAGACATTTTCTCTTTCTTTACTCAAAAAAAAAAAATGTATCACTTAGAGGACTGAGGCAGGTGGATCTCTGAGTTCAAGTCAGTTTGGTCTACAGATTGAGTTCCAGGATAGCCAGAGATACTTAGAAAAATCCTGCCTCAAAACTGCAAATGTGTCAAAGTTGAGCTTGTTGAAGTAGAAAAGGATACTCAACTAGAATAGACCCAAAGTGTACTTTTTTGCATAGACAGGATTTCTTGTTTACCCGTTTAGCTCCATTGTTTTATTTAGCTTACTAGTTACAAACCTCAAAAACTGGAAGATATCATGGGAAGACCTTGGCTTATTGTTCACATACTTATCCCAGTAGTGGCCTCCCACAATAACCAGGCATATGTCTTGTGAGCTCCACAGGCACACACTGTCAGCCTATTGGTCAAAAGCATGCTCTGGCCCAACTGCTCCAGACAGTCTAGATGTCTATTTCTGCCTTGGTTTGCACCACTCTCTAGAATGTTACCACTACAACACAGGATTTATTCCTTTTCTGCATGTGGATGCTATATTTGCAGATAACATCAATATTCTTCATAAAGTGTCCTCAAAGGATTTCTAAGGTTTTATTATTCCCTCAAAAACAAAATTGTTCATCAGATTCCTAAACTTGAGTTATAGTGCTTTTTGTTATAATTACTCTTTTAAAACAGTTTTTTGTGTGTGTTTGTGTGTTGTATGTGACGTATGTACACATGTGTTTATAGGCATCCATGTTTCTGTACACAGGCAGAGGCCAGATGAAGACATTGGCTATTCTGCTCTCTCCTTCTCTCCCTCTCCTGCTCTGTTCCTTTGAGATGAACCTCTCATTGAATCTGGCAAGAGCTGAACTGACAGCCAGCAATTCCCAGCATCTTCTCTTGCCCTGCAGGGGCTCACAGTCACATCCAATTGTTTTCTGTGCTTACTGGGGATTTAAACACAGGTCTTTGTGCTTGCACAACAAACACCCAAACACACTGAGCTCTCTCCCTGGCCCTAAAACAACTTTTCACAGTAGAAGAAAAGACGTCGAGTTTCTGTCTTCCCCCCAAATAAGTTCATAGAGCAGCAAAACAATGCTTTGTCATCTACAAGTATCTAACAAAGAATCCATCTTATATATGGACTTTCTTTCTTCTTAAAGTATCTAAATAGTTATTATTTTTTAAATGTGAAATATTAGCTAATTAATATTTAACATCCCTTTTTAAAGAGCAAGATGCAAAATCAGCCATCTCTTAAATTCCTGCAAAATTTGAAATTCATGTTATTTTATGTATTGAAAATAAAATCACTAGCAAAAATACTTTTCCTTTATAGTGATATATAGTTGAATAGCCAACAAAGTTGTTATTGGGAAAGGAATTTTCTAAGAATTAAAGGGTGGGGGGAACTGTCAAGATGGATGATCAGGAAAAAGCACTTGCCCTCAAGCCTGAAGGGGTGAGTTCAGTCCCTGAGACCTACCTACATGGTGGAAGAGAGATCCAACTCCTGCGAGCTCTTCTCTGACTTCCACATGTGTGACATGACATATTCACACAAAAAAATAAGTGTTGAATATTAAAAATAAATTCAAAACAATAACTGGACACCATGGATGTTAAAGTCATGGATAAGAGGAGGAGCTGAAGATGTGACCGCAGATTGGCTTCCTTTCAGAATCATTTCACGCTCTCCCTCTTCACCTCCATCTTAACTTGGCAGTGACTACCTATGTGACACTGAGGTTTCACTATTACTTTTCTTTCCATTTTAATGGGCTCTTCTAAGCTGGTTATCAATTTCTTGGCACTTTGCTTTCAAATCAAAAGCCTTCTTACTAATATAGTTCCTGTGCTCCGTGTTCAACTAACCTGGTTTGCAAAGTTTCCCACGCACTACAGTTTACAAGTCCTTTGAAGATGAGAACAGAAGACACTAAATTAAGGCAAACAAAAATATTGTAAAACCAGGCTCGCTAAGGCTAAGGTGCAGGGGTTTCAAGACCTTACCCCTGAAGGCTGCTGGGTGTGTTCTGAATGTTTTAAAAGTGCTTTTACATAACGCAGCATGACCTGCCTATGTACCTATATTCGGTATAGTGTTTTATATTCTATCAAATAAAATCATAAAAGGGAATATCTGCTTTTCAAGCTGCTTATCTCAATAAGATGCTATATTTCTTTATAAATTAATATATGCTTATTAGGGATGTTCATACTCATACAGATGGGACATCTTGTAAGCACATTCACACTCCTTAGCCTCAACTATAGAAATGCAATTTAAATGTGCTATTTTATACCATCAAAGACTTCTCAAGTGTTTGCCCCATAGACCACAGCAGAACCAGGCTCCAGGGCAGGCCATAGGTAGCATTACACACCTATGTGCTGGGCAGGCATTCATATTTTTCAAAATCTCTTAGCACTCTGCAAGTTGGGAATACAAAACCAAATGAAACCTCAGAGGACCAAAATAAATTGCCCTGTGTCTTAAGGCTGCTACTGGTAAAGAATGTTGATTCTGGGCAAGCCCAAGTCCCAACTCCAGTATAGATATTCTTTCTATGAACCACTCAGGTGCTTATGAAAATTTCTTCTGGTGTGCTTAAAAGTCAAGAATGTGAATGCGGTATCTGATTGTTTCAGTACATACAAGGGTGGATTTGCAGAGAATTAAACTTTCAATTCTTAGTCACTTCTAAAATTTTCTACCATTAGAACCAGGAGTAAGCATAATTAATCTGGGAAGAAAGATTCTGTTTTCCTATGTATACATTTTAATCTCATCACATAAGATATCCTGCATTACTATCATCTGAGATCACCCTGAAGGGCAGGGCCAGAGAACACTGAACTACCTCAGACTCATGGAAGACTTTTCTCATTCATTTCCTTTTGACAAAACGGCCCCAGTGTCCCCTCCCAGCCAGATGTGCTAAAGCAGAGGCAGATTACATGTGCAAGATCTTTTCTGAACTTTTGAAAGGATTAAAAAAAAAAAAGTTAGATAAGAGTGGCAACTTCTTAGATTCTTAAAAGCCACGTTCTAGAATGTTCTGTAATACTCTTAATCTTTTTCCTACCATAGACACATTTATTTCTCTTCTGTTTTTGCTATCAGTTGCTACAGCTCCTATCTGATTTATCAAGATGTCCATCATCTCCTCGTCTCCTCTTGAAGCCTTGAGTCCAGTCCCCTCCCATGTGCTCCTTCATCTGTGCTGGACAAATGAGAATGGGGGTGGGGGAGCGTGAGGGGCCTTGCTAACACATTTGTTGACTCTCCAGGAGACCGGCGCCCCCATTCAGTTTTATTCCTGTGAAAAGCAGGAGAACATTCTGAGTCTGGTGGGGGATGGTGGTAGTCTGACTTTTTTTGTCAAATAGCTTTGAGGTGAAAAAAAAAAAGAAAACACTCTAAAGTTCACAAAGACACATAGCTAAGTGATCGATTCATTAAGGTTAGGGATCAAAAACAAATCAGCCCAATTATTATTGGCTGACATTCCTTTCTTGCTAGGATTGGTTGGTGATCAAAGATGGTGATAAATTCCATGTGTCCATGTCTACCCTCAGCTTCCTTATATAAAAAACTGTTAATGAGTGGGTGTGCACCCTGAGAATTTAAAATAGAGGTGACTGGCTCTTTTTTATATGTAAAAGTTTAGATTTGTTATTCTTCGAAGATTCTTATAAGATTACCTTTTGAGATAAATAATACAATGATTGGTCCTTTCTTGGTAGCCACAGAGAACAGCCTCTCAGCAAAAGAACTGGATGAGAAAAACACCTTGCTTGCTCACACTCTGTTAATCTATAACAAGTTCCTTGGACATGAATGTATGTGGGCTCTTGGGACAACTTCTTTTTCACCTGTAATATGCAAAACATTCAATAATGTTATGGATATGGAAAACATTCTGTTCTTTACTTGTATTCATTGTAATCATTTACTTGAAGAATAGAATTTAACCACATTGTAATTTTTATATTGCTTGAAAGATTTTGCTGAGGTATATAAGGTGTAAGGGAAAAAATAAAGTGAGTAGAAGGAAAATATCAATAATGAAAGAAGGAAAACACCAGAAAAGATGTAGAGAAAAAAATAAAGAAAAAGTCAGAAAGGGAAAAAAAAGAAAAGAAAAGCAGGAGAACATAGCAGAAAGGGCAGAGACACAATAAGAAAGTGACCATGGTTCATCTCCACTTCATTGCTTACCGACTTTGAACTTGGACAGTTTTCAACACTAAATGGAAACTAAATGATAGCATATACCAGAAGGCTGTTATAAGACATAAGTAAAACTATGTATGTACAATGCCTAACAGGGTTCCTGGTTAAAATTGAGGAATGAATTCTAACTCTGTCATTTCCTGCCAATGTAATATAATATAATATAATATAATATAATATAATATAATATAATATAATATAATATAATATAATATATAATATATATCTGTATTTCACTATAATTCAATACCTATACTCTTCCTAACACAAGAAAACATTTTTTGAGAATCTCAAATTAGTTATGTTTCATAACGCCTATAAGATTGAGATATCAGAGTCAGCCATATATATTGAGGTTAGTCTACTTGTTTCTTTGCCTCCAGGGAAACAAAGAGGCTTTGCTTTAGAATCATTTTTCATACATGCAAATTAATTTTTGCAGTATTTGAAAGTGACCATAGACTTTGCAAGCAAAACATTTCACCACTACTTCCTAGTGCACAGGAAGATGTTAACATATGATGGGGAGTAGGAACAGCTAACAGTTAGTTATCTTAGTGCCTTCTCGTCATTAAGTCTTACAGTTCATTTTTAACCATGTCCCAATGGCCATCTTTATTTCAAACCCAGTCTGTTCCTCCTCGGTGTCTCTAAGTCCTGCCCTCCTCTGGCCTTGATGCACTCTCAGGCAAGCCCTTTCCCGCTGGCTCACAAGGTTGCCAGCAACTGAAATTCACCTGCTTCTGTTCCGAGTTCAACAGAAAAGCAAGCACACCTTTCCAAAATGACTCTGGCTACTACAACCAATGGACAGCATGTGGATAAGAGACAACCAGAACAGGAAGTGTCTACAACAGATGCTTCTTCAGAAAGGCCCACCAGCCTGGGTACAGGCAGACAGGCCTGGAGGTTTCTAAGTATGCCCTCCCTCAGTGCTTCCAATTCAAAAGATTTGACATTGCCTAGTCCTTGTCTGTAACTTCTCACTTCCAGTCCTTAGTTCAGTCGCATGTGGAAATGGTTCCTGCTTGCCAAAATCTTTTCTGTGAAATATGTCACAGATGGTTAATAAACGTTTTCATATGTAGTCAACGGTCTATTAATATTCATTCACAGCAGTTTATTCTCTTTGGCTACAAATCATTTACTTATTAAAATAGCAAAACATCTTTTCATCTGCCTAATAATCTAATATTTATGTTCTAGTGAAAGAGGAATTTCAAATTAATAAGCATAGTTGTGAGTCATATAATATCATGTCAGTCAAAACAAGACTGCATGGACCACGGGGTCCTATAAGATTATTAGTTAAGATAAAGTGTTGATCAGTCTGAGTCAGCCCCTTCCATACTTTCAAACTGATAGAACGCTGTGTTTTCGTCAAAGGTTATTCAGACATCTTTTATTGTCAAGGTAGGTTTTAGATATTTTTTAAAAATATGAGCAGACAGAAGCAAGAGCTAAATTAGCAAAATTATATTCAGTTTGTCCATGTGAGAAGCAAAAAGATTACTACTCACTTTTTTAAATTATTTAATTTTACTTTTGATTGTGTGTGTGTGTATGTGTGTGTGTGTGTGTGTGTGTGTGTGTGTGCATGTGCATATGTGTGTGAATACAAGTGTAAAGTCAGGCTCCAATGGAATCTAAAAGAGGCTGTTAGATCCCCTGGAACTGGAGATATAGGTAGTTTTGAGTTGCCCTGAGGTAGGTGTTGGGAACTAGACTTAAGTCATCTACAAGAACAATACATACTGCTAACCACCGAGCCCCAGGATTAATCTTCCTAATAAAGACATCATAGAAGTGGGTAAGAACAAGCAAATGTTATGTAAAACATAGACAAAGAAGTGAATAGATTAAAGGATTTTAAAGGAACATAGCTATAAATAAGGGAAACTGCACCAATGTTTAAACTGATGTAAAATGAACCCATTTGCCAAGATGGCATTTTCTTTTCCTCTCAAAAAAGTCACCCCAAAGCAAGGAAGGTAAGAGACGCAAACTCCATATTGAAGAGAAGTAGGCGGCACAAACATCTTAAAGCATAAACTATCAAGCCAGAGAGTAAATGGAGATTTAGGCAACAGGAAAAGAGTCAAATCAAGCAGGAAAGGGACAGAAACAACTGTATAACTCCCCCATTGGCCAGCAGAACTTTTTAGGCGATAGCTGAGACATGCCGGCAAATGTTTAACCATACGTTCTCATGAAAAACTACTAACAGTCAGGGGCAGCAAGGGAGCTGGTGCCTGTGTGCTGGTGTTCATGTAGTAAATGCTACCAGCAGAAAGGAAGAAGAGCACATGACATACAAATAAGAAAACCAATAACATTTGCTTGGAATCCCCTGTTGCCAGTTGTATCTGGTGGCCAGTCTATTGATGTAATCAATGAGTGAGAACAACACCCACCGAATTGGTGCTTGATCTTTTCAGTTAATCAGTAAGCAAACATAAGGTAATAAAGTTATCTGTGAGAAATTCATTCATTTGTGAATAGGTGAGTGGGTGTTTTGGTGGATTAGAAAATAACTGTAAGTATTTGGCTAAGTACTAAAAAAGTTTCCTTGATGTTATACTATTCATAATATGATAACTAGAGAAGGGGCATACTTAAGTCTAAACTGCATTGCCAGCATTTTCTCTATCACTTCCTCAAAATTAAGAGTCAAGAAAATAATGAGTGAAGCCTGGTGCTTTCAATTTCTATGAAAAAAACTTGTGCTTATTCAATCTACCATAGTCCAGTTCCAGTCTACGATGGTCAGGTTATTAATGTAGAATTAGAGAGAATGCCAGTCACACTCAGTTATACAGTGTTTCCACGTTTCACTGTGCATATCACAATTTATATGACAGTTTATGTGAATTAAATGTATTTAACTATTATATATTTCCTCAGAAATTTTTATCTGATCTTTCTCTGCTGTGTTCCTAATACCTGGGACAGAACTTGGCATATTGTAGGCATTCTACAAAAATTTATTAAATGAAAAATAAAACATTGAACTTACCTGCCAGACATTACCCTTAGTGTTTTATATATGTTGGGCCATAACATCCCACAGAACCCTATAAGGTGGCATCATTGTTAACTCCATTTTATAAATGTAAACAGGAAGTAATTGATCCAAGCTAGGATTTAACTCCGTGTACTTCAGTTCCGCATTCTTTGCCACAGAAGATTCTCTTATTATATCAGAATCATATTGCTGCCAAAGAGAAATTCCAGGATGAGTATGATAAAGCAACAGAGCTGGGTGTATTGGCACATTACTTTAATCCTAGCTAAGATTCAGGGACAAGTGAATCTCTGTGAGTCACAGGCCAGCCTAGTCTACACAACAAGATCCTGTCTCAAAAATAAAAATAAAATAAAAGACAACAACATCATATTAGAAGACTTGAACAGAGACAATATACTGGAACTGACAGATGTCATGCATTTGCGTCAAAATACTCAAAACTACATGCAATTTAGTAGCCATTGCTAGGTGGTGGGAATATAAGCAATTCATTCTTTAATGTCCTTAATATCTACATTATAATTTTAACAATGTATATGATTTACTTATGGAATGACTTAATGAGCTTCCACATTTAAAAACATAGCCCAAACAAAATATAATTTGTTAAAAGTTCAAAGAGCTTCTCAAAAACAAGTGTGTTGCTTGTGAGAATCGATACCAATACTAGATCTCTTTGGTCTAAAACACAAACCCAGTGAAAAAAATAAAGTATTTTTGTAAACTCATGGAGGATGTGGTATACAGTTGATGTAGAATTGTTCACAGAGTCAAGAGTGTTAAAACTAAGGTTCATGAAAAGCTCAGAAAAGGTAATACACATAAAATAGTAGACACTTTAAAGCACTCACTCAACAAGGGGTATATTTCTTCTAATGTTCTATCCAAGATTGCTCCTGCATGTTTGGAAGAATAAGTTCTTATATTTTGACGGTTTGTCTTCATTTACCACCCTTTTCTTCTTAGGTACCAGCAAAAGCCAGACACCTTACTCAACGACTTCGCTGCCACCACCTCCAGCATCCCATCCAAGCAGCCAGCCCCCACCTCCAGCAGCCCATCCATCCATCCAGCCGCCACTGCCAGCATCCCACCCAACACAGCAGCCAGTCCCAAGCCTACCCCCCAGGAACATTAAGCCTCCCCTTGACCTGAAGTAAGTAAAAGAGCATCTTACAACTTCATCACCAGTGTCTTGCCCAGGGATTTCCAAATGATTCGTGACTGGGGGCTAAAAGATCTATAGAAAACTTCTGTGGTACTTTAATGGGCTAGTTGGCAGGGCGAAGGGCAGGCTCTTTTAAAAGTCCAAAGTCTTTCAACTGTGGGCATCTGTAAAAATCAAAATTAAGTTACATACTTTCTTACTTCAAGAGGGAAGAACCAGGGGTACAGTCACAATCTGAACCAAGCAAAACCAAATTCCAACAGAGTAAATGACTCAATGTCTAGTCGTCTGTGATTCACTCATGATCTTCTGGGCCAAAGGGCCTGGGTCACTTCTTCGGCTCTGCCCTCTGCAGCACACACATTTGTCTTCTTGGCTCCAGCTGGCTCCATTGCCGCTGCTATTCTTGGTGGTCATCCCCTGACACTGGCATCTCCAAAACCCTGGGGTTCTTTGCTGCAATTGGCCAAACGGCCTCTCCTAGACTCTCTTTAGTGACTCCAGCCCCACCACACAGTGCCAAGCCTCAGCTACTCTCCACAACCTTCACACCTTCCAAAGCAGCACCACCTGGGTGACTCTTAACACTACCAAGTTCAGCTGCCAGCACAAGGCACAACCTTGTGGGACTCTGCAACACAGCTTCTGTGTGCTGACCCTCAGGAAACAGTTACCAGAATATTTCACCTCAGTTGTGTTGGTTTCTTCTTAATGGCTGCTAATTTCTCAGCTCCAGCTGACCAGCATTGAATATCCCAGCAAAGCAAAGGTTTCACTTGAGTAGTTCTGGTATCTCATTAATCACAGCCGATTCTTCAGCTCCAGCTAACCAGGACTGCAGATTCTTCACACAAAAATCCCAGTAGGAGTCTTTGCTTCCCTCTGAAATGTCACAACCTAGGCCTCCATCATCTGTACTGCTCTCAGCATGCTTTCCTCCAAGCTCCTACAGGACAACTCTGAGCTTTCAACATGCAATGATTTTTCTAGCCCAAAGTTCCAGGGTCCTTCCACAATCCTCTCCAAAACAACATGTTCACATCTGTCATAGCCATACTCCCCTATCCTAGTACCAACTTGTCTTAGGGTTACTATGGTTGTGATGAAACATCATGACCAAAAGCAACTTGGGGAAGAAAGGATCTATTTCACTCAAAGTTGCACAAAACAGTTCATCATCAAAAGCAGCGAGAACTTATGCAAGGCAGGAACCTGGAGGCAGGAGCTGAAGCCGAGGCCATGAAGGGATGCTGTTTACTGGCTTGCTCCTCATGGCTTGCCCATTTGCTCTCTCGTAGAACCCAGGACTACCAGCCCAGGGGTGGTACCACCCACCATAGGCTAGAGCCTCCCTCATTGATCACTAATTAAGAAAATACCTTGCAGCTGGATCTTACAGTGGCATTTTCTCAATTGAGGCTCCCTCCTCTTTAATGACTCTAGCTTCATCAAGCTGACACAAAACTAATCAGTACTGTGATAGTCCACTATGATAGTGTAATTTGACTTCACCTTAGGCTACCCCACACACACCATACAGTTCGTCTTTTGTCCATAATTCACATAGTAGAACTTGTTAATTACAAAATCATATTGAGATCTTCCTTAAGTGCTTCAGGATTCAATAAATTGAAAACCCATTTATTATGAGTACCCGTGACTATTTTTCACTTCATAATACTTCCATAGGTGTTTAAAATTAGTAACTAAGGATGTATGAGCAGCTTGGTGAGTCTTATCTTATCACCTGCTGCTCTGTGTATGCATATTAACATTACACCCTTCCAGGCATTTGAGTCTGTAGATGTTTGTTTGAAGACTCTGTTACCAAATCAAAGTGTAAGACATCTGCCTACTACTATATTAAGGCTAAATAAATATTAGCCATATTAAAATAACTAATATATGCTCTCTTAAATACTCAATTTCCATACAAAATATTTGTTTTCACGTGTATAAAATCATATTCTTATTCCTAATTTTTCTCATCCTCTGGTAAATTTAACCCCTTGAATTAAGATTTCAGAATTTCTTTTTCATGTATTTATTTTTATTTTACATTTTACTTGTTTTGTTTTATTTTGCCTGAGACAAACCCTCACTGTACATCCCTAGCAGGCCTAGAACTCACTACGTAGCCCAGGGTGGCCTTTGATCTTATGAAGGTCCTGCTGCCTCTGCCTCTCAAGTGTTGAGATTGCAGGCATGTGTCACCACAGTGGGCCCCTGATCCTGATAGTTCTAAAGTTTGTTATATAGCTCTGTCCCAGACACCAGCTTCAGCGAAGCCTCTTGGGTATGGCATAGTTGTAGTATGGAATCTTCACAAATGACTCAAACATGACTTCTGAAAACTGAAAAGGCTTGGAAGCCAGTCATCATCTCGTTAAGGAAAGAAATGGTATTCGATACTGTATCTACTGCTTCAGGGGTCCTCCAGACCACCCAGACCTCTAATGGCTCACTAAAAGGACTCACAGAGCTCAGTGTACAGAAACATGAGAGACCAGTTTCAATCAAGTAAAGAAGGGAAGGGACAGCCAGCAGGTGGCGCTAAGTATAGGCTTCCAGGCAATGCCGCAAACCAGAGAAGGGCATAGCGAGGATTGCTATGAAAATGCAGTGGGTGTCTTGGGCAGCATTCAGCAGACGCCGATCAGAGGCGGTAGGAGCTATAAGGTTTCCATGGGAAGCAGGGGAGCTTTCTCATAGGTTCCTTGGACCTGACAACTGCCAGAAGACCAGACGCCCAAGACAGAAAGCAAGCATTCACATCAGTCACGTGGTTGGTAAGGTCTCACACAGCAAACTGCTTTTATCAGCTAGACCACTTTGACTGCGGGGTATAGTTGTAAGGAAAATGTATTCTTGTATATGTCACAGGCCAGCCTTGCGAGCATCTTATTCTAAAAACATAGCAAATCTGAGCCTGCTGTGTTAACTCTCTGAAAAGCCTCATCTCTAGGATCCGTCAGAATAATTCTCCTAAACAGGCTGTAAAAGAAGAAAGGGTATCCAAAGTCATGCTAGAGCATGGGATGCTGGGCAGTATGCCAGCTTTGCCAGAAACCACAAAGAAGGCAAAGGACTCGGGTTCTTAGAGGCAATACTGTTTCCATCAGTTATATACAAAGTTCACTGATAGTAATAAATTTTGCTTCATCTCAATTACCATCATATTGGGGACCCCTCTTAGTGACTCATCTATGATGTGTCAATGTCACTGGAAAAAAAAAAGTTCACCCAGAAGAAAAATGGAAAGAATAGCAGGGCCTTAGGTGTTTTACATTACCTGGAAAAGCTATGCTTGGAGTATTAGGAAGCTAATTATCATATGCAGGAAAGGGGGAAAGTTAAGGATATCTAGAGCTAATCTGTCTCTTCAAAAGAGGAAGGGTCAACAGTTTTAACGTTCTCATCAGTAAATTCCACTATGAGGAAATATCTAGACTAGAAAATTTCCCCTATGGAAGGGGAAGTTAGATAAATACACAGAAGAAATGAAAGCAAAATGGACCTTCACATTCAGGCTCAAGAGTTGACAGGAAATGTAGGGTTGGGTTCGAGGTAGAAAAGTGGAAGATGGAGGTGCTTCTGCACTTCCTGCCCCACGCTTGAGAATGTCTCCATGGATGCTTCCCAAGTGCTGCTCTGCAGGTCTGCAACTGCTCTCCCACCAATCAAAATGCACGTCCAAGAGCTCCCTGGCTTTCCAATACTCCCTCGATGAATCTTTGAGTCACTCCTCTGTGTCCTTTCGACTGACTTTCAGGGAATATCCTGCACAAAACAGAGACCCCTCCCTGCCTTTATACAAGGCGAGGGCTGGAGAAAGGGGAACGAACAGTCGAACAGGTCAAAGTCCCTGGAGTGGCCAGCAAATGTCAACTATTGAGAAGAAATGCTGAACAGAGTTAGCAAGACTGGGAAGGGTATTACAGACTGTCACAACTTTAAACAGAGATGGGAGATAGCGAAGATGCAGGGAAACATGGGCATTGGGCATAAAGCTATGGAAGAGAGAGAATGAATAGAGGAGGCCTAAAGAGTCCAAAGGCTAAGGAGGAGGTTAGCAGGACCACGCTAGAGGCAGCAAGGGGCCATAGGAAAAGAACCTTTCATGTAGGGCTCCATGTATTGTGACCGTCTGTAGCTGTCACCCTGAGATGAGAAGCGCTGCGGGTGGGGACACAGCACCACCAGGTTATTTGACTTGTGTTTCTTTAAAGTCACTTGAAGTAGATGGGCACATGTCAAGGGCGGCAGGAGAACTAGTTAAGTGTTGCAGAAATGCATGCCAGCGCTTGAGGCATCCTAACCAAGATGGGCTGCCCTCGGGGGACGGGCCAAGAAATGTCTGCACCGTGGATAAATTTTGAAGGGAGCGACAGCAGAATTTGGATTTAGTTATAAAACTCAAAATAAAGATCATTCATGGCTCCAACAGCTTTGGTGGCTCTTAGTAACCGGAGAGGCAATGATTCCTTCAAATGACCTAGGGAGGCTGCAGGTGAGCCATTGGGGGGAAGAGGAAGTAAGTTATGACTAGGAACTGGGGAGATCGCTCTGCAGTTCAGAACACTTGTTGCTCTTGAAGAGGAAGTGAGTTCAATTCCCAGCAACCACATGGTTGCTTACAAACATCCATTTCCATGGACTCCAACAGTCATGCACATTGAATGTATACACACACCCAGGGAAAGCATCCATATACATAAAAGTAAAATGAATAAATCTAAAAGGTTTTATTTTTAAGCAGTCATGGCTCTGAAAAGTTGAAGTACTATTTAAAGTTCAAGTGGAAAGCTGAGGAGACAATTGGAGAGTTTCAGAGAGAGAGAGAGTTCTGATTATAAAGATATAGACAGGAGAGACATCGGGCTATATATCCCATACTTAAAGTGATAAGGCTGGTAAGTTGACCGAGGAGAGAGAGGGAAGGAGTACAAACAGAAAAGACAAAACTCTGGGTCTGGACATGCCTGGGGAAAACGGGGACAGAGGAGAATAAAGAGGAAGAAGGGATAAAGTAGGCGTACTGAGGGACCAGCAAAAGGACACAGTGAGAAAGTGCCTTGGATGCACTGAAGGCAAATGAGAGACCTATCGAGGTTGGCGGGCGTGAACGAGTTAGGAAAAAGCATGCGTCCCCAACGACGACGCGGCTTTCAAGGAGTGGAAGGTGAGGCTGCAGTGTCTCTGTTCTACCTCCATTCCGTGGCTGTGCTAGAAAACGAACCCAAAGCGACTTGGAAGAGGAAAGGGCTTACTTCATCTTATCCTTCCAAGTCATTCTCCATCACGGGAGGAAGGAAGGGCAGGAACTCAAGGCAGGAGCCATGGAGAAACATTGCTTGCTGGCTCACTCACTCGTGCTTAGCTAGCTTGATTATATAGTACAGGACCATCTACCTAGGGACAGTGTCAAACACAGTGGCCTGGGCCCTCCTACATCAGTTTAAAAAATCAAGATAATTGTCTAGGGACACCCCCACAGGCCACTCTGATCTAAGCAATTGCTCAATCCGGGCTTTGATGTCAGATGACTCTGAGCTGGGTCAAGGGGGTGATTTAAGCTAACCAGGACATGTGGCTCAGGTGGGGAAGTGCCGGCCACACAAGATAAGGACCTCTATTTTGCCCCCGTCGCACATGTGAAAAGTTGTGTGTAGCCACATGTGCCTGTAACCCCAACGCTGAGGAGGTGGAAGCGTTACTGACGTGGCAGAGACAGGTAGACTCCCGAAGCTCACCGACCAGCCAGTGTAGCTAAATGACAGGCTCTGGATTCAGTGAGCAAGACCCTGTCTCAAAAGATAAAGTGGAAAGTGATAGAGGAACACTCCTGACTTCAACCTCTGGCCTATGCATGCACACACATGCACACACGTAGAATCTGGAAAGAGCAAATACAGACACTGTTGGCGACATAGGGCAATAACTGGCCTGGGGAGGGTTTTTGTTTCTGTTTCTGTATTTGGAGGTAGGATCTCACATACCTGTAGCCTCGGCTGGCCTCAAGTACACTATGTAGCAAGGATGATATCAAGCTTATATGGAAATAACAGCATGTTTGTATATGGTAATGAGGAACAGCTGGTAAAGAGGAAGAAATAGTATAGACGGAAGAATTCCTGGGACAGAGTCTACCTCAACTTCCATTTAGTGGGGGATGGGCTAGAGGACTGTCAAGGTTAGAGCTCTCGCTGGGCACACAGTACAATCTCCAACTGGGGTCCAGGGAGAAATATGGGGAGATACAGACTTTGACCACATGGAGCCTGTCCTGCCTGCTTCTGAAGGTATTCCCAGGAGTGACTTGTAATCATGTCATCCGGGTCAGTTTGTCTTGTAAGTGTCAGAGGTCTGGAGGTAAATAGGAAACAGAAATCATGAATAATCTCAAACATCACATAGTTGAAGACAAAGTTACGTGCATTTTAAATTGTATTGTTTCCCCACCTAGTGGTCAGAGAACATACAGCTCATTCCATTTTCTTGTATGTTAACTCAGACTTAAAAAGTGAAATGGATCCAAAGACTGAGCTTTTCATTATTAGTGTTCAAATCAGTGTCTTTCCCTGTAGCACACTTCTTAGTACTGTTTTACAATGAATTAGGACTGTGTCAGCGCAGCTGGCCCTTCGGATGGAGACAGAACCAGGGGTTGCGTTTTTATATACAAAACAAATCTCGTGGTTATTAATAGTAATAAGACAGGAAAAGTGAGGTAATGAGAAATAATAAAGAATGGGAAATGACTAAGGTTAGAAAAGCAAAGGGCAAAGTGTTCTTCCCCTGAAGTCACTCTGGCTAGTAGAAGGGATTGTTTTGGATAAGAATGTACCAGTGTAGTCTTGTAATTAACTACAAACGCTTCGAATTTTCCAGAACTTGAAACTTGGCACATCTGTGAGCCGCTGCTAGGCAACCTTACCTAACTCCATTTGGAAATTTTTGTCTTGGGCCAGCCATAGTTTCAAAATATCTCACAGGTTTAGTATAGAAAGATATGTTCCAGAGTGAGGGGTTCATTCCTGATAAGGGCGGGTATAAAACAGTTTTATATGTCACTTAACGTACCTCTTCCTTCCAAAACAGATCCAGCAATAAAAAGTTAAAAGCTAAATTTATGAAGAGTGAATACAGGATAATATTAATATTAATACATAGAACCCCAGTAGGTTTTGTTTGTTCACTTGCTTGCTTGCTTGCTTGGTTTTTTACCTACCTGGGAACTGACCAGGTTCACACACCTGGGCCACACACACACACACACACACACACACACACACACACACACAAGCACTCTGTCACTGAGCTACAGCTTTCTAACATGACAGGCCTAATAGTAAATAATATTAAATGAACTTCATTTAGTTCTTTAGGTTGTGGTGCGAAACAAAGCACTGTGGTGAAAGCCTGCTGGAAGGGACCTATCGCCACTGATAAGCTTCCTGCTGCTTCTCCTCCTTGGCCACCTCCCTCTGCTCTGTCGTCTGTGTGGTTGCTTGTGACTAGTCCCATTGTTCTCCTCTTCATCTGGATGTGGGGCTTTTCTCTATGCCTCGAACACTGAGCAGTTGGCGGCAACTGGACTTGGGTTTTTTCAGGACATGTGCACCTATTTCTTATCATCGTCTTTGTCCATTGTATTCTCTCCACTGTCGCTGCTCTTGTGGTCACTATTTCGTAGTTATTATTTTAATATGCTATATGGCATACACTCAGACACATAAAATAGCATTAAATTTTATACGGCATAATATTGAGTATATGTGTGCAAATAACATATTGTATCTAGGGTAAGAAATGCTTTGAGTGAATGTGCTAGGATAATACCCTTTGCTTTATTATTATTACTTTATTATTTATTCAGGTGTTTTAGAAAGCAGTCCAGTGGGGCTTTTGTTTGTTTGTTTAATATCCTTTTACACAATTGGCAATAATTCATTTTGTTGATAAAAGTTACTCAGTATCACTGTTATATCACCAGTTCATTAAAAATATAAACAAGCACAGACCTATCAAGGCAGGATTTATTCTAAAAGTATTTTCAAAATGACAATCTTTATAGTTAATTAACAAAGTGAGGATCACTTTCCTCTAGGCTTTTGTGATCTGGTCTGAAGACCTGCAAGCTTTTACTCCATAGTTACAAAGTAGCACAGGATAATCTCTCTAGAGGTGGACAGGTCTCCCAGAAGCAGCAAGGAGCAGACTTTGGGGCTAGGGAACAACATCCCAGAAGAGGTGCTGTCAGGGAGGGTCAGGGCCTACAGCAGGGGGATGACAAGAAGCCAAAATACCAGTAATGTGCTCACTGGGACAAGCCCGCCACCTAATTTCAATCTCCCAGAACCTACAAAAAGGTGGTAGGAGGGACCCAACCCCTGCGCGTTGTCTTCTGACCCCCACTCGTGTGCTCAGGCACACACACACCATTTACACTTAAAAAATAATAACAAAATTTTAAAAAAAAAATCAAGAACCAGAATTAACCCAGGAAAAGGAAGCATGGGCTAAGCATAGAGAAAGGAGAGAAACAGAGTGTCCAGAGGAAGAATTCTGTATCAGCAGGAAAGGAGGAGATGTGAGAAGCAGAAATCCCCCCTGGCATGATGGCATATGCCTATAATCCCAGCATGTGGGGGGACCGAGAGTTCTAGGCCCCTTTGGGCTACCCAATGAGAGCCTGTCTCAAAGATTAGGATCACAGGGAGGGAAGGGAGGAGGAGGGAGGGAGGAAGGGAATTCGAGAAGTAAAGCAGTGGAGGAACGAACGGAACCGATTACACCAGCCCTGTGCCCAGTTCACTATGAGAAGAACTATTCATTCTGTTTGCTAGAATGTCAGTGTATTTTACGTCCAAAGAATTCCCATGTTTTTGAGTAAAATGCTATTCACTAAAGCTAAGGTGAAGGACTTATGGCAAGTACATACATTTCCATTGCAAAACTTGTTATTTATTCCATGAGTACACCTAGCAATTTTATTTAAACATTGTTTTCAAAAGGATCTTTTTTTGCTTTGCTTGTTTTCTTTTGCCATTGAAATGGCAACTTACTATGTAGCCCAGGCTGGCCTTGAACTCCAGAGTACTGGGATTATAAGTATGTAAGCGGGAAGCTCTATTAACCATTCATTAATGATTGGATGATTCTATTTCAAGTGGTTTCAAGCCAACAATGCTGTCTGTAAAGTGAGTTAACCCTCCTTAGGTGTTTCACGCTGCATAGACAAATGTAGTAACTGAATTGCCTTCTGAAGCATTTCAAAGGCCTTAAATCAGTGGTTCTCAACCTTCCTAATTCTGGGGCCCTTTAATACAGTTCCTAATGTTGTGGTGACCCCCAACCATAAAATTATTTTATTGCTACTTCACAACTGTAATTCTGCTACTGTTATGAATTGTAATGTAAACACTACATTACAGGATATCTGCCCATGGATTGAGAACCGCTGCCTTAATGAACTCCCGGAATGACTTCACTACAGAAAGCCCTCCCATGACACTGTAAAAGCTTTGGAACTAAATCAGTTTCTTTAAGGAGCCTAAGAGCTTTTGTCATTGAATTCTTCTTTTTTTTTTCAGAGATGTATAAGTATGGGAAGATATATTTAAATATATGGAAGACAGAGACAGAAGTATAACGGGCCTAATATCCCTTACCACTGCAGGAGTTATAAACCATAGTCCTGTTTCATCTGTACCTCCACCGCTTGTCTTTCTCGTGCCAATCTGAGAACAAAAACAAATATCATCTTATTTCATCTCTAAACACTTCAGTCGACATCCTCCCCAAATTAGACCTTGTGTGTTAGTATAAAATATGAACTCAGTCATCAGCATGACATAGGCCTCTAATCCCAAGAAGATTTAGTGGCAGGAAGGTTGCTAGGTCAAGAGCACTGGAGCTGCTAAATAGTAAAACTCTGTCAAAAAAAAAAAAAGGCTTCAATCACATTGCACATGTGTGCTTTAAGTTTGACTAAGAGCTCACAGCTTTCTTTGATAATTCATGTTCATAATTCTCTTTAACATGGAGGTTTGCCCACCACCTCAGTTTTTCTTTATTCTTTGCAATTTATTTGTTGAGGTTATCAAGTTGTTTTCGGATAGTATGGTTAGCCCTGTCTGGGTTTTCTGACTGTGTCTCTCTAGTGCATTTATGTATTTTCTCCCTGATGCCTCCTGAAGATTGCTGGTTGGATGCAAGATGACTTGATTGCATTTGGTTTTTCTTTCTTTGTGTTTTGCTTTGGGTTTGGGGTAAAACTTTTTTCTTGATTATAGTGTATTCTTTTTTTTTTTAAAGATTTATCTATATTTATTTTATGTGTATGAGTATTTTGCCTGCACATATGTATGCACACCACATGCATGCCTGGAGTCTACTGAGGCCAGAAGAGGGTATCTGATCCCCTAGAACTGGAGTTACAACTTGTTACAAGCCACCTTGAGGGTGTGAAAAACAAAGGCAGTTCCTCTGCAAAAGCAGCAGTGCTCTTAGCCACTGAGCCACCTCTGTAGCTGAGTAATGCATTCTCTTAACAGACAGATGCTTATAATAAACATTTGACTCTCCATGGAAGAATAGAAATATGACTCTTCGGGAAACAGGACCAAAAGCAAGGCATATAAACACACCAAGCCTATTTTTCTTATACCAAATTCACACCCTGTCTTTACACCACCAAAAGGAATGATTGAAAACCAAGATTAAAAAATTTAAAATAAAAGAAAAAATTCATAAGACAGAAACACATCCAATGAATCCTTTTTAGGGACAAAGTATGTGTGTGTGTGTGTGTGTGTGTGTGTGTGTGTGAGAGAGAGAGAGAGAGAGAGAGAGAGAGAGAGAGAGAGAGAGAGATTAAGAGTGGCATGTTTGACTTTTTGAGTTACTGTTATATTATGTTATGTTAACATATAATGTTAAAAATCATATTAGCAAAAATTGGAGGTGGGATTTTCAGAATTGGGATGAGGAAAAGCATTTTCAATCACTAGAAGAGGAGAAGGAATCTCTACTAAAGATGGTGTTCTTACAGCACACATAAGAAAAGGGAAAGACAGAGGAAGAAGGGAATCATAGGATGCACAAACTAGAGAAAGCTGACAGATGATGATTAGTTTATGTGGAGCTGAAGAACAGTGCGAAACAAAGGATTTCTTAAAGCTTCAATGGGATGTATGGATGATGTTCCTTGATGTTGGAAAACTCCTCAGGAGAGCAAGCTTAGGCTGCAGGGAAGGTGGAGACCTTGTTTTCTGAGATGATATAAAACTGGCTGGAGGTTTCCGAGTTAGATTAGGGGAGGGGAGAGTTCCAGATTCCTATATCTCTGAAGGTGTGAGACAACTCAGCTACACTCATGCCTCTGACACTCAGAGCAGAGACTTGGCTTAGATAGAGATTTCAACATGGATATAACCAATGTTGAGATATTACATGGTGTCTTGAGAGCTTATGGAACCAGTCACGAACAAAGGTAAAGAGAAAATGAAGAAAGCCACACTGAGAACATAAAGACAAAAAACATCATCGCTTACCGGGGAAGCTAAAAGAGCATAAACGCACAAAGGAAACTGTAGGATAGTGGCCAGACGAACAAGAAGTGGGCCAGGAAGTATTTCTTATGAAAACAAAAGAGGTTCAAGAATGGCAAAATGGACATTAAGGTCAAGAGCTATATAGCAACTCTAGAGGACCTGATCACTAGGGATTTTTTAGAGATGGTGTCATAAAACATGGCAATACAAGACAGAGACAGTAGTCAATGAAGAAATGAGGGAAGAACAAGAAGTAGAGCCAGTAAATATAGGCTTTTTTTTTTTAACTTGGCTGTGGGAGAGAGGATTGTCTTGTGGTAATGTAGAAGATTTGGACAGGCAATTATTGTGGGACAATACTTTTCCTGAGGAGACACTACACACAACCTCTCCCTAGCTAGGGAGCCCAAGACCACCAAAATCCAACTTGGTGAACCAATGAGTTTTATTGGGTTACTTACAGGAATATGCATGAGGGGTTACTTAGAGGAGCAGAAACAATTCAAAGAACATACCCTACCCCAGCCTGAGTGACAGCTCACAAAAGCGGGAAACCTGGAGCACACTGCACATCCTGCCGGTAGCTCCACAGTTTGGAGAGTGTCCCAAGTGACTGGGCTGTTCTAAACTTCTCCCGGGTCAATAGGCTCGTGTCTGCTTCTTCCAGGCAACTGATCTGATCTCAGAGTGTTCTTTACAGCTCAGCTTGTTCTAGTCTTCTTTGCAACTTTGCTTGTTTACTCTGAGAGGGAGGCAGCTAGTGAAACTAATCAGTGCCAGGGACTTCCTGAATCTATTTTGTTGACTTTTCTTCCTACTGGATAGAATGTTTCAGAATGTGTCACTCGCTGTAAAACTGATACACAGCAGCAAGGAAAAGCATTAGTCTTGTTAGGCAATAGCGACTTGAGCTGAAGGAGAAAACCAAGAATGAGATCTTTAGGGATGAGGATGAAGAAAGGAGAAAAGTACAAATAGCATGACAACACCTGGGAAAGGGAGACAGTGGGAGGTGCAAAACTTCTAAGAAGGTGGAGTAACAGAATATAGGTAGAGCAAATGGTGTGCTGAAGGTAAGCACAGCTAGGCTACAGGTAAGTGTGTGTTCTGAGGGGATATATCTTAATAGAAATCATTTTCAGTTACTTCTGCTTTATCAGTAGAACAAAGATACAAGGTTATTTGATTTCCCAGGCAAGAAGAGGAGGTCATTTTTGAGGAGAGTGGTCAAGGTTTTGAATGGGTATCAATGAGGATGACACAAGAGAAGTTGACTAGAAGGAAGAGTAATGAGATCATTAGGGGTAGAGTTGAGATTGGAAACCAGTTATTTGTAATGCCCAGGGTCAGAAAGGTTGACTAGTTTTTCTGCACCTTTACTAACTGGCCTCAGAACAGGAATGGGAAGCATAGCTGTCTACATAACCCACTAAGAATTTGTGAATCCCACGTATCAATGCTGCTGTTAAGGAGGGTTGGGTTAAGCACTTGAGGGGAAGGAGGCACGTGGCATTCATGCACTTCATGGAGGTAAAGCTGGGTGGGGTCTATTGCAAGAGGTGAATTGAGTCAGGGGTGGGAGTAAATCCTCCCTGTGTATGTGTCAGAGAGCCAATCAAATGCTGGAAGAATCCCAGAGTAACTGATTGACTGCAGATCGGCATGCTAGTCCCCTGAAGCAGTGGATCGATTGAACGTGTCCACTGTGAATGGATGGTGCTGAACTTGGGCTTCTCAGTATCTTTTTTTTTTTCAATACACAGTAGCAACATAAACACAAGACTAAAGCCTATTCCAGTGATGTGTGGATTTTAAGTCAGAGCAAATACTAATGACAAAGCAATAGTTTAATCATTTTCCTTTTTCTATTTTTTATTTCAGAGATTGTACTATAATTACATCATTTACCCCTCCCTCCAAATCTTTCTATACAAACTTCCTTGCTCTCTTTCAACTCACGGCCTCTTTTACCATTAATCACTGTTACATGCATATGTTTATGTACATTTTCATTTTAAAGTGAGCAAGAGCGTCTACTTTATTCTCACTTTTCTTTCCTGTTTCCAGAAATCATACAAATGAAGAAAATCAAGATGGTGTCATGCACTCTGATGGTAAGGAGTAACTTTTTCTCTAAAGATATCTGAGCTACATGTTTGAATTAGTCAAATGTCATGGCATCATTAATGGCATTACCATCACTGGTCTATATAGTGATGTTATATAGTGTGTTAGTTATTTCCAAGAATTCTCACAATTCATTACCTTCTTTCTCTGACCATAAGCAAACATCCTAAAATACTTAATGTGTTTTTGCACATATTCTTCTCATGTGATTGTATGTATGTATATGTGTAATTTATTTTAAAAGTATGTTACAGGGTTTTCTTTTTGAGGACACTAAGTGTAAGGTTTTCCCCAGCTTCCACCCTCATTACTGGATACACATGTAGTCTGTTATCACTAAGTACTGAAGGGGAACCCAGCACAGAGGGGGCTTCCTTCTAGACCCTGGATTAGGCACAAACCACAGGCAAACACCTGTTTTCATAGAGAGATCTTTATTAAGCAGGGAAGAAAAGTTTGAGTGTCTGCTTTCTGACTCAAATGACCTTGCAGTGTGATTTTTAAGAGGAGAAAAAGGGAAGGTCTAGGTTAGAATGGGCTAGGGTGTGGTGATAAAGGTATTGGTCCTAGAGGGACAAAGGACTGCCTCTGGATAGACAGGAAACAGACGTGGCACACAGGCAAATGGTGGTTTATAAAGGTAAAGGGGAAAACCGTGTGTTAGAATGAAGTGTTTAATTTTAATTGGGCATGTTAATTAGGTGAACCAAAGGGGGTTTCTGATAGCTGGACTTTGGTAGTCAGCCTCAGGAGGAGGAAGTGGCCAAAGAAGGAAACACACTTTGGAGGCTAGCTTTAGGAATGTTGTCTAACAGTTTTTAGCAAGGGGGGGGGACGGGACGGGGAGAAGGGCAAGACTTGCCAGAGCCATGCTGGCCACTCTCAAGCTGGCCAGAGTTCCTTCCAGAACTACACAGTACACTGTGGAATGCACCCACATTTTATTTACTGGGATTATAAGAAATACTACAGGGCTCTTCTGTATGTTCATCCCATGTGGACTTCAGAGAGGCTTTTTCTAAGAGAAATAACAGGGGAATGGCTGGTTATGAGCTACAAGGTATTTACTTTGCTGAGTAGGACTAGAATGTTCTTCAGAATTGATGCCCTGTCTACAGTCTCAACAACAGGGCATGAATGTGGCAACATGCCCACCTTTTACTGGCAGATAGCATCATTGAGCTTTCTAATCTTTTCCTAATCTCAGGGTATGACGTTAGAGTTCATTTGAATTTTTATGCTTTTTATTTTTATTAAACTTTGCTGTGATGTTGCCATACACTTATATAGTGCATTCTGATCACACTCACCCTCCCATCCTTTCTTATCCCACGCCCACCCTCATCAACACCACTTCCCCAGCATGAGCCCCGCTTCCATTTCATGTTTTTTTGTTTTGCTTGTAACCCACTGAATTTAACAAGTGCCATCTATGTGAATACGAGTGTGGACCTGTCTACTGGAGTGTAGCGAACTCACCACTAGCTTCATATGCCTCCCCTCCCCTGGCTGATTCATATTGGTTTTCATTTCATAATTCCCTCTTCCACTCTGGAGTTTGAGAGCTGACTTTGCTTATGAGATATTGTGACCTTCTCTCCTGTCAGCTGTCTTCTCTCCATTGACCATTCTGTTCCCAAGGGGCTGTTGTCTTCTCCTGGCTGGCTTGCAGGTGTTCCTTTATATCCCAGATATTCATCCACGTCAACCTCGAACTTCTTCCGTTCTCTCTATTGTCTATTGACTTACTCCATGCTGCCCTTCCTCCAGCACAAATATATTTTTGACATTATCAAATTCATTCATTTTTGCCTTACAAATTATTCTTTATTTAACTTTTTAAAGAAGTCTTAGATCCTAGGAAATAAAACAGCTCCTTATTTTTTCCCTACGAACTTCATCCCGTGTGTTTAGGTCTTTGAGAACTTAGCAGGAAACTAGAATTGCTGCCTCATATATCTCCCTACCAAACTCAAAATAATCCATCCTCTTCCCATTATTTTAAAATGAACCCCTATAGTATATCAGCTATTCGTGAACGTGGGTCCATGTGTGCATATATTATATGGCCATGTGTGAATTTTTCTTAGTCCCTGTCTTAGTTAGAGTTGCAATTGCTGTGATGAAACACCATGGCCTTTTGAAAAAGCTTGGGGAGGAAAGGGTTTATTCAGTTTATGCTTCCCCAACACAGTTCATCATCAAAGGAAGTCAAGACAGGAACTCAAGCAGGGCAGAAACCTGGAGGCAGGAGCTGATGCAGAGGCCATGGGGAGCTGCTGTTTACTGGCTTGCTCATCACAGCTTGCTCAGCCTGCTTTCTTATAGAACCGGTGACTGTCAGTCCCATGATGGCACTATCCACAGTGAGTTGGGTCCTCTCCCATCAATTAACAATTAAGAAAATGTCCTACAGGCTTGCCTACAGCCTGACCTTATGGGGGCATTTTCCTACATGAGGTTCCCTCCTCTCAAATGACTCTAGCTTGTATCAAATTGACAATTAAACTGTCCAGCACAGCCCCTGAGCTCTCTTTTCAATTCTCTTGTCCTATCTATATGTTTTATTATGATTGTGCTTTATATCATTTTCTTATTAGTTATAATGTTAGATTATGTCTTGATATCTGGTAGAGTGTATATTACACTAAACTCGAGTGGTATTTTTTTAATTTAATCACCTTGACTTGTTTAATACATGAAAGCAAATCCTTGAGAAAGAATGAGTCAAAAATGTGGACTATTAGTGATTTTTTTTCCCTGTTGTACATTTCACACAAGTATACACGTCAAATGTACTGTCTTACATAAAGCAATAAAAAAAGCATAATTTGCTTTGACTTTTGCATTATCTTATGAAAATTAATGAAATAGTTTTATAATTAAATTACAAGTGTTAAAAATACCAGGTGTCTAAGCCACGTGTTTTGTGATTTAGAGGATAAGTTCTATTATACTTTGAACTGATATGAGTATTATTTTATCCAATGATCATATGTTGAAGTACTTCTTAATTACAGTGTATTTTTTTTAATCCTGTAGGTCCTGGAAATCTAGAAGAGGTCAGATATTTTTATTTCTCTTTTTCTATTGCAAAAATTGGAATATTTAACAATTATTATGACTCACTTTCTATTGTTATAAACAGACAAATAAAAAGTTTTATAAGTATATGATATTTTTTTCCATTTCTAATCTTACTTAATTGAAATGCTTGAAACATTATATGCCAGTCAGTATGCTGACTCATGCTAGTGTAATGATGAACTTAGGTCTGGCTGCACAGCTAATGACTGAGTAAGACAGATAATGACATCTCCTTTTCTTTTTCTTATGTATCTCACAGTTTGAAAAAGGGAGAGCAAGAGAGAAAGAAGAGAAAGAATGAAAGATAGATAGATAGGAAGAAGGAAGAAAAGAAAGAAAGAGAGAGAGAGAAAGCAGGAAGGAAGGAAGGAAGGAAGGAAGGAAGGAAGGAAGGAAGGAAGGAAGGAAGGAAGGAAGGAAGGAAAGAAAGAAAGAAAGAAAGAAAGAAAGAAAGAAAGAAAGAAAGAAAGAAAGAAAGGAAGGAAGGAAGGAAGGAAGGAAGAAAGAAAGAAAGAAAGAAAGAAAGAAAGAAAGAAAGAAAGAAAGAAAGAAAGAAAGAAAGAAAGAAAAACTTTCCAATAAGCCAATTTAGGCTCAAACTCACAAAAATTATTTTAAAAAATAAGTTGTCAATGAAACACATTGAAATACATGTATGATCTTTTGGAATAATCATAGTTAATAATTATCTGTTTTTCTTGATAGGAACAAGAGAGTGAAGGAGAAACATACGAAGACATGTATGCATTGCATTTGTTACCATAAGAATTTTCTTGTAAGATGAATACAATGTTTTATAAGAGGGAGCATGGGTGTGCAAAAACACAAGGAAGAAAAGACTTTATTTACACAATGGTTGGCCTGTAATGACAACTGCCTGTGAGATCTGCAAGCCACTTGAAAGACAGTCAGGGATTAGATTCAAGAATCTGTATTTCTCCCTCTCAGTATCCTGAGGAAATGAATTCACTGTGTCTTGTACCCTTATTCACTCAAGACACAGCGGTGCCGTGGGCTGTGGCTAGCACCCAGATGCCCACATTCTAGTTGCTGGATAGATATGAAAAGTGACTCCAAGACTCGACAATAGAGTTCAAAATAGATGGAGAAATTTCTTGGAAACTGTGAGGAAGTAGGAGTACTCTTAATCAAATGCTGAGCTCAGGTGTCTTAATTTTCTCTACCCAATTATTCCACCAGTTCTCACTAATCTCTACATCAAAATTAATACGAGTGCCTCTGAGCATGTGCTCATGCATGCCCACGCAAGTGAGGGGGAGAGATGCCAAGAGGCCATGAGGATGGGGGAGGGGCTTCCTGAACAGTGCCTTCTTCTCTGTGGTGGAGACATCACCAGGGGAAGGGGATGGGGCTTCCATAGAAGGTATTTGTAGCTGTGGGCCCTCCTTCTGGCTGTACAGAGTCTCGCACATTCAGAATGTTCACATCTTTAGCTTCTTGCCTCCATCTCCTCACCAGAGACCTTCTTCTGTAGTGAGTAGATACTACTCTGTGTAGTGGCTCCTGACCTACAGACACCTGCACATTGTAGCCACAACTTAACAATTTCTATTCACAGAGAATCGTCCAAAGAACGAGACAAGAAACGGGAAAAGGAGGAAAAGAAGAGGTTAGAGCTAGAACGAAAGGAACAGAAAGAAAAAGAAAAGAAAGAACAAGAACTAAGGAAGAAATTTAAGGTAGGAGCCTGCTTGCTGAAAAAGAGAGCAGTAGCATCATTTTGAACCTTTTTTAAAAACATTACAAGAAAATGTATGAAGTTGAAGAGGTTTTTTTTTTAGCATTGTTTTGAAACAATACTTTTTTGTTCAATACACCACCTTATTATTTACCATAAAAAATGAAATAGGATAAAAAAATCCAAATAAAATTTAATTAGCTTATAATTGGTGGGTATCCAGGGATTTTATGTTGATTGAGGAAATTATTGCATCACTATTGTGTGCCTTGCATCTGGAAACATACACATAGATGTCCCAGTGGCATGTCACACAGTGACGCCATGAACACAGTGTTCCTGAATGAACCACAACTCCTTTGAGCTACTAGAGATGCTGGTGTCTGCATCTGAACTATACGTTTGCCTTTAAGACCTATGCTTACTGATTTCTAAGACCTGCTGTCTCTCATCCCTCTTGAAATACCTCGATTTCCAACCTTTATTTCCTCTGATTTCTGGTAATTTAATCACCTCTATTGCTACCACCACTGTGTTACACGTACAGGTTGAACTTCTCAGCTATCCCATATTTGATGACATAACCCATCTGGTATCTCTGGTGCCTCAGAAGCATTTGGAGTGATGATCTGAGTTACAAAACCATTCTTCACTTTTAAAGGAATACATACTGTTTTATTTAAATATTTATTTCTCTAGAGAATTCAATACACGGAATTACAAAATATGACTCATGTATAACTTCCCAGTACATTTGTTATGTTAAAACAGAAGTTCAACAGGGTGATGCGAGGAAAACATTCATCCAACTTGGAGTCATTTGGATAGATGTGGATTCCAATCCCAGCTGAGCATACAAGTTCTGTGCTCTTGGACTTACTGCCTATCTCCTCTGAGATTCAGATTCCTAGTCTTTGGAGAGAAAATAAGTGGCTCTTTTCTATGGTTTGCTATGGGACTGAATGAAATATTATATAAAAGTCACTGTATCTACTATGCGTTTTCACAAATTTTAGGGGAAAAAAGCTTTTCATGTACAAGTAAAGTTATGATTGCAATGTGAAAACTAAAACATTTTATTCACGCAGAATGCATGACTACCAAGATGTAAATTCTTCAAGTAAAAATTAATTTAATGCTTGAAAATATATATGGTGCACTTTTCACCAGAGATTGTTCATGGTTTTCAAGGATTTGAGATTAGTTTGGAAAAATAACTAATATGTTTTTTCCACACATTCATTCAAATAATATTGTTAATAACTAAAACAGAATGTAGAAATCATATCAATAGATAGAAATGCAAGAGTTTGTCAAGTCTGGGACCTTACAAGCTACACTCCACCCACGTGGTAATAGACACTGGGGCTTATAAAATGTGAGGCTCCATCAGAATCAGAGCATCTCATAATTCAACTTGGATTTTCCTTTTTCTTTTTGCTGACATACAATGTTTATTAAATACCAAATTTAACAAATTCCACATTATTAAGAAATTCTGCTCCAAAACTGACATGATGATATGCATTTCACTGATGTAGCAAGAAACTGCCAGCAAGTAACCAGTTCACCTTCTGAACACTGCATGGATTCAAGTCCAGTGCAGCTGCCGAAGATTTGTAATTCAAATATTCAGATTACAGGTTGTTCGCGGAGGCCAACTACAATAAATCCAGCTCAGCCCCAAAACTTTCTACTTGAGTCTGCTTTTACAAATAAATCCCAGAAGTGATGTGGCAGTTGGCTATCAACCTAAGCTTTAAAAAATATTTTTGATGGTACACAATTAATATATCACACAATTCAAGACAACATAGACTCAATAAAGCAGTTTCTTCCCCCAAAAAAATCACAGTCCATATTTATTTATCAAAAGATGAAAGACACCCTATTGAAGACCTCGGTTTAGAAATAGAAATTTCAGATCTAAGGACTCATGACTTAAGATAAATTATCCTCCTATTAATAAGTCATCATGCTATCCAGAATATTAGCTATGAAAACTTTGCTAGTATTTGTTTATTATTTTTGAAGCTATTTCTAAAATGCTATCTTATTTGTAGCAGGTAGTATTTACTACAGGTTTATATTCAACAAGTGGAAGGAAGGGAGGGAGGGAGGGAGGGAGGGAGGGAGGGAGGGAGGGAGGGAGGGAGGGAGGGAGGGAGGGAGGAATGGCATGCATAAGTACATACATGGTGCCCTTCCATTATACATTTTGTCAGGGTGCTTGTGCTCATCAGATCCTTGCCACTCTCTCATGAACCACAAGTACATGCTCTCCTGTTCTTTGTTGGCCTTGCTGCACCTCTGTGGTTTTCCCTTGACTCTTTCAATAAGAGCATTCACCCAGGATGATGGCTGAGGGATTATCGTCTTTCGAAATTACATTCCTCAGTGGTTTTCTCTTACACTCTTCCCTCCTCCTATAGCTAACAGGCCCCATTCAGGTCATCCATCGTGCGAAAGCTTGCTGTGATGTCAAAGGAGGAAAGAACGAACTGAGCTTCAAGCAAGGGGACGACATTGAAATAGTCCGCATCACAGACAACCCAGAAGGAAAATGGCTGGGCAGAACTGCAAGGGGGTCCTGTGAGTGCACCTTTTCCAGTGCCTTCAAGACTTCAAGGGCTTCTCTCTCTCTCTCTCTCTCTCTCTCTCTCTCTCTCTCTCTCTCTCTCTCTCTCTCTCTCTCTCTCTCTCTCCTCTCTCCTCTCTCCTCTCTCCTCTCTCTCCTCTTCTCTTCCCTTCCCTTCCCTTCCCTTCCCTTCCCTTCCCTTCCCTTCCCTTCCCTTCCCTTCTCTTCTCTTCTCTTCTCTCTCTCTCTCTCATGCTGGGATTTGACCTGGCAGAGTCTTGACATGTCTTGTGAATAATGTCACAACTACTGTGAGTTTGTGTGTGCAGTTGCCCTGCTGTGTTCAGAGGACGGTTTCCTTGTAATCACACCACCACCTTTTGCTCTCACACTCTTTCTGTCCCTCCTCTGGAATATCCCTGAGCCTATGGTGGAAGGGATGTCACACATGTCTTCCATTTAAGACTGGGCATTCTGTAGTCTCTTCTCTGCATTTTTGCCAGTTGTAGGTCTGTGTGTTCATTAGCATCTGCAAGCAGAAGCTTCTGATGAGAGTTGCAAGAAGCCTTAATTTATGGGTGTAATTATAAGTCATTAGGGGTTAGTTTAATACTACATCCATTTATCAGAATAATAGTAGTACATTTTCTCCTAAAGTCTATGACCTGCCTAGTCATACGTTCCTTTTGAATTCACATTAGATCCTTCCAGACCTACATGCCTCATGTTAGGAATACACTACTAAGTAAATAGAGAGAGAAAAAAAAACCCTAAAATGGCAAATGTAGTTCTTTTTAGTGAAGAACAATGCAATGTAAAATTTTACAAAGGTCATTATATTCTCCATTTCTGTTAGAAGAAATGTGTCATATGAATCACTTTAGAATCTTCAAATTGATTCTTGACTCACTTAAAAGTACCACAGAGTTAAGTCTCTGTAGAGTACATAAGACCTCAGGCTACACAGAAGGTCTGTAAGTCAAAATTACAAGCAAAGACAGCTTTTTAATGTTTAATAAAGTGCCTTCAGGTTTTTGTTTGTTTGTTTGTTTTGAGTGTGTGTGTGTGTGTGTGTGTGTGTGTGTGTGTGTACATGCATGCATGCATAGCCTGGGTACCAAACCCAGAGTTTTGGACATGCTAGGCTCCATTTCCAGCCCTAAAGAGAAATATCCAAGAGCAAATGAACAATTGCTTAATTTAAATTATAACTTAACTTTAAATTGTAACTCTGAAGTGTTTAAGCTCCAGTTACCTGGACTTCTCTTCCCTTTTGGTAGATGGTTACATTAAAACAACTGCTGTCGAGATTGACTATGATTCTCTGAAACGGAAGAAGAATACTCTCAGTGCTGTTCCATTGAAACTTGTTGAAGATGACCAAGAAGTTTATGACGATGTGGCTGAGCAGGATGCCCCTAACAGGTGGGTGACACACAGACTGTAAGCAGATCACCGTCCCCCTGCCAGAGATTGTGTATTTCAAGAGTCCACAATTTTACCTTTCCTGTCACTAATGGTCTCAATCACTAAACTAAATCACCCATGTATGACAACCCTAGTTTGAGGGGAAGGCCATGTGTAACTCCATTGTCTTTAATTTACTCGTTGGCCACACACATCGTGTTACTTGAACTGTAATGGGCTGTATAATTGTGTTAAACTTGTTATCTACTACAAAACACTTTTATAATATTTATTATGATTTGATCTTAGGGACATGCCTAAACTAGTATGATTTGGGAAACTGTGAAGTAGAAGATGTAAAGTATAGCCCCCTCCTTTTTCTACCCTTAATTCTGTGAGTCTACATGCCTCTCCTGTCATTGCTTGAAAATATAACAAAAAAAGAATGGCTTCCACTCCATCTCCAGTATACTCCTTAAAAGTCAAATTTCAATCCCTTATTATCCTTAGATATTGACTAAAGATCCACTTTCCAGTGCCTATTTACTCCACTACATTAAAGTGGCATTTTCTCCTAGAAAAATAAGCACACTTTTGTGGAGCAGAGAAAACAAAACAAAACATCTTGTTTGGAGGAGAAAACAAAGATCATCTTCTCCCACATGCCTAATTATTAGTTTCTCATGGCTAAACTGAAATACTTGAGATCTTTAACTTAGAAAGAGAAGTCTATGTAACTTATGTTCTGTAAGTTCTACCCTGAGATTAAGCCAAGTGCATATACTTCATACAAATATAAATAAATTCACGCAATAGATGAAATGAGCAAATGGTAGCTCTGCTCCCAGCACATGACATTCCTGAGGCATTAGATATGAGCATCTCCAAGAGGAAACATATTCACCAGGAATCTCAGCCATCCAGAATGCAATTAATTCTAAGTATTGCTTCATGCACAGAAGTGGCAGAGAAAATAGAAAATGAAGGAACAGAAATAGAAAATAGAAATGAGGATGAGGGTGTGTCAACTTCTTCGCAAATCAAGTTCTAGAGCATGATGTACCGTGCATGCCTTTCTGCAAAGTTCCATTGACAACAGTGTGCTTTTATTTCTAAGTTCACCAAAGATAGGCATCAGACTAATTCCTCCCACTGGCTTGTAAAAGGAATGTTAAAAGTGGGTACCAGTATTATATAGTTGTCCTCTATGTTAATAACATCAAACTTACTCCTGTTGCTGGCACATTACCCAAAGGCCAAAATGAGGTTGGGGTGTAGCTACGTTCAAAAGGGGCTAAACGCTTGGAGTTCTGGATTCTTTCCTGCAAGATGGCAGAATTAAACAAATAGACAATGTCTAAGTTTTTCCAGTGCCCATGCTTGGCTCTCACAGGACATAAACAGGGAGATACAGGGAGGAACACACAACCATAAAAGCTAAAACAGAAAAAGTTCTTACTGTTGGGGAAATAAGTAAACAAACAAACAAACAAAAAGGCAACCTGGGTTTAGAGAGGTGGGGGTCACACCTTATAAAAGTCTCATCAAGGTGGCAACTTAGGGCTGGAGAGATGGCTCACTGGTTAAGAGCACTGGCTGCTCTTCCAAAGGTCCTGAGTTCAATTCCCAGCAACCATACGGTGGCTCACAACCATCTGTAATGAGATCTGGTCCCCTCTTCTGGCCTGCAGACATACATGCAGGTAGAACACTGTATACATAATAAATAAATCTTTAAAAAAAGAGTGGCAACTTAAAAGTTTTTTCTTAAAACAAAGTGTAATGATATCAGATTAAAAGTTAGAGACTGTAGGTCTAAGATGCTGCAAAGAGTTGAATTGAATGCAGTCATAATTGTCCTAATTGGCTCCTAAAATAACAGAGTACGTTTTAAAGTAATTTTAAATATAATGTATAATTACTGAAAATTGCCTCATGGGAAGTTTATTAAAAGCAAGCAGCATAATTGTTGTGAGCTAGGGTACTGTAACCCATTGGTTCTTGCTGGTTGTGCATTGGCTATGTTATGTTGCCTTGTCGCGATGTATCTACTACAATGAACATTCTTCTTGCTCTTCGTATATTTCATCCTAGTTTTAAATAGAATGCTAACTTTTATAGTCCTCTCAGTATTTTAATTCATCTTCTTGAAAACGAAATAACTCATACATTCATTGTTTCTGCTTTGTTCTTAGCCATGGTCAGAGCGGAAGTGGAGGTGAGACAACAGCTTTGTATGCTTGCAGTCTTGAAAATAATTGAGTATGTTAATGGCAAAAGGCTAGTTGGCTAACAGTAAGAGGGATTTTTTTTTTATATTTCTACACGTTAAAGATTTTAAATACAATTTTATTGGTTTATAGCCATTGTACTTGGTAGTGATTTCTATAAGAACATTTTTATAACAAGTATATAATGAACTTTATCATATTCCCCCCCAACCTTCACCTCTTCACCTCTTCTTCTTCCCACCCCTTAGTCACTTTTGTTCCCCTAGACAGTTTTCCTTCTGCTTTCCTGTCATACATTCACATATGATCTTACGTATCTGTATAAAACCTAGGAACCAGAAATGAAAGAATTAGTGGGATTTGAACGTGGAAAAGGGATTGGCTGGGAATCTATGACCCAGAGTCTTGCCCTGGTCACCAGGTGACTGTGAGGCAGTCACTTCTGTCTTCAAGGTTGCCATGGACGCTAGCGTGACTCCACTCCCAGTGTGCCTGGCATAGTCTTGGTTTCTGCAGACTGTCTGAGCACAGTTAGGAATAAACCCCCTCCTTTACTTCCAGAATTATCCTGTCTAGATGGCAAACTATATGGCTACCTTGATGATGCCTCCTAAAGACCCAGGCAGCAAAACCAAGAGCTCAAATTCTCACCCTGAAAGTTATATTTCAAGGTCATTTTCCTGCACATAGAAGCTAGTCTACAAATGCTTGTTAAGTAAATATTTGTCATATAGCAAAGTCCCTAAGAGCAAAGCATAACAAATGAAACAAGAAAGGGTTTTAGTCTAATATATATGTATTAAAATGTGACCTTTCCTTTTGCAGTTTCTTTCAATCACTATAGTGTTTAGGGTCGCCTCTCACACGCCATTTCATTTTCTTTATCAGTCTCTTAACTTGTCTTTAATGTCTACTCACCGTTACCTGAATTCTTCTTATTACCTCCTCACTGCTCTTTTTTCATGATGAATATTGAATTCTACTTCTTGTTCTGTTTTACTTGTTTTCATTGTAATTCTCACACATTCATTTTACATAAAGTCCAGAGTGCCCACCATCACTCATTTCTTTATTATGGCTTTGGTCCTAAAATGTTTGAAAATAATTAATAAAGCAACTGAATTCTTAACTATCTGTGTGATGCTGGGAAATTTTAAAGTTTTCAACTTAAATGGATAATATGAGGGAGGGATGCTTTCTGCATGCAAATCAGAGGGGATTAGTATCAAAATCAGAGTGTCCTCTATTTGACCAAATTACGAAATTGACGAAAGGTTTCCCTCCTTATCTAAATGAAGGTATGTTCCCACCACCGCCAGATGATGACATTTATGATGGGATAGAAGAGGAAGGTGCTGATGACAGGTAAGAGTAATCATTGAACTGCCTTTTTTTTTCCTTGCAAAATATTACATATACGAAAATTTAGTTTTCATTTTCAGATAGGACAAAAAGTAGAAAATGTTGTTCTTGTTCAGTCCTAAAATTATGTGAAGGTTTAATTGACAGAAAGGGAAAGTCAAGACGGGTAATTGTATCACACTGTAAGTGAAATGGTAGATTGGAAAAAAAATTTCAATTATGGGGAAAAATGAAAAGGGGACAAATTATAAGTGTTGTGGGTGTTTTTACAAATATTTTCCAATCGTTTATCTATCAATCAATAATTTACCTTTACCACCATCTCTGGAGTTTATCAGTAATGTGTCTGGGAAGTCTTTTGCGTAATAACATAATTATATCTGAATGTCAGGGCTCACACTTGTAATTATAGCACCCTAGAGGCTTAGACAGAAGGATCATTTGAACCCAGGAGTTCAAGGCTAGTCTGAGCTGCTTAAAAACCCCAGGCTAACCTGGGCTACAAAGTGAGATCCTGTTTCAAGTAAATTGAGACCATTTGTTATCTATGGTAGTTTTATAGCAGAACTGGTATTGAATAGTTAATCCATTGCTTAAGAATAAATTCTTTTATTTTTGTAATAATGATTTATAAAATCTTTTGAGTTGATAAGTTTTCTTTCCATTTTAAAATAGAATTTAATATAAAATATTTAAGACCTAGTAATTATTATTTTACTTCTATCATAAATAATACCAAGTAGACATTTTAAACTTAATTCTGATTTGACCTAGCTTTATGTTTTAGAAACCTGGGTAAATCTTACTGAATTAGTAAAAAAAATGACCAGCCTGATGACAGAAATATTCACTCACCAGAATCTATACTTAGCAGCACCATATTATTGGCTACGATGACCTACTTCCTGGTCAGCATAGTATAATTATTTAACCTCTGAATGTCCGCACAATTTCTTCATGGTCTGCTGATTATTACATTCTGACCAATGCCTGATGCTCCAAAGATCCATGCCGCAGGTTGAAGAGAAGACTAGCACGTGGTCCTGGGGGATTTTGAAGATGTTAAAGGGAAAAGATGACAGAAAGAAAAGTATTCGAGAGAAACGTAAAGTCTCTGAGTCAGACAATAATGAAGGTTCATCGTAAGAGTCAACTGGCCACCTTCAGTGCACAATAACTACACTAATATTGGTTTAATTGAAGGCTACTAATATTCTATAACGAACAAGCAAGTCCTGATGAACTTACACCACTTTACTGTTATTTTCTATTAATCATCTTACATTCATCTCATAGTATTAATTACATCAGAGGACCCTAGTTATTCTGAAATTATCATGTAATTCTAAGGTACACTTGACTCTCCCTGCAAACTTATATAAAGACACACACACACACACACACACACACACACACACACACACACACACACACACACGCATACTCAAGCACAGTCATTCATGAACATACACACTACTTAGTACGATTTCTCTCATTTGTAAATCCCATCTAAAACTATTCTGATTGCAGACTACATTTTACATTATACTGACTACTTTTAAAACTCATTCTCTATTAAAAGTTAATTTGTTAAAATATAGAGCATAATTTAGAATTTTTCTCTGAATATAATACTGAAAGTTTTATAACTGTTCTTTTTTTATTGAGAGATTTTCTATTCATTTTACATACCAACCACAGATTCCCCTGTCCTCCCATGCCCCCAGCCCTCCCCCGCAACCCACCCCTCATTCCCACCTTCTCCAAGGCAAGGTCTCCCATGGGGAGTCAGCAGTGATTTATAACTGTTCTTAATCATATACCTATACAGACTTATTCTCAGTTTTTCAAATTTATCTGAATAACTAATGAATAAATTTTCTTTCCCCATCCAGCCTCAAAATAGCCCCTTAATATAAATTCCATGTATATGAATTTGAAGGATCTTAATTATGTTCAGAAGAGCCTTTCTGTTTTGCATTTTTAATGTGTTCATCACATTTAACTGAAATCTTTATAAGTTGTTTTCACACCAGAACTCCTAATTTTATCTTTTTTCATAGAACACCAGAATAGCAGTCAGTACATGTACAATTTTGAGAACACATAACAAGAAGTCTTCTCTCGAGCAACATTGCTCAAATATAACCTTTACTTGGGGGGAAAGGAAGAGACCTTTTCTGCCTTGTTTTCACATGACCAAATTCTGATTTGGGGTTATTGCAGCAAATGTCCTCATCTTCTACTTTAACCAATCATTCCTGCACTATACATGAATCCTTCAGAAGTGTGTGTGTATGTGTGTGTGTGTGTGTGTGTGTGTGTGTGTGTGTGTGTGTAGCTGTCACACTTCAAAAAAATAAAAATAAACATCCTTTTCTGCTACAACTAAACACCACCTAATCCTGGATCCTTCCTACTCCTGTCCATAAGCTCTCACTGTCTAGTCGAAGTGTGCATTCCTTTCTTATTCATCATTTTCCAGTTTGGCATAGATGTGTACATACCAGAGAAATGTGGTCATATGCCAATGCCTGCTGTCGATTTTTTGATTCTGTAATTTCAGTCCTCAATTCAAATAAACAATTTGGGCCAGACCTATGGATAGCATTAAGCTCCAAATACTGAGTTCATTTAACGTACTCTGGTGTGATAATATGCCTAAACTTTAGAGAAAATCTGAAATATTGGTCTAGTGACTGCAGGCCACACAAACTGACTATCTTTACTCTGGACTATTTTTGAACAACAAAACTAGTTCAAAACTAGTCTCAATAAATTCCAAATTGATGGCTAGAAGCTAATGGGAAATGGAGGATAAGAAAGGCATGATGGTCAACAAATTAACCCACTTCACACATCCAGAATATTGCCTCTCACACCTCTCTCATGTAAAGGAATTAATTTCAAGGCTCATGTGACTCTGATTTTAACTATATTCTCATTTTTTTTCAGTTTCCCTTCTCCTCCTCAACAATTGGGTATGTAATAAAAACTAACTGTGTATTTTACCAATTATTTATTACACATGAGGGAATGGGAAACATTGAATGTCATCAAGCATGAAGCATTGCTTTAAGTCCTGAATGCAAATAATAAATATGTTAGATTGCACAAGCAATTTCACTGTGGGTGATTCCAATGACCCAACAATAGAATAACAGAGTCATAAAAATAAAAAAGGCTCATTATCAGATACTTCTCATTGTTATGATAAAACACCATAATATTCCTCCTCAAAGCAGCATGGTCAGGTCTGTCATAGCAGCAGCCCACTCCTTGATACCAACTTCTGTATCAGTTACTTGTCTATGACTATGGCATACCTTGGTGAAGGCAGGGTGGCAGGAATGGGAGCTGAGGGCTCACACCTTGAACCTCAAGCAACAAAGGAGAGAGTTACCTGGTAATGGTGCATGTCTTTTCAAACCTCAAAGCCACCTCCAGGGGCAAAGGTCACCAAGGCCATACCTGCAAAGCCTGCCCAAACAGCACCACCCACTGGGGACCAGTTATTCAAATGCCTAAGACCATAAGGCACACCTCATTCAAACTAGCACAGACAGCTTCCAAGTACTACTCTGAAAGTCATTGTGGCATGGAGATAACAGGAAAGTGAGGGACACCGATGTCAGCTGGCCCTGCCTCAATGCAGTCCATGCTTAATATACACAACTCATACATACAGATGTATAAAAGTATGCAAAAGACACACAACCAGACACTTCCAGATATCCTTTCTTTAACTCTTTGAGGAAAAAATTGGAGTAACAGTCAGTGCTTTGTACAATTTCAATCATCTCTTTGAAAACCCTGCTGGGACAGATCTTTTCAAGACGTTTTTTTTTTAAAGTGTCTCTGTATAAAGTAACATGTTGTCTCCAAAAATACTGAAGGGCTTTTAAAGACTTTACCTACTTAAATTGGTAAATATTCTTTTAAGAGAGCTGGTGGTAGTGGTGCACACCTTTCATCCCAGCATTTGAGAGGCAAAGGCAGGCGATCTCTGAATTCGAGGCCAGCCTAGTCTACAGAGTGAGTTCCAGGACAGCCAGATTTACACAGTAAACCCTGTCTCAAAAAACCAGAGAAAGAGAGAGAGAGAGAGAGAGAGAGAGAGAGAGAGAGAGAGAGAGAGAATGTCAAGCTAAAGATGTGGCTCAGTTGGTAGCACTGAATTTGATCCCGAGCACTACATAATCCAGGAATTGGGGACATTCTCATTCAGTCCACTACACCAGTCATGGCTAGTTTTCTATCAGTATTGTTTCTCATCACTTACATATATTATTTGTAGAAATAAGATTTCCTATGAAGTACACTCATACTATCACTGTAGAGTATAAATTAATACAGAACAAATTATTAAAAGAAGATCATGGATGATAGATGATACAGATAGATATCATCTACCTGATGGACAAATGGATGGGTGGATAGATAGATAGATAGATAGATAGATAGATAGATAGATAGATAGATAGATATAAGAGATTGACACAGAGATATACAAATAGGATTAGTGGATTAGCACTCCATATCATGTAAGAATTTCTGTCTGCTTCCCACTGCCAGTAGCCAAGAGAGTTAACTTCTTTGTCCACAGTTTTCCAGTCCCACCATTCATTCATTGGTTACACTTGCAAAATTTTAGAGTCACAGCACTATTCAAGTCTTGTTGGTTTTTTCCCTCCAAATAATGATAGTTGTAATTTTTTTTTTCCGAGCTGAGGACCCAGGGCTTTGTGCTTGCTAGGCAAATGCTCTACCACTGAGCTAAATCCCCAACCGGATAGTTGTAATTATATTCACTGGTTTCCATTGTTTCTTTGTTCACTTATCGATTGTTTAAAGTTGAATACTCACACCCAGGAAGGTAAGAACCACCCCCTTACACACTCCTTCCTTTTAGAAGCATATAATGCCTTTAATAGAAATATTTACTGTCCCTGAGAAATCTCTTACTGTCTATGAAGCAGTCTTAATAACATCATTGAATGTTCATATCAAAATTTAAATTAGCAACATTTCAGTATTTGATATTCTGTCTTTTCTTAGATATGGGAGAAGAAGTTTACGATGATGTGGATGCCTCAGACTTCCCTGCTCCACCTGCAGAGTTGAGGTCATTAAAATGCTTCCATTACAATGCAGTCTTGACAAGGAGATTGCTCAACAACATTGAACTGGAGTGAAACTCCAGCGTGGTATATGTGTACTGTGCGCAGTCATGTGGTCTCTGCTCCCCCTTGTTAAAGCTGTGCTTGTTTGTGATCAAGGCTCTCACCTCGCAGTCTGGTTTGTTAGCAAGTCATCCTACCCCTCCCTCCTCTCCCCTTCCCCATCCTTTCTCCTGACCCCAGACGCTGGTTCTGCCCCTCGTTCCCTGACTGATCACTGTTGGTTGCTGGTGACTCACTGCTGTCTGTATTCACTCATCTACTGGGAATGTATACTTGAGATTCTGTTCACAAGTAATCTCAATGATTCATCTTCTCTTATTTTTACCCTTTTCCCCAACTTTTTCCCCCCTTGAATATAATTCCTTTCAATCATAGCCCTCATCTTTCTTCTTCCCTGACCTCCACCAATGGTTTCCTTTGTGAAAAAAAAAAAACAAAAACAAAACAGAATTTGTTGCTTAAAAGGGCTTTCTTGTATGCCCTTTTTTTGTTCACAAACTCATTAGAGCTGGGCAGTGGTGGCGCATGCCTTTAATCCCAGCACTCGGATCTCTGTGAGTTCAAGGCCAGCCTGGTCTATAGATCAAGATCCAGGACAGGCACCAAAACTACACAGAGAAACCCCATCTCAAAAAAAAAAAAAAAAAAAAAAACAAACCAAACCAAAACACACACACACACACACACACACACACACACACACACACACACACACACACAAACTCATTAGAATCTTCTCAAAAGTTTTACACAATTTCTTTTTTAAGTTAATAGTAAACAACAACTTCAGTTTATCTGAGGTTTGCATTTAATTTTAAGGTGAAAAGTATATGAAAATAGTTAAGATTAGTGAGCATAAAAGGAATGCCCTTTGAAAAGTCTTCTGAGGTAGAATATAACGTACTAAAATACTTGCTCATTTTTTCCTATCTATGCAAGATGACCTGCATACAAAAGCTAGAAAACTCCAGCAATACACTCAAGAGAGAGATGAATGAAAAACAAGAAATGGTATACTTGTTTAGTTAGAGGACAAAACTGGCAATTAATGCCTCGAGTCATGCCTGCTGAGTTGTACTTACCAATGCATGAGAGAACTTCAAGTATTTAGTCTTACCATACTAAGCCAATTTTACTGAACTATGAACAGTATCAAGATCAAAGAGGCTGAAGGCAAAACATGCCGATGGATCAAGTTCTACAGGCCAAACAAGCGAGAAAGACAGATGAATGAAGGAGGCTTGCCTCCCTTTCCCGCAGTCTGTGAAAGGAAAATCTACCCTTAGCAAATTATTTATTCTAATATTTCTCACCAGGACACTGTGCCCATCTCTGATGGATTTTAATACATTTTTTTCTGTTTGATGTTACTCTAGAAAGATCCCCCACATTCCATTAGCTAGCTCTCTGGGAACCCAGAATCACATCCTGGGCTTTTTCTTGGAGCAAAACAAACTCCAGCTGATTGAACTTGATCAGAGATCTTTTTTTTTTTTTCCATACCCATTGCTTATTTTCAGAAATTAAAACAATTCTATATTTTTAAACACAGTGTTCTATTTTGGAACAAGTTATTTTCAAAAATAGCTTGTGGGGGGAGCATTTTTAGCATTCATTCATGCTCTGATCATGCCAGAGAGCTAATCTGGGCCAGGCATTTCACCAATGCCCAGAGCATGAAAGGCAGGAGGTCCTAGGGACAGATGTAAGACCTTACGTGGGTAATGGTCCTCATTGTTTTCTTTTTTTTTTTTTTTGGTTTTTCGAGACAGGGTTTCTCTGTGTAGCTTTGCGCCTTTCCTGGGACTCAGGCTGGCCTCGAACTCACAGAGATCCACCTGGCTCTGCCTCCCGAGTGCTGGGATTAAAGGCGTGCGCCACCACCGCCCGGCCTCCTCATTGTTTTCATAGTGAACAAGATAAATGCTAAGTGCTAAAAACAAAAAAAAAAAAATTAGAACCAAACATTTTAAAGAAGTCACATTTTTTTCTAGATAATCAAAATGAAAATATTAGTGTCAAATTTTCACTATTCACAAATATTCTAATACCAAAAAAAAAAAAAAAAAACCTTCCTTCTACAGGATTCATACTTCTTCCCAATCTGGACTGAACTTTCATTTTCCAATGAGCAATTTAGTGAAATGGCCAAGATAAAGACTGACTATTGACTATTAGCTATTATCTTTAAGATGCTCCCACATGATATTGAAAACTAATTTTATGTAAAAGCTTTTCATTAACCAATATTCCTATCTCCTGTGCTGTCTTTATTCATTTATGTATTATTTCTCTGCTGGAAATCAAGTCTAAGGTGTGGGATGTGAGTGCTCCACCAATGAACTCCAGATTTTCCATCATAGCTCTGTTTTAATTAGATGTGAAAATATTAAGATAGATAAATTTCACAATCCATAAAACTCAGTTCTTTAAAAAAGCATTTTTGAGCCTTTTTAATAACATTATCTCTGCCATTCAATTTTCTAGAAAGAACTAGAAAATGTACAGGGTTCAAGTATAGTTTTAACCACATGAAACCCTGGTATGCAACCATATTTCATCTTGTTCAGTTTTATTATTTATTCAATATGACCTTTCACTTACAGTTTAAATCATGTGTATCATTTAATCATGAACCCCTTTATATGTCATAAGCCCATAATTGATTATAATGATCAGTACTAAATTAAAAACAACATTGAACAAAAATGTATTATTACATGCGAGGCATGGTAACACATGTCTTTAATCCCAGCACTTGGAAGGCAGAGGCAGAGTTCCAGTGTATATTGTAAGACCCTGTCACAAAATAACAAACCATTGAAATTTTTAACGTTAAGAATTAAGTCTCAAGCTGGGGGTGGGGGTGGCACACGCCTTTAATCCCAGTACTTGGAAGGCAGAGGCAGGTGGATCTCTGTGAGTTTGAGGCCAGCCTAGTAGACAGAGGAAGGTCCAGGACAGCCAAGGCTACACAGAGAAACTCAGTCTCAAAAAAAAAAAAAAAAAAAAAAAAAAAAAAAAAAAAAAAAGCAAGCAAACAAACAAAAACAAAGAATTAAGTTGTCTCTGTTATGATCTATTCTTTTCTGTTTCTCAAAGTGTTGGTTTATATGTGTTCTGTTACCCTAGTCAAGGAATTAATGTTGGAAAGGCAAAAACAGAAGAAAAAGACCCCAAGAAGCTAAAAAAACAGGAAAAAGAAGAAAAAGATCTTAGGAAAAAATTTAAGGTATGTAATATTTTATACCATTCAGAGTTCAAAGTACTGATGAAAAAATTCCAAAAATTTCAAAATGACAAAATACATACTTTTCAAGTATGGTTAACAATATTGGCATTATCTGTCATAACTTTTCTTTGTTACAAATATGTTGTAAATTTAAATTCATTCCTACAATAAATTAAGCAAGCAATCATATATGCTAATATCCTCCATGCTATTATAACCATTTAAATTTAGATGCCCTTTGAACTTTGATAAAGTGATCATCTTTAAATATTTGTTATGTGAAGTTGGTGAGGTTATGATTGTCTTAGTTATTGTCTCATGGCGATGATAAAATCCCCAGATAAAAACATCCTGAAGGACAAGGGGTTTCTTTTGGCTCACAGTTCTAGGCTACAGTCCACCGTGGAGAAGTCACAGAGGCAGGAACTTAATGGGGCTGGTCTCATTACATCTGCAGTCAGGAGGCAGAGACACACAAATGCATGCATACTAGTGCTTACCTTGATTTCTCCATTTGATACAGTCCAGGGTCCCCTGTCCAGGGAAAAGTCCCACTCAGAATTAACATAGTTCTTCCTATATGAATTTACATAATCAAGATAACCCCCCATAGGCATGTCCATAACTAAAACCTTCTTAATAAATTTGTCAATAAATGAATTACTGTAATAATACATATCAGTAATTTCAATGTTTATTTTTTTTTCAGTATGATGGTGAAATTCGAGTTCTCTATTCAACGAAAGTTGCTTCCTCCATAACTTCTAAAAAGTGGGGAGCTAGAGATCTGCAGATAAAACCTGGAGAGTCACTTGAAGTTATTCAAAGCACAGACGACACCAAAGTTCTCTGTAGGAACGAAGAAGGCAAATGTAAGTCCCTGCTAAAGCCACACTGTGCATCCAACAACCATGGGTTACAGAGATCACCCACCTCTACTAACTCAGTTTGTTCAGTGGTTCGTGGGTTGTAGGACATGTTAAGAAACTGGAGATTCTGGTAGCTGACATCAATAAATTCTATTTTAATGTCTTTTGAGGCTTTTGAGATTGTAATATGATTACATCATTTCCCTCCCTATCGTTCCCATCTCCAGCCTCTCCTTAGTAACCCCATTGCTCTCATTCAAATTCATGGCCTCTTTTTCTTTAACTCTGCGTGTGTGTGTGTGTGTGTGTGTGTGTGTGTGTGTGTGTGTGTGTGTGTGTGTGTGTGAATATAACCTTCTCAGTCTGTATAATGTTATGTATATGTTTTCAGGGCTGACCATTTGGTATTGGATAACTAGTTGGTGTGCTCTTCCCCGGGGAAGATTATTTCTCTCGGTGTTCCTTCAACATCTTTTAAACATGAGAGTGGAGGTTGTGAGTGCTACTCAGTGGCAGAATACAGGCTTGATATGACGGTGGAAACATCGCTTAAACTTCGGGTTCATCACAATCAAGAATTTCACATAGATTTTCTTTCTCACTAAGCCATTTGTGATGTCTAAGCCACTGATAACTGCTTCAGTTCTAGGTACTCTGAAAGTTTGATCTCAAACAGAATGACTGGGTGAATATCTCTTACTCCCTGGTAGGGTGTGTTGTTCATGGTAAAGGCTTTCTTTAGGTGGTACTTTGCTTTAGTTTGACTTCCTCATTTCAGAGGTAACCACAGTGTGGGACTAGAGAGATGGCTCAGCAGTTAGGAGTTCTTACTGCTCTTCTAGAGGACCCAAGGTTAGCTCCCAGCACCCACGTCAGGCAGCTCACAACCAGCTGTATCCCCCAGCTCCAGGGGATCCAACATCCTCTTCTGGCCTCCACAGGTTAGAGAAGGCAGGCAGGAAAGCTTTGTTATCCAATGGTCAACACCTAAATAACAGAGCTCCAATGCTGCTGTGACATCGACCCGTTACCATCCCACCAAATAGGAAGCAAATTGGGTCTGTACTCAGCAGATTAAACAAAAGGTTAAAAGCTGATCCGAGGAAGGTGTGAAGGTACTCAGAGAGTTCTAGAAGCTGGAGAAAAGCCCTCCATAAATAGAACAAAATGGTTAAATATTGACAGAAACTTGAGCCAATGGGTAGTCAGGTAGTTGGAGAGCGAGGGGCACTAAGAGTATTTGAGAGTAACTTTCAGATTAAGTATTATCTCAGAATGACTGAATTGGTGTGCCTATTTCATTTCACTTTTTGCCTCCTGCTTTTCATACTTTTTATGAAATCTCTTTCTTGGTTGGGATCCTTGATTGTTCTTAATTTTCTAATTCCTGATCTATTCTCCATACACTCACTAGGACTTGGAACGACTGCCGTAAAATGTATCCCTCCCGCAAATGGCCTTGCAAATGGCATCCGTCTTTCCCATATTCTCAGCCCGTCCACTCCTATGTTAAACAAATATTTTCAAGACCACACACCGTCTTTAGGATAGCATATCATAAATGCCCTTCGTGGTTCAGCCTCATGGGCAACAACTGCAGTTTGCTATCTAGACTGGACATCCAAAAGTGAAGTGCATGCTTGTCATCCCCTGAATAAATCACGCCAGTTCTTCCCACTGTGCTATTCTATTTGACGTGGAATGCACAATTGTCCATCAAAAACAATTCAGTGATAAGCCGGGCGTTGGTGGCGCACGCCTTTAATCCCAGCACTCGGGAGGCAGAGCCAGGCAGATCTCTGTGAGTTCGAGGCCAGCCTGGGCTACCAAGTGAGCTCCAGGAAAGGCGCAAAGCTACACAGAGAAACCCTGTCTCGAAAAACCAAAAAAAAAAAAAAAAAAAAAAAAAAAAAACAATTCAATGATCACCTTCAATTGGAAGCATCCTCACTCCCTGCTCCCAGCTACCCCAGTCTGATGAATGTCTCCCCAACTCCACTGCTTTGACTTCTGCGTGATTTGTTTCAGTAATTTGCTGCTCTGCTTAGTATCTGAACTTACGCAGAACTTCAACGAAGTGTTCTTGAGGTTGGATGTCAGCACTGGTATAGTGTCTCACAGCTTGAGTGTGGACTTGATTAGCTTCAAAGGAGTGCTCTGGATTTCTAGTCCAATAACCAGATAAAAGTTGGACATAAACACTCTCAAAAACATCTGCTGAATAGTTTAGCTGGTTAGCAGACAGCACTCTGGCTTGGCCTGATGAGCACTGTTAGCTTCTGAATCATTAAGTACTCTAAATCTGTCCCTTCCTTATTTTTACATCTTCTCATGACCAGCCATGGCATTTTACAGTTCAGTGACTGTTGCAGTGACTATTTTTTTCCTCGCTCTCTGTTCTTCTTCAACCTGTCACCGAAAAGAACGTGACCTGGGGTTACACTGAGCAATCGAGTGGTTAAAGGATAAAGGACAATCCCTTTGTCACTGGAGCAAAAGCCTCTGACGCAGACATTATTACATTCAATAGGGTCTCACCCACTGACACTCTGCAAGTGTGAACTGTGTAGGCAGTTGGTATCTTAAATATATAGTTCTGGCACATTCTCAAATGTTTAAAATGGCTAGCTAATATTTGCACACATTCCACAATCTGATGTTCAAGAGCTGAGAGTTTTCCCACCTCCTGTCACTGGAGAAAAACTTTCTAAAAAAAAAATGAGGCATGAAAAAGGAGTTATTTGGGTTTTAATGTTCTGTTTCTTTTAGGCATCAGAAAAAAAGAGATTTCAAATGGCTGGACATTGTCACAAAACTAGTTGATCATTTCTTTAAGGTTTTTTTTTTTTTTTAACAATATATGCTCACTGGAAAAAAATTGTATTCAGAAACTTAAAAAGTCAATCTGAACCAGCTGTGGTAGCACACATCTAAAATCCCAGTACTTGGGAAACTGACTAAGGAACAGCATTTGAAATCAGGAGTTCAAGGACAGTCTGGGCAATGTAGTGAAAACTCACCTCAAAAAATTAAATGTAAAAATTAAATGAATGAATGAATGAATGAGTAATGAATGAGTGAATGAGTGAGTGAATAAATAAGCAAATATACAAATGAAATGTTTAAAGTCGTTCTAGTAGAAAGTCTCAGGAATAATACAAAGAAACAGAAGAAAAGGAGATAGATTAGTTCTTGTGAAAGCCAAAATAATAAATTACATTCAGTATTGTACACCATTTATTATGTTTCCCTTCAAGTTTGACATTGATTCACTTGCCTGAGCAAGTCCACACAAGATGATTTTATGTTTCTAGCTGCAGTAACTTTATTTTCTGCAAATACAACAAACGAAGTAATAAATAATAGAGCCACTTCAATTAAGGAAAAAAATTGAAACTACAAAATCAAGTTAATTTCTGTTTTTCCAAGACTACTGTCTACTTCCTTGGAAACTCCGTATTTCTAATGTCTTCTCACAGGTGCATTGTTAGTCCTGACACACATCTACACCACAGCAAGCAAACAATTTAGGAGGAAACTGACTGGCACAAATGGGGGATGGGCGTTACATTCCTAACTATTCTACCTCACCACATATTTCAAGACATTTGTTCCAGCCACTGTGTTCTGCTCTGTGAGCAGGAGGCTTCCAAATAACAACTTTATGTGACATGTGAGAATCCTGGGCATATCAGCTCTCAGACTATTGTAAGGCTAAACATAGCAGCCGTTCTGCACCATAGCCATGATTTTGCTTTGTTTTGTGGGTTTTTTCATATTTTCTATTAATATCTCATATTGGTAAGTGAACACGAACCATGTGAACAACGAGAACATTTTCTTCCTGCATAAAAAAAAATAATTTCTAGGAACTATACTGCCAAGATTACATAACAATCCATGGTAAGTCACTTGTTTTGACACTACCACAAACTGTCCTTGAATAGAATAAAGTTTTAGCACTTGAAAGCGCTGCACAGCAAAGCCTATGCTACATTAAAAGTCAGTAATCCCGTAAAAACACTATATAAGTGATTTTATAGTTAGTGAGCCCTAAGTTATCACATGATCATGGAACTAAAATAGAATGGGACAGCCGCATCCCACATGTGACCACTGACATTTTCTTAAATATTCGGTCACTGATATCTCCCTCCCTCCCTTCACATACGCAGAGAGACAGAGAGAGAGGGAGAGAAAAGAACAGCACTGAACAATAGTATCTGCGAAGGAGTCATCAACAGAAGAGAAAGATGCTATTTAGAACTCTTGAGCAAGGAAGATGTAGGAGAGAATATACCAAGGGTTTGAGAGGGAAAGAGAATATAGCTTTTCTAATTAACTCATAAAGTGGAGATAATTAAGCTGTCTATTATGAATTATTAACTTTGACCATGTAAAGGACTGTTAGTAGCAGTTTGACCAGGTCTGTGAATTTTTTTATCATAATTGATAAAAATTAACTTAAAAGTAATTTCATTGAAACGTAAATTACCTCAAGGCATCAGCAAATAATAATCTTAATTTTCAAAAAGGTGGTTAAATAATCTTTAATTTTCCTGTCATAACTTTATTTCTCATAATCTTCCAGGGGTTTTTTTTAATGGAAGCATTTAATATTAGAATAAGTCTAGTCTTTATCAACAGTTTATAATTTTGCATGTGTACTGCTAAGGCCTGCCAACCTGAGTTCAATCCCTGCAACTCACATGGCAAGAGGAGAGAACAGATTTCTTCCAGTCTTCTTCTGACTTCAAAATAATCATATTAAACAACATAACCCCAACTCAGAAAGACAAATGCCACGTTTTCCCTCCTATGTGGAGCCTGTATCTAAATGTGTCTGCAGGAAGGCGGCCTGGGAAGACGAGCATGAGACGGGGAGGGGACCTTAGAAGTAGGAAAGGGATGATGGAATCCATGTGACTCAAAAAGAGAAAGGAGACTGTTTGGAAGGAGGGAGGGAACCTTCAGGAGAAGGACAGGAGACACAGGGAAGGCAGCCAGAGATAGGAATAAATTAGACAAAAGTGTAAGGACTTCTGTGTGAAAATACCACAATGAAGTTACCTTTTTTACTGTCTTTTAAAAAAATTCATAAAAAGAAAAAAATAGAACAGGAAAGGGATTGATGAGAGATGCTAAGAGGAGGGGGAAATAAGTGGGTAATGAGGGTATAAATATGATCAAATTACTCCATTAGCATGTTCTAAATAGATATAGTTATTCAATATATTATCTTTTTAAAGAGTTTTTAAATTATTATTACTGTGTCTGTGTGGATGTGTCATGTGTGGGTGCCTGCAGAGGCCAGAATAGGGCATGAAGTCCCTGGAACTAGATTTACAGGCAGTGATGAGTTATTGAATGTGAATCTGGGCATCAACTGAGTATTGTGGATAAGAAGGGGCCCTTAACCACTAAGCCATCTCTCCAGTTCCTCAGTATATTACCTTATAATAATTATTCACTTGTGGGTCAACTTGTGATACTAAACATTAAATGTTTTTCAAAGCTGTATCTGTAACTAAAATGCATTTCCTTTTTTTCTTTATAGATGGTTATGTCCTTCGGAGTTACCTGGCAGACAAGTAAGGCCATTTCCTTCTATGACTGTATTTATTAAAAGAATCTTATTTCCTTAAGGAAAAAGTACTAATGCAATTTCCAGAACGCAATAGACTGAACTGCCATAATAAATTGAAAACAATGTATTACATTTGTATCAATATAGTAGTACCAATAACAAAGCTGAATATGCTAGTCTGAATTAGAAAGGAAGCCTGACTCACTCATAGTGAACAGTCTTATATAACTCGCTGAGCTATCTGTTCAGCAAACACTGAAGACACACAGGGCAAAGCCACTACCCCTTTCACTAATTGTTTGCATTTTGTTTATTAATTATTACAGCATTAGAACTGGACTAATTCGAGCCAAATGGTGTCTGTGGCAGATACTAATACTACCAGTTAATAGCTCATAGTGTAGCCCCTAACTGAAGGTTTTCCTATACTCACACCAAGCATAGTGCTCTATTATGTTGCTGTATTGAAAGTGTGCCCCTCAAAAGATAGCGATCAATGACTCTTGTATTCTTATGAATAAGACCTTTTCACAGTCTGTCACAGCCTGGTACTTTTAAGCCTTTGGACTCCTCCAAAACACTCTAAGATTCTACACCAAGAAACGCCGAGCAGAAAATTAGCCCCACTATCGGGTTGAGCAATGTAAATATTTGTAAAACTGACATAATGAAGGAATGGAGGATTCACAAGCCATTTTCCATAAGCAACAGGCCACACGTGTGACTAGGACAATGCATGTTAGAGAGTTCTGTCAGCAAACCAATAGACAGCAGACAGGAAAACGACCCTAACACCTTTGTTTTCTTCGGAGTATGTATTACAGTGGTGGGCAACGGGACTTCTGACAGGCTCTGTTCTAAGAAAGATGCACATTTTATGGAAAGAATGTGCTGCAGGATGGTTAAAAGAAAATGGAGAAAGGACACTAAGCGACTATTGGTTCACTACCTATTAAAATGCATATATCAATAAACATTTATGGAATAAACAGCAGGGAAGTCTGTCCTCTTTGCATTCACATCAGATTTCCATTAGGCAAATGCTTCCTCCACCTCAGAGAAAGGATCCAAACAGAAGACATAGGGAGCTCACAGCATCTGTTCACAGTTGGCAGGAACAGGGCCCTGCTGCTGCCGCCGCTGTGATGAAGCCCAGAGATAGGGCAGGAACCAAGAGCATGTCTGCCCTACGTGACACAGCTACCTCACAGCTCTGGAGCTTGGAACTGCACCCTACATTTCAAGATTATGTTTATATTTATAATGTATTATTATTCTATCATTCATAAATCACTCATCAGACTATGCACTTTTACAATCAAAGCTTACATCTGACTTGTATGTGTGTCTCCCAGCACATGAGAGCAACTCAGTGTTTGTTAATAGAATACTTCATAAAGCTTCAGGGCTAAGCAAAACCTGAAAACAATAAGTAATATAAAAAATTCAATGACTGTACATTCCATAATTAGTATTTAAATACTTTAAACTTGATGTGTGTGCATTGTAACTAGAAACATGTGAAAACAGTATTGCCAATTTTCATGCCAAATATATTTCATTCACTTAAAATTTTAAACATTGGAAACTCAAATAAAGGTAGGAATCTAGCACTAATAACTGTTAAAATTCATTGCACCTTTGGATTAAGGCCCCTGGAGGAGGGTGGTGCCTTGGCAGTTCAATTTGTTTAGCTCTGTACCCAGTTCTTAGGGAGTTCAGATGGTCTATGCCCATGGCAATGTTCAAAGTAGGGCATGATCTGTGCCCTCAAGGCATGTGTCTATTATTCTGTCTGTAGAATGAACTAGGAGTCGATAAAGCCAGGGAAAGACGATGTCGAGGTGAATGTAAAATCTCTGTCGACTTGCACATACACATGCAAAGCCTCACTTTTCACCTCTCAATGTTTCTGGTAGATGGCAATCATATTAATGCTAGCTTCCTCCATGCATTAATGTTGGGAAGATATTCTCTATAAAATAAAAACTGTTTTTTTGTGTTTACAGTGATGGAGAAATCTATGATGACATTGCTGATGGTAAGTGTCATGCAGCTCCCACCACAGTAACAGAGAAAACAGCTTGCTGGCTTAATTAGAGCCATCACATATGATCAGAACTGGAGTTTCTTAAAAATGTGAGGAAAAGTAATGATCTGATGTCATGGCAGGGAGTCATCTTCACAAAAGACTAGGAAATTAAGTGAAAAGAAAAGCATGTTTATCTCCAGATTGAGAAATATAAGACAGCCATGGTACAAGCCAAGACCTGTAATTCCATCACTTGGGGGCTAGAGGCAGGAAGATCAGAAGTTCAAGGCCAGCCTTGGCTACACAATGAAAGTTGGGGGCAAGCCTAGGCTACATGAGACCCTGTGTCAAAAAACAACTGAACAGGGAAGAGACAGAAGAAGTGGGAAGGAGAGAAGGGAAGAGAGAACTGTTTGGTAAACTGTGTATTGTAACATGCGTTAAGAGTCATTGCTTTCACCATAGGGAAATGCATTCTTAGTAATATATAATAACCTGTTTTAAAACTAGCAGTTTCCATACCACAGCAACCATAATACCCAAGAAGGTAACAGCAGATTGTTTTCCTGCAGCCTATAAAATATGAAATTAACAAATCCTAAGTGGACAAGTGTAAAGCTGGCAAATGCTAAAATATGAGACTAACAAATCTTTGATCAATAAACAGGTACATTATTTCGTAACTAATAACACTAGTAAAATCATCAGGTATTTCTAAGTGAGGATTTAAAACATTTGTCTCAACAAAATGTTCACAGCTGTCTGTCATCATGTTGCCCTTTGGCCTGTGTGTGTGTGTGTGTGAGTGTGTATGAATGAGTGTGTGTGTGTGTGTGTGTGAGTGTGTGAGTGTGTGTCAATATGTGTGTGTTTTGTTTTGTTTTATTTGAGACGAGGTCTCAAAACATGGCGTCTGCTCGCCTGGAACTTGCTATCTAGACCAGGCTGGCTTTGAACTCACAGAGATCCACCTGCCTCTGCTTCTTGACTGCTGGGATAAAGGTGTTTGTCACCACATCTGGCACCATCCAGGTTTTTGTTGTTCATTTTTTTTTCTTACATCAGTTCTGGGATCAAACCTATTTCCCTGGCTTGCAAGCAAATGCTTTACCGATAGAGTCATCCCCCAGCCTCCACCCTTTAGTCTTTAGCTTATGACACATGTTAATGCTTAACTAGTCTCATTTCCAACAAGTGCTATGATGCCAGAATAGCTGATCTTCAGTCTTGTGTGATGAAGACTAAATCTGTCTAGGAATGTTGTTGAAATTGGGCTGTCAATGAAGTTGTCTTAGTTATTGTTGTGATGAAACACCATGACCAAAAGCAAGTCAGGGAAGAAAGGGTTTATTAGGCTTACACTTCCACATAATAGTCCATGATTAAAGGAACATGGGACAGGAACTCAAACAGGACAGGAACCTGGAGGCAGGAACTGATGCAGAGGCCATGGAGGGGTGCTGTTTACTGGTTTGGAGCCAATGGTTTGCTTATCCCATCTTCTTATAAAACCCAGGACCACCAGCCCAGGGATCCACCACCCACAACAGGCTGGGCCCTCTCCCTTCAATCACTAATTAAGGAAATGTTCTACAGTCTTGCCTACAATCTTATGGAGGTTTATCAACTGAGGCTTCCTCCTCTGTGATGACTCTAGCTTGTGTCAAGTTGACGTAAAACTAGCCAGCACAGAAGATTAAATATATCACATTTTACTTATCTAGTTTTGTTTGTCTTCTTAATGTAAAATAAGTAAGTTTTTTTATTTAAATCTTAATTCTGGAGAGATTGAATTACCCAGATTTCTAACTTGAAACAGGTAAGATGTGCTGTATATAATCTGTATTTACATTCTTAAGGCCAGATGTGGTGGTGCAGAGCCAGCACTTGGGGTATGGAAGGAGGAGGCTCAGGAGTTGGAGGTCCTGTTCCATGATCTGTTGAGTCTGAGAGCAGTCTGGCCTTCAAGAAGACTTGTTTCCAAAGCCTCCGTAGGGAGTTAGAAGATTGGCTCTGTAGGTGAAGCTTGTATTGCAGTCATGAGGACCGGGGTCTGACAGCTAGAACACACAGGAAAATGAAAGGCGCAGTGACAAGTGTTTGTAATCCCAGGCCTGGGGAGGTCGAGACAGGAAGATCCTTGGTGAGAACGGAACCAACGAGTGACTGTGTCTCCGAGAAAGTACATGGTTCCTAGGGATGTTACCAGAGGTTGTCCTCCAGCCTCCACACACATGTGCATATGTATCTACACACACATGTACACACACACACACACACACAAACACACACACACACACACACATGCGAATATATAAAAATTAATGAGTGAATTAATTAAAGCTGTATTTTCTTTTCTTTCAGGTTGCATCTATGACAATGACTAGCATTCGGCTCTGTTCTCTCTGCTGTGTCTGTTAGTGGCCAACATGAATTTTAATTGGACTGTTCTTGGGTGTCGTAGAAAAAAATGAGTGTACAAAATGAAATTGCAATCTCTTTATAAAATTTTGAAATCTTAAATGAACTCTGTTTAATATGTCAAAAGATTGGTAGTGAGATATAAGAACTTATCTCCTTTTCTACTTTCTTGTCTTCTTTTTTCTTTTGAGTTCTTACTTTGCAGTTCAAGCCATCCTTCCTGCCTCAGCCTGTGCTGATAACAGACATGAGCCGGGACATCTGGCTTAAGGATCCCATCTTACCTCAGTTATGCTCATGAAGACACTTTTTTAGACCATCAATAGGGACTCTCCTCCTACCATACCCCTTTTTAAAGAAATAAAGAAAAAACAAAGGCATCCCAGAGGAAGAAGAAAAAAGAATATAAAGAAGGAATTTTATTTTTAATTCCACAAGAGAACTCGTGCTGCCCCTTACAACACCTGTTCAAATTACCTACCCGGAAAAGGCGGAGCTTGAGCCTCTAGTTTCTGAAAGACAGTGTAACAGCAGACCATTTGTATCAAATTGTTCCCTCTTTGGTCACTGAAATCATATGTTAACTCTTCAATAAGCATGCTTTATGCACATCTAAGATTAGCCTCTACGAGGGCCTAAAGTCTTACTTTGTGAATCCATACACACATGGTTGCAATCTGTACTCGGTTTAGACACCATTGTTATCTGGAGAAATGGAGGGGGGACTACATGACTCTTGTGAACACTGTGAGAAAGAACTTTGAAACTCGCTCGACTTTTACAGTAACTCCTTACTGTGAAGTCTCTTTGAAAGGGTTTTGTGTTTCGCTGTCAATTGCTTCTGCAGAACCCAGTGATGTTTATAACCACTTTACTAGGAAGTTGTTCAGCTGAAGGAACACAAAGCAGTAAGTCCCACTGGTTGGCCTGGGGTGCTCCTCATTGAGATGTACTCCTCACCACCTTCTCTAGCCTGTAAGGCACTGGCTTTTGAATGCTAAGAACACTAAGCACCATGAACCAAAACACAATGCCTCAACATCCAAGAAGATAACAGATTGGAGAATGTTATTTTGAAATTAGTAAATCCTAATGCTGGTTCTATTATTGACCATGATGCAACCCTGGCAATATTCATTACCCTCCCAGTGTTCTTATAGGATAAGATTCAACTAAGTTTATCCCAACATTTTCCACTACCAATTATTTCAAGCTTTTATGGTTCCCTTATCTCAGATGCACACTTCAGAAGGCTTTTTTCCTTTTCTATTTTAAATAATCGATTAAATAATGATTAATACACTATATATGTAAATTGTAAAGATCCATTGGAGTTTCTGAAGAGTGACACCCCCCCCCATTGAATTTTTTAAAAGTCAAAAATTGTATGGGATAGAGAGATAACTTGGTTGGTAAAGTGCTTGTGTGGCAAGCATAAAGATTGAATTTGATCAACAGGCCCCAGATGACAACCATGTGTAGTGACCAGTACTTGTAATTCCAGTGCAGGGAGGCAGAGACAGGAGGACCCCTGGGGCTCACTAGGAAGCCTGTCTGTCCTAATTGGTGAGGTCCACACCAGTGAGAGACTCTAGTCCCAGGAGACGGACATCACCTGAGGACCAACAGCCAAGGTTGTCCTCTGGACTCCACATGTATATGCCCTCACACACATGGAAACGTGTACACACAGATGGAAAAATGGGTAAAGGAGGTCAAAGCCTTCAAACGGTTAGAACTGGGGTTTCTATTAAGCGTTTTGAAGTTTAAAAAGTGTCTACAGCTCAATTTACAGGATAGAGGGTTCTGAATCTCCTGGGTTGGAAATTATTCATCTCAGATAGCCTTTGATTAGGAAGAACTTTGGTGGTATTAGTCAGCATGTGTCCTTGTGGTGAACCTCTTTTGTCACTAGATACAAATTACATGGCTCAAAGGTGGTTGTATGTTAACTTTGGAATCAAATATAGATTAGATGCTGACTGTATTTTCAGTAATTTTTCATGAGTAAGAATAGCATAAATTCAATGCAAATGTTAGATTTTTTTAAAAAAAAAATCCCAAATTAGATCAAGAGAATATTTCAGCTTTGATTTATATTCAAAGAAATGGACAGACACCTATGAGAAATTTACGTAATAATTATTTAATATATATTTGAAGTGTTAATTTTAATATACTAAATGTGATTTTGTTGTAGATTGTGTGTAGAATTTTGTCATGTGAGAAGAGCTGCCAATAAAATATCTTTTTAGCAAGTGACCCTGCTCCCCCACTTCATATATACATCAAGACCATCGGCTTTCCTCTCCGTTAACGTGATTCTGTCTACAAAAGAGTCTTCTACTTACACAAGAGCCCTATCTGCACCACCACCCCCCGCGGCCCCCCCCCCCCCCCGTCTCATTCAGCCTCCTATTCATAGCCCAGCTCTCCCCGCTGCCTCTTGATACATTGCTTCCTATGTTGTCTTAGAAATAGATAACTAACTCCAGTTCTCTCCAACTCCCTGCAACCTGAACATAACCCATGCTCAAAATGCTTAGAGGATAAGACATCACAACCTGAATTCAAAGCCGTGACCAAGGGTCCCATTTCCTCCTAACTTCTCTCCAAGCTTCTTCCGATATAATCCATTCATGCTCTTTTTTCTCCTCACTCTACCTCTTCTTCTCTCCCTCTGTCTCCTCCCCCTCCTTCTTTCCCTCTCACTCCTTCTCTGCCACATCTCTCACCTCTCCCTCCCTTCTTTCCCCCTTCCTTCCTATCTTTAACTTCTGCTGTGAATAGCTTTCTGTGTATATTTAAAACATACTAAAATATGTCTTAGCGGTAAGAAAACCTGACATTTGAACTTGAACCCAGACACTTCACCCACAACCCATTTATTTCACCATTCCCTTTCTCATTCCACTGTCTTAAAATGGTGACATGCATGCACCAGCTGTCACAACATGCCTCCAATTCCTCCATTTGTTCGGAATTTGATGACCCCAAGGCTCCCACTACTGTGCTCGGGAAAGCATCGCCAGGTTTGTGTGGAGATCAGGATCCCTTCAGGTAACCAGCGACTGGGGATACCAGGGCAGAAGGTGGCATAGAGACTCTTTTCACAGAAAATCCAGTTGGGGCCTCCCTAGTGGTCTTGCTAAGCCCTCCTCAGAGTTCCAACCATCTACCTCCTGCCTTTACCAGGGCAGGTACACACTGATGTCACCCAGCTCCCCCTGCCTTCACTGGAACAGGTATGTGCTGCTGTCACCCAGCTCCTCCACCTCTTCTGGCTGGCTCTCTTGCACGCACCTGTTCCTTGCTGTCCACCAAAAGAAAAAAATGCAATTTCCACCTCATCTTGATGTCAGCTTTCCAGGGAAGCCAGATTGAGCACAGTACAGCTTGAAAGATATTAAAACCTGTTATCTGTCTGGGCAGTGATGGTGCTCGCCTTTAGTCCCAGCACGCGGGAGGCATAGGCAGGCAGATCTCTGAGTTCAAGGCCAGTATGGTCTACAAAGTGAGTTCCAGGGCAGCCAGGGCTACATAGAGAGAACCTGTCTTGAAAAACCAAAACCTGTATCTGAACACTGGGATAAACTGAATCCAAATTTGGGAAGTAATTTAGGGAAGCATTTTAAATAACCCTAAATAGGAGTTTGAGGCTCCTTTTGAGCCTTCCCCACCCTGTTCATCCTTTCTCATGTTCTCAAGATACATTCAGTCTCCAGATGGCTCCAACCTGGCTTCTGTTACCATCACTTTAAAGCTGTTTTATGTGATGTCTCCAAAAGAGCCTTGTCATCGTTCATCTTCATTTTCAACTTGACAGGGTTTAGAATCACCGAGGATAGGAGACACACCTCTGGGTGTTTCTACAAGGGGGGTTTCAGAAAAGTTTAATTGAGGAGACAAATCACACCCTGAATATGGGCAACACTCTCCCTGAGACATCAGTCTAAATAAAAAGAAGAAAGGGAGCTGGGCTTCATCTCTCTCTGCTCCCCGCCGACAGACACATTAGACTAGATACTTCACCCTCCTGCTGCTTTGTCTTTCTTACATGATGGGTGCTAACTTTCTTAGTGTTCTACTGCTGTGAAGAGACACCATGACCACAGCACTTCATATAAAGGAAAACATTTAACTGGGGCTGGCTTACAAGTTCAGAGGTTTAGTCATGGTAGGAAGTATGGCAGCATGCAGGCAGGCACGGTGCCAGAGAGGTAGCTGAGAGTTCTACATCTAGATTGGCAGACAGCAGGAAGAAAGCCCACTCTCATTGACACACTTCCTCTAACAAGGCCACATCTCCTAATAGTGATGCTCCCCATGAGCCTGGTGGGGACATTTTCATTCCAACCCCCACACTCCACACCCTGGACCCCATGGGCTTGTGACCATATCATAATGCAAAAAAATATATTCAGTCCAACTTCCAAAGTCCCCATAGTGTATAAGAGTCTCAACAATGTTTAAAAGTCCAAAGTCTTCAATGTCTCTTCTGAGACTCCTACAATCATTTAACTGTAAACCTTTGTAAAAAATCAAAAAGCAGATCACTGTAGGAGACCAGCTCCGACATGTCAAAAGGTTATTGTGAGGAGAAGAGAGGAATAAGGAAGTATTAGATAGAAATATAAGTAGAGAAACACCATTTAAAGCATCCAACTGCTTTCCTTATTCGAAGTCCCAAAGTCCACATTCTGCCAAGAACCATAGTCAGGCCTATCAAAGCAGTACCCCACTTCTGGTACCAACTGCTGTATTAGTTAATGGATTGCTGTGAAGAGACACCATGGCAACAGTAACTCTTATAAAGGAAAACATTTAATTGAGGCTGGCTTACAGGTTCAGAGGTTTAGTCCACAATCATCATGGTGGGAAGCATGGTGTCATGATGGCAGACATGGTGCTGGAGAAGTAGCTGAGAGTTCTGCATCTGAATCCAAAGGCAGCAGGGAGAGAGAGAGAGAGACACTGAGACTGGCTTGGGCATTTGAAATCCCAAAGCCCAACCCTCATTGACACACTTCCTCCAACAAGGCCACACCTACTTCACACCTCCTAATTGTATCACTTCCTATGGGCCTTTGGGGCCTATTTTCATTCAAACCACCACAGTAACTCCTCAAATTGTGAGGCTCAATAAACCCTTTCTTCAGGTTCCTTAGTTAGTTTTGTCACAGCAATGAAAAAAAAAGTAATATCCATATTAACTTCACAAGACTCCAAATGGAACTCCTCCTCTGACCTTAAAGCTGATTATGCGCATAGTTCATGTGTACCAGGTCCTGGGCTCATTGCATGAGTTAGCTGTTTGAAACCTGGGACTTATGCAGGGACGCTTGGCTCAATCTGGGAGGAGGGGACTGGACCTGCCTGGACTGAGTCTATCAGGTCACTGCCAGTCCTCGGGGGAGACCTTGATCTGGCGGAGGTGGGAATGGGGGGTGGGCTGGGGGGAAGGGGAAGGGGCAGGAAGGGAGAGAACAAGGGAATCTGTGGCTGTTATGTAGAACTGAATAGTATTGTAAAATAAAATAAAAAAAAAGCTGATCATGCTTCCTCTATATTCTTCCTCATTGGCATCTCTATTACTCCCCAAGCTTGAAACTTCGAAGTTTGTTTCTACTCTTTATCTTCTTTGTTTAGTGAGACACAGAGCTCCAAGAAAACAAGGACTCTTGGCCTGATTTGCTTTTATGTTCTTTCATAAAGTGGTATTTGAAGCTCTTACTAATATATTTGATAATGGAAGAACCAGTGGGTTGGGTCTATAAGAATGTGTTAAGCCTGTAGGCTGCCACTGTTTTTCTTAATTACTCTTTCAATGCCGTAAAAGCTTCAATGAATGGGTAGCTAAGCTATACCTATTCCACTCTCCAAAACATAGGTTATTGCTGACTTTAGATTCACTGAAGTAATCACGATCAAGATCAAGTTGATCACAACAGTGTTCCTGTGGAAACAGGGTGGGACAGAGTAGAGATTACAACGTGTCTCTTAGGGATTGGTACCTATGAAAGGAAGAGGGAGCAAGATTGAGCAAAGGAGATGGTTGAATGTGACACAGGCCCAACAAAGCTTGGAGCAGACAGAGAGTCTCTGGGTAAATGCTTCATCTATTGTCTCCCTTTAGACAAAGTGGTAAACCTTTTAACAGGACCCCTCAGACTCATCACTGTGGGAGCCTCCTTGTCCCAAGAGAGGCATGGCCTTGTGAAAGATGGCTGTAGCTGTTACGATAAAGAGGGAAGTGACAGACAGATGGCTACCAGCATATCCCTCTCACTTCTTTGAGAGAATTGGCTAAGTTGTACAACCTCATACAAGATTTTGAAATTTGCAAGGACTCAAGATCCTTTGTTTATAAAATATGAAAGTGCATACTTAGTGGTTAAAAGGGAATTGAAACAAAATTCTTGCTCTTTAAATTATGTGTACATGGGATAGGGACATATGTGTTCATGAGTGTAGGTTTCTGAGGAGGCCAGAGACATTTGATCCTCTATGGGGCTGAAATTATAGGCAAAATTGCAGGCTATGGGCCACTCATTGTAGTTGTGGGAACTGAATTTGGGTCCTCTGCAAGAGCCCCAAGTATTCCAAACCACTGAGCTATCTCTCAGTCAGTCCCAAAATTACTTTTAGAGAATCTCAGAATGTGTTTTGTTGACAAACTAAGCTCAAAATCCTATTTTTCCTACATAGTCTTCCTTTGTTTTCTTGAAAAATTCGGTCCTCTAACATTCTTTGCTCACGTTTTATAGATCCATCGACGAATAAATAGTTGTATCCTATGAAATACACTAGTGCTTATGCTGATAAGATGGCAACTTGATATTCAGCTTTTGGTCTGGGCATGATGGAAAGCATTGAGGACTGTGGCAAACTATACAATCTAAGTTCTAGGCCCACGAGTACGTTGCCAATTTTGATAGACATTTGCCATTCAGCTCTCCAAGATGCCCCTTCCCAACCTTCTTGCTACTGCTGTGTGCCCTTTGAGCCTAACCTTTATCAGCTCCCTCCAGAGGGTCGCTTGACGTCTAGCTTCTAGTATCACATGACCCATGGAGAACAACAGTGGTCTACAAGAGATACAGAGAGTGAGGGTTCTTCAGAATCTTTCTGGAGGAGTCTCCGTAGCTGCTTGTGTCCTTGCTCCCCTGAAGTTCCGGCTCACTCAGACAGACCTCTCCACATGGTACTGGCTGTCTGATTTCATTGCTTCCCCCTCATCTGGCTCCTCCAGGATTGCAGATACACACAGGAAGTGTCAGTTGAAGGAAATCCCTCTTTAGTTTGTAGTTTCCGTACACTGTCTATCCACTTTTAAACAAGCCCTTTATTTTTTTTCCTCAGACATCTCAGTTTGAGCTAACCATTTGTTTTCCGCCTAAGCTCTAGGGATACATGACTCCGTTATAACAGTGTATGAGTCCCATGTCACTAAGGTTTTCCAGAATCTAGATAGAAAGCCAGTTTCCATGTTTCTTAGTCATGAAAGAAGCAATTAGAGAATATATTATAGGAAAATGGGCATTAAAAAGTAAAATTATGGCATCTGGAATGATGGCTCTGTGGTTACAAGCATTTTTTGCCCTTCCAAAGGGCCCAGCTTCAGTTTCTAGTATCACATTGCATGGGTTACAACTGCCTTCAATTCTAGCTCCAAAGGACCTGGCAACCTCTTCTGGCCTTTTTGGATGTCTGAACTCACATGCACACACCTACACACATAATGAAAAATAAAAAAAACCTATTTTTAAAAGTAATATTGGTGTTCTTATGCTCTTCAATGTCTAAGACATTGCAAATGTCATGGCCTGAAACCAAGTAGAATTCACATATCTTTAATCCAAGCATTCAGAAGTAGGATCTCTGTGAGTTCAAAGCCAGCCTGGTCTACATAGTGAGTTCCAGTATAGCCAGGGATACAACAGAGAGACAATGTCTCAAAAAAAAATTCTAAAATATAACTGTGGTTTGAGACATGTCCAATTGAGCATAGTACTCATAGCTAACAGCCAGGTTCTTACCAATGAAGAGCAAAGAAATGCCTTCTATGACACCAGTGTCAATCCCTTCACCTCAGGCCTTTGAAATGGGTCTTTGAGATATTGTGATATTTTTCAAAAAACTTTCTAATAAGTTAGTGAGTTTTATTTAGACACATAAGCTACATCTTCCTTTTTAACTCAATGATCTCAATACACCTACAATCAAATGTGAAAGCATTGCCCCATGCTAACAGCACTTCTTAAAGTAACCCTTTCTAAAGTTAGGGTAGAATCCAGTTGTAATGCTTTAGCTAGTACAATGTGCTTTCCGAGCCCCACCCTAAGTGGGAGAAGCTATGTCGGGCGAAGCACTGAAATCCTGTAACCTCCCACACACCTCAAGGGACCAGAGTTTTCTAATTTTTAATATGTAAAGATCTCAAAGAGACGTACTAAGATACAGCAGTTACCTAACCCTTGAGATATAAATAAATATGAAATGCTAGAAAACCAGATCTCACAGTAATAATAGACACATAAAGCTTATTGTATATTCATTTAGAAGAGAAACAACAGAAAGAAATCTCTTCTACTTGGAGAAGTAGACAGTAGGAAAAAGTCTTGGGGTGCATTGGTTATTTTTCTTGTTGCTATAAAAGTATCTAACAAAAGCAATTTAAGGAAGGAAAGATTTATTTGGACTTCTTGTGGGGTATTCACCAGAGAAGACTGTTCCAACATGAGTTTAAGCCAATAGACAGTCTTTATTAGCCAGACAGAGACTATATTGGATGTTGGAGATGATACCAGTGTAGCCTTGAGCCTTTCTCGGGGTGAGCTTGAAGCACAAAAAACATTTTCTGGGTTGACATACTTCAGCTAACAAGAACAGTTAGCCTGAAGTGGAACTATAGAGGCCAAAAGGAAGTGTTAGTACAGTTAGAGACTTCCCCAGAACTATGGACTTTGATAGATTAGGCCCTTGTTTTTGTTTTAGCAGGGGGTACTGTCTATGTGCTGAGTTTTATGGCCTGAATAGTACTTCCATCATGGAATCAGTTGTGCTGAGGTCTGGGCCCTGTTACAGACTCACAGTTTGAAGGTGTAATCCACCATGGTAGGAAAGACATGGCAGCAAGGGAGTTAGTTGTTCAGATTTAATCTGTGATCAAGAAGAAGGAGAAAGAGATGAATCTTATTCTCCCTAAAATTTCCCCTGCCAAACTAAATAGCCTATTACTTTTAAATTCGGCCTGACTCGAGTTCAGAGGAGATGCAAAGAATTAAGTCATATTCCTTGCTACAGGATAATATGAATGGTCCTTAGTTCAGGAATATAATGTGAATGGCCCCTAGTCTTGTTCCTGATAGAGTCCTTTTCAATGACTGTGATCAAGAAACAGAAAGATATGGATGCTGGTGCCCAGCTCACTTCCTCTCCTTTTTATTCCGTCTGAGACCCCAGCCTACAGAATGAGGCCAAATTTAGGGTTAGTCATCCCACCCAATACAGACACTCTCTCACATACAGAGGGAGTCTAGATTCTGCTGAGTTCAAGATCAATGGTAATCAATCGGTCAGTATCTTAGTTCAAGCTTGTACTGGCTGGTTTTGTGTCAACTGGAGTCATCAGAGCTAGAGATATCAGAGGAAGGAGCCTCAGGTGAGGAAATGCCTTCATGAGACCCAGCATTTTCTCAGTTAGTGAGAGTTGGGGAGGGCCCAGCCCATGGTGGGTGGTTCCATCCTGAGCTGGCAGTCCTGGGTTTTATAAGAAAGCAGGCTGAGCAAGCGATGGGAAGCAAACCAGTAAGAAACACCCCTCTATAGCTTCTGCATCCACTTCTGCATCAGATCCTGCCCTGTTTGAGTTCCTGTCCTGACTTCCTTCAGTAATGAACGGTAATATGGAAGTGTAAGCTGAATAAACCCTTTTCTCCCCAACTTGCTTTTTGGTCATGGTGTTTCATCGCAGCAATGAACTTTGTCTTAGTTAGGTTAGATAACCCTAACTAAGACAAAGCTGCTGTGATAAAGCACTATAGACACTGAGTGTCATATCTGCCATAAATATTTCTCATGGTTCTAGACATAGGAAGTCCAATATCAGGGTACCAGTATGGGTGGATTCTAGAGAACCTCTCTTTCAGGTTGCCCACTGCCAACTTCTCCTGTGTCCTTTTTAGCAGATCTATCTATCTATCTATCTCCCTCTCCTCCTAAAACCTCTAATCCCATCTGTCAAGATTCCACCTTCATGACCTAGCCATTTCCCAAAGGCCCCATCTCCAAACACCATCATGGTTCAGATTCTAGTTCCACATCAAAGTTTGTGGAGGAACATTCAATCCATACCAGTCAGGTTCCTCAGAAGCAGGGTTTAATGCAGAGTTTCTGTGACAGTTTTCTTGAGAGAGTACTCTCAGGAAAAATTTCCAAGAATCAGGAAACAGGGGACACAAGGAAGAAGCTGAACAAACTCATATGAGTTCAGCTAAAGCTCAGCGTCAGCCTTGTCCCGGAGCAAGAACAACACTGACTAGGCCACCCTGAGCTCAGGGAGCTGGGAGTGTGTTTGCTCCATCTTAGTCACTGGCTGGTGGAGGCTCTCCTCTCCACCCTCAGTTCCTACGGACCACTTGGTGGCACTGCTCTTTTGGGCTCCATACACATCTCTGGAATATTTGCAGGTGCAACAGATGTAGCAGCCAAGTCATACATACAGTCATACAGCTGAGGGATAGGATAGGTTCTGCTGGGGACACCGGCGATAGGCCAGGGACAATCATCAAGAATAAGTCTGCAAATGTCTGCAGGGATAGTGATTCACTGAGAATGAATGGGGCATAAAAGTGTGTGTTTCATGGACCAGACCCTATAGCCAGCCCTCTCTACATCACCATCACGTGGCTTGACTAGGTCCTGTCAGCATCCCTAATCACTTCACTGCAACATCACCTAAGTAACAGAATCAGGGCTGAGTCCATTGCGGGGCACTCTCAGTTGAACTCTTCACCCAAACACACACACAAATTACTTTTAAAACACAAGGCTCCGCTGGATGTGGCGCTATAATTCCTGCACTCAGAAGACTGAGACAGGAGAATTAAGAATTTGAGCCCAATCTCGGAAATCTAGTAAAACCCTATTTAAAAAAAACAAAACAAAACAAAACAAAAATCCTAAAGCGAAACATAAAATAATTAAAAATGCACACAAAAGCAAGTAAACAACAAAGTGCGTAAGCCTTTAGCTAAGCGTGGAGGAGGTGCCTACAGTGCCAGCCGCTTACTCACAAGGCTGAGGCAAGAGGCAGTCACTCAAGCTTAGAAGCGTGAAACCAGCCTAGGCAACATGGCAAGATCCTGTCTCAAGACATAACACAGTTACGGGGCGGGGGCAAACAAACAAACAACAGCAAAGCCCTATGGAAGGGTCTGGGGCATAAATATTCTCCAATGACCTTGAAAAATCACCTGAGTTGCAACTAGCCATCCTACTTTCTGGCTTTGTCACCTTTGGACCCCAGGGGATCCCACCCCCCTTTTTCTGTGAGATCAGCTATGCATTTAAAGAAAAGCGTATGGTCCCTGTGGTGGTTTCAATGAAAATAATTCTATAGGCTCATATGCTTGAATACTTGGTCCCCAGTTGGTGGAACTGTTTGGGGAAGATGAGAGGAGGTGTACCACTGGGGGTGAGTTTGGAGGTTTCAAAAGCCTACATAATTCCCAGTTAGTGCGCTCGCTCTCGCTCTCTCTCTCTCTCTCTCTCTCTCTCTCTCTCTCTCTCTCTCTCTCCCCCTCTCTCTCTCATTCATGCTATAGATCAGATGTAAGCTCTCAGCTACTGCTCCAGGGCCATGCCTGCCTGCCTGCTGCCATGCTCGTTGCCATGATGGTCATGGACTCTACTACCATCCGGAACTGTGAGTCTCAATTCAATGCTTTCTTTTTTGTAAGTTGCCTTGGTCTCTTCACAGCAGTAGAAATGTAACTAAGCTGGTCTCCTATCCTGAATTAATAGGGTTTTTTTGTTTGTTGTTTGTTGTTTGTTGTTTATAGCCCAAAGTCTTTTAGGTAACATTTCCACCAAAGAACACAATTTGGAAGTCGGAATGGCTCCTTGTCTTAGTGCTTATCTCATGGGTGTTTAACTTGGCAACTCGGACAAGACCATAACCATCCATCATGGTCTTTCTGACCATATGAAACTAGAATAAGATGCAAGCACGGCCTTCTTATACTCATTGTTTTGATACGTCTAGATCTGTTTTCTAGATGGAATAAGTTAATTTTATGGACCCTTTTAAATGTAATAATGTTGCTTCAATAATATTTTTAAAACTGACATCCATTTTCCATGGAAATAAAATAAAGGGCAATTTTCAAACAGATCAAGCTTTACCAGGAGTAAAAATCAAAAAGGAAAAAAAAACCCAATTATTTATGAAAGACATAAAAAACAAGGCAGGGCTCTAACACAAGAACATAGCAAATTACCATTTATGCTATGAGCTTTAGATTCATCAAAAGAACCTGATATTTCTTCACTTACTCTAAGATGAAACACATTTGACAAAAAATTTTAAATAGCCCTCATTTTTTAATAAAGGTATTTTAGGGCTTATTCCACTAGTATTGGATAAGGTCCATAGGCAAGGAGCTAGGTACAAAATCCTTGCAGAAACTGCAGCTGTGTCCTGGCTCCTGCATCTCCTGGTCACCAGAATGCGCTTTAGTGGTTTAAACTCCTTGAAGCAGCTTTGGAGTTCTTCCCATCCTGCCAGCAACTGCCACACATGCACAGTCTCATTCTCAAAAAAAAAAACATTGGTTGCATAATAATATCCTTTGCATTATGGTTGAGACTCTACCACAGTCCCACTGGGCTTTTCAAGATGATCATGGGAAGAGGGTCATCTCACCTCATGAATATTCTACAAAGGTCATAAATATTCATAAAATGTATTTAAAATCCATACCACAATACACAGTGGGCTGCCAGCTCCCTCCCTCCATCCCCACATCTGAGTGAACCCTCTCCAATCTCCATCCAGAGTAGAGTATACTATCCTTTGCTTTGTTAAATGAACTCCTGCTTCAAGTATCTGTGTCTCCGCTGAATCCTTCCCTTAAAGAAGACAAGAGGCAAAAACACAGACACAAACAGAAATGATAGAAAAGGCTGGTCCAGCGGATAAAGGCCCTTGTCTCCAAATCAGACAGCCTGAGTGCAACCCCTTGAGCCCAAATGGTAGAAGGAAAGAACAAACTGTTCTCTGCCCTCCACAGGTATGATGGCATACATGTGTGCCCATTTGTGGTCATGTGTGTGAGTGCATGCACACAAAATAAATAAGTAAATGTAAAAAGAAAAAGAGATGAGAACTAAGCAGAGCCCTTTGCCTGGTAACAGCACCCATGTGGGAAGGTATTGTCAAAGAAGAGACATTACTTCTCATATTATCACTAGATCACGGTTGAGCCCCCCCATTTTTTATGCCTATGCCCCACCCTCCTTTTGGGCTAATAGTGACTGAACTCATGATGTGTGTGGTTTACCAACATATCTGCCCTGCAAAGAGTTGGTTTTAATCACAGTGCACATGAGAAGGGCAGCTACAGATATTGTTGCTTCAACCTTTCTCACAATAACTAAATTCTGTCTCCTAGCCTTTGTAGGCAGACAAGAAGGTACAAGACTAATATGTGTCCTCCTGAACAGGATGTACCCTTTATAACCTTCAGGAAAAATGAGTGACATCTGGCAAATGGTTGCAACTTAGTGGGTATATAAATCATCCCTGTGAAGATTGATGGATATGTTAGTCATCTTTGAGCAACTGTGATGATTAATCTTAATTGTCCACTTGAACTCTAGAATCAATGTGGAATGGAGCTTCTAGGAGAGAAGCCTGCGGGTGTGCCTGGGAAGGAGCTTCTCGACTGAGTTCACGGGAGGGAGAAGATATTCTAAGTGTGGGCAGTTCCGTGAGCTCGGTCCTGGATGGCATACAATGGAGAGGGAGAACTGAGCACAGAAGCAGCCACTGCCCTGTTCCTTAACTGCAGGTGGAATGTGACCCGACTAAAGCTCCTGCCACTATGACCTTCCCACAATGATGGACGACAACTTCAAACTGAGAGGAAATCAATCCCTTCTTCCTAAGTTGCTTTTGTTGGGATATTTTCAACACAGCCATGAGAAAATTAACTAACATAGCATCCAATCACTTTTCCTATGTCTGCTTTAAGTTTGGCAATAAAACACCTATTAAGGCTCTGTAGAAAGACAAGTTACAAACACAGGCCTGAGACCATTAAGTACTGTTGGGAAAGCTAGCTTGGGACTGGGGTGAGGCCTTGAATTTAGAGAGAATTGTAATAGAATATTATTTCAAGGTGTGTTACTTTTGTTTATGTTGCATTTGTTTAGCTCTGTGAAGCTGTGTTACTGTGCCTGTCTAAAACACTTGATGATCTAATAAAGAACTGGCCAATAGCAAGGCAGGAGAAAGGATAGGCGGGGCTAGCAAAGAGAGATGGAGGAGTGAAAGGAAGAGAGAGAGAGGAGCCAGAGAAGGAGGAGGACTCCAGGGGCAAGCCACCCAGCTACACAGCAAGCCACAGAGTAAGATTTACAGAAGTAGGAGGATGGGAAAAGCCCAGAGGCAAAAGGTAGACAGAAAAAGTTAAAGAAAGCTGGCAAGAAAGAAGCCAAGGCAGTACATTGAGCTCCATAGAGACAGTGCCGGGGCCAGCATGAGCCGGAGCCGGGCAGGCACTGGGCGACTCTGTGCCTTGCGGAGGAAAATCAACTAAACATGGGCAAAGGAGATCCTAAGAAGCCGAGAGGCAAAATGTCCTCATATGCATTCTTTGTGCAAACTTGCCAGGAGGAACACAAGAAGAAGCACCCGGATGCTTCTGTCAACTTCTCAGAGTTCTCAGAAGTGCTCAGAAAGGTGGAAGACCATGTCTGCTAAAGAAAAGGGGAAATTTGAAGACATGGCAAAGGCTGACACAGCTCGTTATGAGGGCGAAATGAAAATCTACACCCCCCCCCAAAGGGGAGACCAAAAAAGAAGTTCAAGGACCCCAATGCACCCAAGAGGCCTCCTTCTTGTTCTATTCTGAGTATCGCCCCAAAATCAAAGGAGAGCACCCCGGCTTGTCCATCGGGGATGTGGCGAAGAAGCTGGGGGAGATGTGGAACAACACTGCTGTGGACGACAGGCAGCCCTGTGAGGAGAAGGCTGCCGAGCTGAAGGAGAAGCACGAGAAGGATATTGATGCCTACAGAGCTAAGGGAAAACCTGATGCGGCGAAGAAGGGGGTCGTCAAGGCTGAAAAGAGCAAGAAAAAGAAGGGAGAGGAAGATGAGGAGGAGGAGGAGGAAGAGGATGAGGAAGAGGAGGAAGAAGAGGAAGACGAAGATGAAGAAGATGATGAATAAGTTGGTTCTAGCGCAGTTTTTTTTCTTGTCTATAAAGCATTTAACCCCCCTGTACACAACAAGGCTCGTTATGAGGGCGAAATGAAAATCTACACCCCCCGCAAAGGGGAGACCAAAAAGAAGTTCAAGGACCCCAATGCACCCAAGAGGCATTTTAAAGAAAAAAATTGAAATGTAAGGCTGTGTAAGATTTGTTTTTAAACTGTACAGTGTCTTTTTTTTTTTTTTTTTTTTTTTTTTTTTTTGTATAGTTAACACACTACCGAATGTGTCTTTAGATAGTCCTGTCCTGGTGGTATTCTCAATAGCCACTAACCTTGCCTGGTACAGTCTGGGGGCTGTAAATTAGCATGGAAATTTAAAGCAGGTTCTTGTTGGTGCACAGCACACATTAGTTACATATGGGGACGGTAGGGGGGTTTTTTTTGTTTGTTTTTATTTTTTTGTTTTATTTTTTTCATCTTCAGTTGTCTCTGATGCAGCTTATCACGAAGATAATTGTTGTTCTGTTAACTGAATACCACTCTGTAATTGCAAAAAAAAAAAAATGCAGCTGTTTTGTTGACATTCTGAATGCTTCTAAGTAAATACAATTTTTTTATTAAAAGGAAGAAAGAAAGAAAAAAGAAAGAAAGAAAGAAAGGAAGGAAGGAAGGAAGGAAGGAAGGAAGGAAGGAAGAAAGAAAGGAAAGAAAGAAAGAAGCCAAGCTAAGGCCGGGTATTCATAATTAAGAATAAGCCTCCATGAGTGATTTATTTGGGAGCTGGATGGCAGCTCCCCCCCCCCAAAAAAAAAGAATAAACCCAACTAATAACAGAGAATTCTGAAACCTTTTCCAGAACAAATAAGCATCACTATGCTCAAATCCATTGTATGAACAATATGATTTTCGAACATTTGCTACTCTCTGGAAGTTTGGAATTTGGGATTTGGGTACATACTAGGTCCACATAGAATCAGCCCTCAATTAAAAAAAAAAAAAAAAAACTTGGACACTAAGTCTCTAACAAGCTTCCCTAGTCAGTTCAGTTTCACATGTGTCACAAACCATTGCTGGGGACATGACACATAACTCTACTTCCAAACTTACTCTATGCTACAGATTCCATCCAGAGGGAAGAAGGATGGAAGTGAGCATTCACTCCTCCTTTTAAGGACATTTCCTGGAAGATTCAAACAATCATGCATCTTTACTATCCCAGTGATTAGAAAATAGTTAGTTGACCACACCCACATGTAAGAAAGTCTAGTAAATACACTGTATACTATTGATAGCATGAACTCAGCTAAAAAGGAAACATATATCATCCAAGGATGGAAATTGGCTATTGGAGGTAATTTTTGCTTAAGAAGAAAAGTTATTGCAGATATTGCAGTTATTGCAGAGATCTCATTAAGATGATATAATTGGAGACCAGGTCTGAAATCATTAACTACAATTTACTAATATGAAATCTTTGCACAACAGAAGATTAACAAGAAAATCTGCTCATTGCTTCATTGAAAACAAGCCAGGTATTGGTAGTGTCATATTACCATAATCTACCATAATCTACCCATGTCTTTTTTTTTTTCCTTTTTTTGAGTGTCTTAGTTTGAGTTTTTATTGCTGTGAAGAGACACCATGACCACGGCAACTCTTATAAAGAAAACATTTAATTGTGGGGACTTACCATTTCAGAGGTTCTGAAATGGGGAACCTCTTTATCATCATGATGGGGAGCATGGCAGTGAGCAGGCAGGTGTGGGGCTGAATCTGAGAGTGCTACATCTTGCAGGCAACAGGAAGTCAACTGACAGTCACACTGAGGGAAACTTGAGCAAAAGAGACCTCAAAGCCTGCCCCCCTCCACAGTGATACACTTCCTCCAACAAGGCCATACCTACTTCAACAAGCCCCTTCCTTTGGGGACCATTTTCTTTCAAACCACCACATTGAGATAGGGGTTCTCTGTGTAGGTTTGGAGCCTGTCCTGTATGTAGACCGGGGTGACCTCACACTCACAGAGGCCAGCCTGCCTCTGCCTCCTCCTGAGTGCTGGGATTAAAGGCATGTGCCACCACACTGTCTTAGCACTCAGGAGGCAGAGGCAAGAAGCCTCAGGAGTTCAAGGCCATCCTTAGCTAAGGAGGGGATTGGAGTATGGCTTGGGCTATGAGATCTTGTCTCAGGAAAAAAAAACCCTCAAAACAACAAAACAATAATAGGCTGTGACACAAAAAAGAGGACCATGAGAGGAGAAGGAGAGATCTTAAGTGGGAGGAGGAGATGGTGGAATGCGGGTAACATGCTCATGCTGGGACTCCTCTTCTGCCTCATACTGTGCCTTCTGTTCATGAGGTTCCCCCCCACACCTGCTCTTTACTCTCTTCTTGTCTTTTTCTGGAGACTGGCTTATTTCTTCATTGATGGAATTGATCCTAGCCTCCCCTTACTCACAGGCAAATTCTACACACCATTGCTTCTCTGTTACTGCTTAGCCTAATATTTTTTTCTTCATATTTCATGAAATTTGAAGTTGATCAGATATCTAACGTTTCCCTCAAAACAACAGATGAGATATGAAGTAGGGTGGTTTGAATGAGAATGCCTACATATATATATATATATATATATATATATATATATATGAGAGAGAAAGAGAAAGCTATGAATAAAAAGTCCAAGAATCCAGTAGTTGTTCAGTCACATGAGGCTGGGCGTCTCAGCTGGTCTTCTCTATGTGCCGGAAGTAGATTCCAATGCCAGTGAAGAAATGGATATGCTGACAAGGCGAGGGCAAGCAGGCAAACAAACACACCCCACTTCGTTCTTCCATTGTCCTTTCAGCAGAGGTGTGGCCCCAGATTCTTTAATCTTCCTTTAATCCACCTCACAATCTGGATTAAAGGCATATGTCATCCAGCCTCAAGATCCGGATCACAAGTGTGCCCTCCATTTCTGGATTATGGTCCATTTCATACGTAGTCAAGTTGACAACCAAGAATAGCCATCACACCATAGATTTCTTTTCTTTTTTAAAAAATACAGTTTAGTATTGAGAGTTCTCCAGTTAGCTTGTATGCAAGTACTTTATCAAACATATGACGAAAACTATTTTCCCAGGCTGGGGATATAGCTCAATCATGTGATGTCCCAGATTCAATCTCCAGTGCCACAAAAGAGACACAACAAACAAACAACCCCACTACTTCCTAGGAGTCTATGGCTAGCCCTTCTATTCCAACAGTCTCCTTCCTAGGGATAGTCTGCCTTTTGATCAAATCCATCAAGTTTATTGTTTTTTCCCTGTATTGATCATGCTTCTGATATGTCTCAGAAATGCTTCTCATATGCAACATCATGGTGATTTTCTACTGTTTTCTTTTAGACATTTGCAGTTTTAGGTTTATGACCCAGTTTGATTCCATTTTTGTATATGGTCTAAGGTATAGATCAATATCCATTTATTGTAGATGGAAATTCAGTTGATCCAGCACCAGTTGTTGAAAAGGTTCTCTTTACAATAGATTGCTTTTTGCTGTGCAGTGGTGGAACATGCCTTTAATCCCAGCACTCGAGAGGCAGAGGCAGGTGAATCTTTGTGAGTTTGAGGCCAGCGTGGTCTACAGAGTAAGTTCCAGAACAGGCTCCAAAAAGCTACACAGAGAAACCCTGTCTCGAAAAACCAAAAAAAAAAAAAAAAAAAAAAATTGCCTTGTCATATTAATCAAAATGTAACGGCATACAACTTTTTTCTGAGATTTTTATTTCTGTGCTATTAATTTATGTGTCTTTTCTTTCTCTAAAAATGTCTGGTAGCTTTAAATAAGTCTTTAAATCAGGGATTGTGAGCTCTCTAAATTTGTTTTTCTTTGGCACTGTGCTGGCTGTCACAGAAACTTTCCCTTTATCTACATGAGAGTCATTTGATACATCTATTAGATAACTTGAGAGCAAGCTTTGGCATTTTCTGTCTTTCAGTGAGTTGACTCATTTCATTTAAGTAGTCAAATTCATTGACATAAAATTAATATTTCCTTCCTTGCTTTTAGTATTTGTTATAATATCCCATGTTTCATGCCTGATGTTTTTAATCAATAACGTTTTTCTTTATTTTCTTGAACAGTCTGGCTATAGGCTTATCAATTTTAGTTGTGTTTTTTTTTTTCAGAGAAAGTGTTTTTTTTTTTTTTTTTCTCCCAGAGCTGAGGACCGAACCCAGGGCCTTGTGCTTGCTAGGCAAGCACTCTACCACTGAGCTAAATCCCCAACCCCAAGATTTTTTTAAAAATTATGTGTATGGGGGTGTGTGGGAATGAGGATGTGAGTGCAGATGCCCCTGGAGCCTAGAGGAGTCAGGTCCCAGCAAAGCTGGGCTTACAGGTGGCAGTGAGGTACCCAGTCTGGGTGTTGGGACCCAACCTGGGCAAGTGCAGTGCCCACTCCTAACAGCTGACCCATCCCCCAGCCCCGGGTAAACAGATTCTGACTTTACTGTTTTCCTCTTCTCAATTTCTACAATTAATTCCCTTTTGCTTGATTTTGATTCAATTTTCTTTCCCTGACATAGAAGCATAAATCGTTGGTTTTAGACTTTTCTTCTTGGAAAAAAAAATGCATTGCACTGTCTAATGCTCAGAGTCATCCCGACAATTTTGGTATGCTATATTTTTATTTATATGTAATCCCAAACATGCTCTACTTTACTCATTTACCTACTTTATTTTATGTTATTTGGGTGCTTTTGCTGTTTAACTTTTACAACCTGGGAATGTGTCAGGCTTCAAAAATACCATTGATGGCTAATTTAACGTTGTTGTTACAGGGAACACACGTGTATTTATTATTATTCCAATTTCCTAAAGTTTGTTTTATAGTCCAAGTTACTCTCTGCCTTGGTGAGCAGTGTCCGTGTGTTCAAAAGGAATGTGTGGTCATTCTCTGCCAGATTGTCCTCTAAATGTCATTTAGCCACATGGCTGATAAGGTTGTTCCTGTTTTCTATGCTCTGTGTCTTAGTTACTTTCCTATGGCTGTGCTAGAACACTACAGCAAAGGTAACTTATTAAAGAGAGCATTTAGTTGGCTTTACGGTTCCAGTGGGTTCGAGTCCATGATGGTAGAGTGAAGGCATGGAGACAAGAACCACTGAGAGCTCACATCTGGAACCTCCAAGCAGAAGGCAGACAGCAGTGGGTACAGCACTGTGGCTTTGAGGCCTCAAAGTCTGCCCCCAGTGACACACCTCCTGAACCTTCTCAAACAGTTCCACCAACTGGGGAGCAAGCATTCAAATATATGAGTCTGTAGGGGCCATTTTTTTCATACACCACCACCACACTTTGATTTTTAAACTGTTTTTATGGATTACTGAGACAGGGGCATTGACATTTTCAGCCTACTGGATATTTGTCTCTACTTCTTGGCAGTTTTATTATTTTGCAATTTGGAGGCTTTTATTACTGCACATACATTTGGATTGGCTATGTCTCCTTAGTGAACTGATCGTCTTACTAACATAATCATTTCTCCCTGTCCCTCATCATTGTTCTTCTGATTTGTCTGATATTAATGTAGTCATAGTAGCCTTCATTTGATTACTGTTTTTACAGTGTATCTATCCCCTTATGTTCATTTTTAAACTAACATGAATTAATTGTAAATATTAATAAGGTCCAGGGTAGTATTTCAATACAAACATACTACATGGACTGATTAAATCCAGCTTTTCTTTATCTACTGTCCATTTGATCCCTTCCTGATCTCTAGTAATCACTATTCTGGATTTAAAATAAAATTATAGGACTGGAAGATGTGGCTCATAACAGCATGTGCTGCTCAATTATAAGTATATACACTCACACAGACACATATATCCAAACATACACACACACACACACACACACACACACACACACACACACAAAATTAAATTAAAATGCCAGGTGATGGTGGCACACACCTTCAATTCCTGCAATCAGGAGGCAGAGGCTGAGTTCAAGGACAGCAGCAGGTTCCAGGACAGCCAGTGCTACCCAGAGAAACCCTGTCTTGAAAAAAAAATTAAATTAAAATTTAAAACAAACCATATCATTTTCATGTAGATCACAAATAATTGACTGTTATTTCTTGGAACAAATTCTTTTTGTTGTTATTTATTCTTTTGTTTTTAATCCCAACCAAAGTGTCCTTGTCCCCCCCCCAACCCCCCCACACACCCAGTTCCTCTCCTCCACCTCCCTACCCCCACCCACTCCTCTTCCTCTGTTTCTCTTCAGAAAAGGGCATGCCTCCCATGGATATCAACCAGCCATGGTATATCAAGTTTCAATGAGACTAGGCACCTCCTCTTCTGTTAAGGCTAGAGGAAGCAATCCAGTAGAACAAATTTTTTTTTTAACATGGCAATTTACCTTCCCTGCCCCCAAACGCACCAACATATTAGATCTTAAAAATCCTTCAAAAACATATATAATAGTAAACCATGCCAAGCTTCCCAGAGCCCTGCCCAAAGCTTTTTAAACTTTAAATTCGAGTAAATAAGCAAGAGGGTGTCCATGTGCAGATTTCTGAGTCTCTGGCACAGTAGAAGTCCCTCATCCCTGGTACCCTGCTCATCAAACATAAAAGGTCTCATTATCGTTGAACTTCGGTCATTTTAGTTCCTAGCCAGTGAACCTGCTGTTGTGTTAGTTTCCCCAGCTTTGTGCTGTGTTTAAAAAAGAAAAATCCCAGGCAGAAAGCCAGAGAGAATGTGGATCACTTTGTTTCTTTTATCTCAAGGTTTCAGTATCCATTGTCCAAACCTAACAACAGTTGCTTTGCATTTCTATCTCGATTAGCAGTTCTGCACTGTAGGAAGGAAAGTCCAATACTCCTCCATCATGGATGGAGTAAAAAAAAAAATCATTCACCGTCCAATGGATACTTTATATTCTGTTTCTATAGTCAATACCTAAAGTCCAATATCACTCAACTTTACCTATAAATTGTCCTAGAAATGATACAATTCTGTCAGTTCTGTCCTTCAATTCTTATTTGTGGTGATTTCCCTGTGATTTCGATAATGTTAGGACATTGACTTTTCTTTATTGAATCATGATATGTGATGACTCAATTTTTCAGGAAATGCCAGACTTGTCTCCCAAAAGAATTTGTAGTTGCTGCTGATGAAGGGAAGGGTTGCTAACAACCTGGGTTCATTTGGGTGCACCTCCTAATTCTGAACTCAATGGAGAGTTGGGCTCTTCTGCCTTGTGTTCTACCTTAGTCCTCTCTCAGCCATGCCAATGGTATTTCCCCTCCGGACCCCCACTTGCCGATTTTCCTGCTTTCTATTTGGTTACTGTTCTTTACTCTAAGTTTAGTGTACTGTGCACCCCACTCCCTGATGACCCCAGATTTTTTGCTTCCCACGAAAGCACTGTACCACTGAGCTATGTATCTTCAATCCTTTATTAGGTTTTATGTTTTTTGTTTTGTTTTTATTGTGGAGGACTTTTGAGAAGGGTCTTAAGCCTCCTTCCTCCAAGCAAGAAAAAGTAAACTATTGATATTATGTAAATTCACAATTTATCTGGTATTTGATTAGCAGGTTAAATTAGTATAAGGTATTCTGAGGGGGAGAAGAATCGGGGATTCTATAGTTCCCAGGAGTGCCCAGGGAAGTCTTCCACTTTAGCATATGCCCATATAATAAGGTAAGTGAATTTACGGAGACTGTTATAAACTGTGCGTCACAAAATGTCTACATGGTCTAAAAACAGTCTTACAGAGCCAGATGTGGTGGTCCATGCTGTAATCCCAGCACTCAAGAGGCTGAGACAGAAGAAATACAGATGCAAAATCAGCCTGGGTTACATAGAACCTAACAAACAAAACACCACACACACACACACACACACACACACACACACACACACACACCCCAAAAAAAAAACCTTGCAAAGAAGCTATTAAGTATATAACAAAAACTATGAAAGCACAGCACAGAGTTTCCATAGCAGACAAGTCTGATGGTTCTGATTTTAGTATTTTAAGAGCTTTCTTATAAGAAAAAAAAAAAAAAGCAGCCAGGTAGTGGTGGAATACACCTTTAATCCCAGCATTCTGGAGGCAGGTGGATCTCTGTGAGTTCAAGACCAACCTGGTCTACAGAGTGAGTTCCAGGATAGCCAAGGCTACAAGGAGAAACCCTGTCTCAAAAAACAAAAACCAGGTGGCGCATGCCTTTAATCCCAGCACTCGGGAGGCAGAGCCAGGCAGATCTCTGTGAGTTCGAGGCCAGCCTGGGCTACCAAGTGAGTTCCAGGAAAGGCGAAAAACTACACAGAGAAACCCTGTCTCGAAAAACCAAAAAAAAAAAAAAAAAAAAAACCAAAAAACCCAAAACAAACAAAGAAAAGAAAAGAAAAAAAGGAAGGAAAAGGAACACAAGAGCAATAATGGCGCAGTTAGCTGTGTCTAAAGACTGAAATTATTACCATTATGTGAAATAAGAATTTATTCTATTTCATTACCCACTATTACTCAACTCTTCAGTATAAACTGACCCATGAAATGTTAACCAATGATACTACAAAGCTAGCTGATTAGTAAAAACATTTTTAACAATCAGCAGATTATGAATAATACATAATATCTGTATGTTTTTAGTCGTGTCAGAAGTTGCAGAATATTGACTTCAGTGCTTTCCAAAAAGAAATTTTTCTTTCTAGCCATCGACAGAAAGTCACATTATCTTCAGGGAATATAGTGGTATGTCTTGCTACAATTAAAAAAAAAAGTTGCTGAAGCAAACACAGAAATAAAAGATCTGTTGGTGAGCTGAAATGCAGCTCCACTGGTAAAGGAAGGCAGAGAATATCTAGCAATTATGGAAGTTTTGCCGTGCAGCTGGCAAGAAGCATGGCTGCTTGGAAACATGCCAGCTTATGGTATCAGCTAGAATTCTCTTTAGTACCAAAATATCTAAGTAATTCCTCCCCGAATCCCCATGTCATCCAAGTAAAAAAGTATCAAAGAATATGTATCCTTATCAGCAAAGAGGTGCCTTCATAAGAGCAATGCTCTATGAATGTCAATAAAGCAGCTCCTGTGGATGAAATTTTAAAAGAGATTCCAACAGAAGTATAGAGAGTGTTTAACCTCTGATTATTTTGTCGATACAAGACCCTCATCACAGTTTAATTTCTTCACAGTTTGAGATTAGAAGAAGGGGAAGGACTATAAAAATATTTTGTTTCATGCAAACATTTGGAGTCCTCTGCCCCTTGATGGCTAGTGGCTTCCAAAAGCATGCCACCTATCTGATTTTTAAAATTTATACTTTCCCTTCTGGACAAATGTGGCAACAATAACTGAGCACATTATTGCTTTCAATAGACTTGGGTCAGGGCAAGAACATTTATATTTCACAGTGCTGTTTTTTTTTTTTCTAAAACGATTGAAATAGAAACATGTCACATAGTTTTACATATTTTCACTCTTACAAATGATGGAAATAGAATTTTCCTTTCTGTGTAAATATCTTTCAGATGAATTGTTCTGAAACCATGCTGTTATCTTTTGCTGAAAATTTCTAAATGTTCTTTCTTCTAGTTTCTTGGGGAAACTAGTCAAAACCAAAGAAAATGGATATTGATTAGTGAAATTACTTTTTGAAAATCTTGGTATAAATTCTGATGAAACTGGAAAATAAGGGTTAGAATTTAAAAACTTCAGTCAATTGAATAGTTTTCTACCATTAGCTTTAATTGTTGTGAGGTTTTATTTTTTATTAAATTCCATTTTTAAAACCAGACTTTTGAATCACTGTATCACAAGGTTCAACAAGAAATATAGAATGGTCCTATTGCTACCATCTCTACTATTAGTAAAGCAGTAAATTTTAATAATTTTTAACTTTATATTTTATTTTTAATTTAATAAAAGATAAATATATACGTATTGGGATACATGTGTGAATGCTTTTCTTTTTATTGACAGTGATAAAAATTTCAGTATGTTTAGTACTAACCAATAATTAGTATTATAAACAAAAGTTTGTGATTTGACTTTAAAACAGCCAAGAAAATTTCTCTAGTTTTCCTTACAAAAGATTATTTAAGTAAACAATTGTTTTAGCATAAAGTAAGAAAAACAAAGAAAAATGTCACTCAGCTCCCCATAGTCACTATTGAAACCACAGTGTAGATGCTTCTAGATGATGTAATGAATGCACATCTATTTCCCTTTCATCAACAGAAGCTTATCCTCCATTTAAAACTGTTTCTGTAGGGGGCCCTTATGCCTTACAGAATTATTTAAAATAAGATTTAAATAATTTTTGGACAGAGTAAAAATGTAAAGGAATTTTCCAAGTGTGTAAATCATCCTTAAATCTAACTTTGTTTTGATGTGATCCAAGACTGCTCTCCACAAGCCACCTGGAGAAGGATGGTAACACTGGTCTCACAGACTCCACTGTTTGTCATTTTAATTGTCTTTATCTAGATAGTAAATGTGTGGCTTGACAACAAAGAGAAGTTATCAAGGAACAGTCTCACCAAACTTTGTGGTTTTCGGCTTGATTTATCTTCATATGGCCTATGTAGCCAAGCAGCTAGAATAAGGGAACCAAGAGTTTGGCAAGGAAGCTTTTGCTTCTGTTCAGCACTGTAACTGTGCCTCAGAGTGAGAAAACATAGTTTTAGAATTATTAGCTCTGTGCAACAAGATAGAGAACTGAACCCAGACAGTGACTCTCAGTGGAGTCATGGTATCTTCAAATTCAAGTAAGCTGTCATTTAGAGGTGTGGTCTTGGACTCCATCTCATGTAACATTTTTTTATGAATGACTAATATTAGAAAAAAATTCATTGACACAATAAACGAAACCTAACTGGGAAATGAAAACTAAGAAGAGGAAGTCATATTCACAGTGACTAGATCAGAATCAAAATAAAATTACAGAAGTAGTAAGATGTAAACAAAATGACTAAGTCTTTGGGGTGGGTCAAAACAAGGGAAAAAAACAAGTTCCAAGGGAAACTTTTAACAAATAGCACAAAAAACAATCAGCTTAAAAAAACATAGCCTATGCTCTGGGGTCAACTATAATTGATATTATTTAGAAACCAAAACTAATATATAATGTATTCCTTATTGTAACTCACCAAAAAATTCCCCATTCCTAGTTGAGTGCCAATGCAAACATTTAGACCTTGTTTTTTTGATCAGAAATGCTTTCCACTTTAAGAATACATGTGAAGAACATAACTCACGTAAATGGCTGAAGTAGTAAAAGGAAACAAACAGTATCATTCATTGCTAAATTGAAAGATGAGTGTGTGTGTGTGTGTGTGTGTGTGTGTGTGTGTGTGTGTGTGTGTGTGTGTTTTCCCCCTCCTTGAAGAGATAGAGTAAATAATACTGGTCTTCAAATAAGAACACACAGTTACAAAGATAATAGATTCAGAAGTTCCTCAACTAAAATGGATCAGTTGTACTTACTTTTGGGAAATACTGAACAAGAAAAGGAAGTTAAAACAGGTTAGGAAATAATTTAAAATAGGTGAGGATAAACAATAGCACTAAAAGGATCATTTGAAAATCTGGTAGAATTTTCATTGACAGATTTCTACTCTTTTGTTTTTAGTGATGGTGATGTAGGAAGGGATGAAAGATAAAAATTTAAATGTCCTGGCCAGACCTCAAGCTTTGTGGTTGTCGCCTGAGTCAGGAAATAGAGTAAATAGCTTCCACTGAGACTTGAAAGCTATAAAAAAGGAAGCAAGCTTGCTATTATCAAAGCTTGTACTGATAGTGTCAGGAAATATTTCTTTAGAGCACTTATAACTGTGTTAGATCCTTAAATCTAAGTGCAGCAGCAGATGCCAGAATGCAGACCTCATACTGAGGAACCTGGAATGTGTAGACGTGGGATAGTCCCCAAGAAAGCAGCGATCCGAGTTCATTTTCCTGATGTTCTTTTATTTTTCTTTTAAAAACTTGTACTTCAACAACTGTCCTCGGTCAACTATCATTTAAAAGGTGTAGGTGAGCTAGCAAGAACAAAAAATGCAGGTGTGATCCCACAATTGAGAGAGAGGAATAGCAGTTCACATTCCGATACACACCTTGGATTTTTTTCTACATACATGTATGTAAAACTACCTTACAATGGATCCTTTTAATTTTATATGTATTTCAAACATTTATTAATACAGGAAATTTGTAATAGCTTACCTAGTATCATAAACGATTAGTACAGTGGATCAACAGTTATTTTAAATGCTACTACATTTGCATAAATTGCACCTTTGGGCTTTTGTTTGCAGTTATTCACTCTTATGAACAAGGGGAGTTTCTCCAATATTTTTCTTTTTCTTGGTGTTTTTGGAGGGATTATGTTTTTGTTTGCTTGTTTTGTTTTTATTTAGAACATTATAACAGTGAAGGAACCGAAGGTGTTTACTCCTCCAACAGATATTTTGGTTTTGACATTTGTAGTACAAGAGAAAAGGTAAGGTAAGATCTCCACTTTCACCTAACTTTTAAGTCTGGAGTAGAGAGATGAGGAATTCGAGGAGACAAAAACACCCTCATTTAAGTAAGCTAGTTTAAGAGAGTTGTGGGTTCAGGGCTAAATGAGTACGTAACAAACCGCTTCCAGAAACCCGTACAACTAATAATTGTTACTTGTATGCATTAAAAACAAACAAACCTATCCACGAGGACGTCTGCATTAGCCAGTGATGGAGGAGTAACAGAAAACCAGGACGGGACGCCCAACCTCCTCCCCGGGACTCCGGGCGGGAAGGAAACCCTCCTCGGGGCCTCCTGGCGCTGGCGCACATGCCCGGGAACGGTCCCGCGGCGGGACGACCGCCCTGCACGCCCGCTTCTGCACTCCTCACACGTCCGATCCCCGGCGGCCCGAAAGCAAACCTCCTCCACCCCGTCGCCTGCTCTCGGGAAAACCTCCGGGCCGCCCGCCGAGGGCGGCTTCGCCTAAGATCAAGCGCGGAGCCGCTGAGCTCCACGGTCAGAAGCGTGGGTGGCCAACAAACTTTGTGCTACGTGTGTGCACTTGGGAGAACCACCGCGGTTCTGGGAAGGGATCAAAGCGACCTTCCCAAACCGTGCGCAGCGCTTCTTCCCCCCCACCCCACCCCCGAACCCCCTTTTTATTTTAAAGAAAAATAATTCTAGCCGATGAGTCAGGAAATGGGCTTTAAAGCCACCGCGGGGAGTGCAGCGGGGAGGAGGAGTTCAGCAGGTGGCCAGCCGCCCGCATCCCCCGCCACCGCCGCGCCCGCCCGCGCACACACCCGCGCGCGCGCGCTCGCCGAGGTCCGGTCCCCATCAATGGGAATCCCCCGTGGGAAAACGCGCCTCCCACCACGCCTGCGCTCCTCGCACGCGTCCGGCCCCGGTCTCCGCGCGCCCCGGGGGGCTGCTGCCGCCGCGTGGCTTGCTCCACGCCCGCGGCCGAGTCTCCGTGCCGAGGGGCGGGGGCGCTGCCGCGGCGTGGTGGTGGGGTGGGGGGGAAGGAGAGGAGGGAGCGGAGGTGGCGGGCGCGGGGAGGGGAGAGGAGGGGAGGGGAGGGAGACTGGGAGACGACGGGGGCCGGGAGCGGCGCGGCGCGCGGGGAGGGGAAGGGGTTCTCGCGCGATTGGGCGAGGTTTCCGGTGTTGTGACTGAAACCCGTCAATATGGCGGCGATCGGCCGCGGCCGCTCTCTGAAGAACCTCCGAATACGAGGTAAAGCCCGCTGCCGCCGCCGCCGCCCTCGCTGCCCCGCTCCGCGCTCTCGGTGGCCGCCGCCGCCGCGGTGCTCGGGCCTGCCCCGCGGGGCCTGGGGGTGAGGAGGGGTGGGGGACGAGCTGGGTCCCGGGCGCCGGCGGCCTGCGATGCTTCCTAACTGGGGTGTTTGTGTGTGTGTGTGTCTTGTTTCGCGCAGGGCGGAATGACAGCGGCGAGGAGAACGTCCCGCTGGATCTGACCCGAGGTAACGCGGGGCGCGTAAGCCGGGGAGGCGCGGGATCGGGAGCGGGGTCGGGGGGTTCGGGGAGGCGGGGTGGCCGGGGAAGCAGCGACCCGCGCGGGGGCAGCGAGGGGCCCAGCCCGCGCCCATCCCCCTGCCCCGCGCCCGCTTCCCCCCCGGGCTGAGCCCCTCCGGGCGGCTGCGGGAGCGCTGGAGCGCGGGGCAGGACCTGAGCGCAGCCGGAGAGACCCCGGGGCTCTCCGGACGGACACCCCTCCAACCCCCGCCACACGCCGGACCGTTCTTGCTCCTCTCCACCGCTCCCGGGCCCCCCGAATCCCGGGGGCGGCCCGGGAGGTGTAGCGGGGCGCGGGGGTGGGGGGGTGGGGAAGGTAGACGTTGTTATTTAGGTTACTGGAGGATGTTGGAGGGAAGAGCGACCACATCCTGCCCTCCCCGTCCCCCGGAGCAGATGGCTGGACCAGGCTGGGTTCTTGCTGACTGCTTTTCTCCGGGCTGCGCGGTCCTCCGGCGGACCCGGAGCTTTTTGCTAACTCGGCGGTGAAATGGGAGAGAGCCGCTGTGGGCTGACTGCTCAGCGTCTTGGTTTATGCTGTGTGTGTGTCCCTGCTGCTTGCTTCCCTTTCCCCCCGGGCCCGCTGGGTCTGGAGTTGGCTAGAGACCGCCCCCTCACTCTGCCGCAGGTTCATTGTGTACCGTCTGCAGTGGCCATGGGTTTGTTTACACCTTCTCTGCAGGGCAAGCCCCGCTTATGTTTTTAAGAACTGTATCCGCCTAGCGATCGGCGTCGCTTTCTTCGGTCACCGGCCACCGTGCTGGTGGTGTTCGTTCCACAGTATTTCGCTGAAGCATTGGTAGTTACATGCAAGAGTCTTTTCTCTTCCTCCATAAACAGGATTTGGTCTACAGATTTCAACGGTCATATTCCACAGCGCTGTAGTTTAGAGCGTAACTTAAGTAGTTCTGTACAGAATCACTTTTGGAGATCCGTGAAGCGCCTTAGGAAGTTAAAAAAAAAAAGTCGTAAACGTTCTACAGACCTGAGTTTGTTGTTGCTGTTGTTGTTTTACCTTGTATTGTAACTCAAGTATTTGGTGATTGTGAGGTTTAGGGGATCCATCTCTGTATTGACGGCATAATTCATTCTTAGTTTTGTTTCAGTTTTTGTATTGTTAGGGCTCCTGTGTAGGCTGAAAGACCAGTTTTGATTTAGTTACATGAGTACATATTTACTATTTAGTATTTGGTTCTGATAGTTCAGGAAGTTAAGTTTTGAGTAAACAAGCCCGTTCAAAGGCAGAAACTTTTCTAAGATACAGTGCAGTGGTGTGTAAATCCTGGAAATGGCAATTAATTAATTCAGTGATTTGGAACATTTTTTTTCCCCAGGGGCTGGGTTTGAGAATCAGCTTAGAAAAAAATCAGACTTTTGACATTTATTTTTTTGCAAATTTGTAAACTTAATGTAACGTAGACATGAAAAATTTATACAAAGTAGGTTTTCCAGAAAGCGTTCTAATGAGGATCATAATACAGACCTGTGATTTAGCATTGCACTTTTCTAACTATGTAGTAGGTCAGTGATTTAATTTGTATATAAGCAATTGGGTGGAAAAAGCACTTAGGTAAACTTGAGCCTAGTACCTACAGCAAAAACTTGCTTGGATGTGGTGTTAGAAATAAATTGGAATTGTAGTTTGTTGACTTTGTTATTAAGCTCCTTTATATACTTACTTTTGTGGTTGGTGTCAAAACTTGGGAGTGTATTATTAAAAATCAATTCTCTGAGACTTCAGTAAATATCTATATAATATAGCTTTCTAGGATTATATAAAATGCTCAGAAAATGTTTTACTTGCCCAGATAAAATGTACTAGAGTTCCAAATAAGTATACACAGCTGGTTGACAAGCTGATTACAAAAAGGAGTTAGATTGACTGTATGGTGAAACTATTGACTAGAGAAAGGGTTATTTTGATGAGCATTTCATTGTTCCAAGGCTTGTGGATCACGCATGAAGAAAGTTCATGAAGAATTAAACTTTGGTAATAATTTGAGACTGGTAAGGCAGTCTGGGTTGCAGCTGAGGGACAGCTGCTTGTGGATTGGATTACAGTTTGGAAAAAGATAAAGTTTGAGCAACCAAATTTTTGTTTGGCTTCATGCTGCGGCAGTGTTTGCTCTGATTCCAGTTGTTCTGAGAAGTTCGTTGTGTAGGTGGACAACCATGCTCGTTGTACATAGAGGTTATGGTCATAGTAATCCCTAGAGGAGACAGCCATGTATAGTTAGAGTGCTGTTGTAGAGTCAAATAATTCTGGATCGTAATCTCGGGGCAACAGTAGTTGGGGGATTTGGGACAAGTTATTTGACCTTTCTTCCCTCCTGGTTTCTTCAACTGGGAAAAAGAAAATGACTTTAAAGTGTTAGTAAGAATGTAAAAGGTAAATGAAGGTGGCTCTTAATTACTCAGCATAAAATTTTGTAGTTTATGAGTACTGTTTAGTGTTAGTTGCTTCCTAGCATTGTGAAGCTGGGATTCTGTAAGTCATACTTAAAAAAGCATGGCAAGTGATTGTGTGTTTGCATGTAGGTGGGCAAGTGCAGAGGCACATGTGTGCATGTATGTGGGCAAGTGCAGAGGCACGTGTGTGCATGTGTGTGGAAGCCAGAGGACAGCCTAGGGAGCTGCCCCTCAGGAGCACTTTTTTTTACATGGTTTCTGGGTATTGAATTCCTTATGCTTCCGGATAGCACTTCTCTGACACAGCTGTTTCCCCAAGCCCCAAATTATTGTTTTGATTATTACAAATTCATTCAAAGAATCACAGAATTCCTTTTCAGATAATCTGCTTTATTAATTGGGTGGATCTGAAATGGAGTATTTGATGATAATATGTTTTTGAACAAAAAAAGATATTTTTCATTCCAGAAGAGATCTCCAGCCAAGCAAGGTAGTCCATGATGGTAATATCAGCATTTAGGAAGTTGAGACAGGATTGTGAATTGGAGGCCAGCCTGGGTGAGCTACATGAGAACTGCCTCAAAAAAAAAAAAAAAAAAAAATTACCAACTAAGTTTAACCAAAAGTACAGTTTGTTTGTACTTAGGATTAGGTATAACATTGTATTTTGTGAACCTTAGAAATGTTTTTAGTTACAATGATTGACTGTATTCAGAGTCTCCTGAGGTCCAGAAGAGTTTGGTTTGGGTACTGGTGTTATTGCTGTTGCTCAGACAGAATGCCTCTATTAAAAATTGTTGATGGATTCATTTTGATCTAGGAACCCATTTAGTAAATCTTAAAGTTATTAGTAATTCTTGCTTTCAGTTTTGTTCAGAAACCTACTCGACTTAATTTGTGAAAGTCCCCAATTTGCTACTGATACCATTAAATACTCCCTATATTTCACACCGAAATACATATTTTAAACAAATGCAAACGCCCAAATGCTTCCTTTAGCTACTTCCACAGCAAGCATAACCTTTTTCTTTTCTTTCTTTCTTTCTTTTTTTATAGTGCATCCTTTTCTGGTACTGACTCAGACTTGAAAAGACACAGTGTTCTTTCAGAGTAAGACCCTGTTAATGTAGTGTTCAAAATTATTCCCAGAAAATGGACAATTCTGTATTAGTATTCAGAAGAGCAGGAAGGCTATCTGAAATAGTGTGAATTTGAACATTTTTTGTTTTCTAATTTCCCTTAGTTGGGAGGTTACTCATTTGTTTAATTGCTCACTTGAGTTAAATCAAACAAACATTGATAGAAATCTATTCTGTATCAGAAACTGAATTAGATGCTGGAGGAGTAGGAATGAGGAGGATGTTGTTCCCTTTGAAGAGTTTAGTGGAGCTGACATAAAGGAGTGATTGTGGTTCGGAACAGTAAGTACAGACTGTGCAAGGAGCAGAATTAGTGCAACAGCAGCCAGAGGAGAATGTGATTATCTGGTGGATTGGTGACCAGAGACGCCTCCTAAAGGGTACACTTCTCATAAAAACGGTGGCAACGTGGAAGGAAATGTGGGCTGTCTGGAGAATAAACCACACTTTTGGAAAGGGAAAGTCAGTAGATAGAGCTGTGTAGAAGGCTCCTAATAGAATCAGAGAAGTGAAGGAGTAGACCAGGGTTTTAGCTACAGAAATGGAAACAGAGATACAGAAGAGTGAGGAAATCAGCTGATTTGCTTTCTCCCATTGAAAACCGACTTTTTAATTGTTAAACGCCACCCCCACTCTTCCACCCCATTTTGGAGAAGTCTTGCTGTATATCCCTAGCTGGCTTGGTACTGACTAGTACTGGTCTAGGCTAGCTTTGAACTTGGAGTAGTCCTCCTGCTTTGGCCTCAGTGCTGGGATTACAAGCATGTGCTAGCACAGCTTTATTAACAGACCTGAACTCTGAATTCCCTCATCACTTCAGACTCACTTTTGCCTAGGGTCAGACTGCACAGCATCTGTTCCTTTCCAGGAGCGACTATACTCTCGGTAAGATTTCCTTCAGGAGTCTGTGTGGAACTGTTTTCCTTTACTTTTGTTTCTTCCTGTCAACTCAGTTTCCACATGCTCAGCAAACGTTTGCTGTCCCTTCTCTAGTGGATGTGGGCCGAGGCTGAAGACAGAAAGAGAAGATTGGAAATGTTACTTTTCGGAAGACTTTAGGCGGATTAGTTTATCTTCATTCCACAGTGTCTTCGTTACCTTGGCTCTCCCCTGTAGTGCAAATGCATGCATGTGAACGGCCTCTAGCAAAACTCACTGACACTTGAATTTCTACAGTCCACTTCTGCTATGACTACTGTATTACTAATGTTGTGTCAGGTACTAAATTATCTCCGTTTTCACCAACTGTTTGCTATGTTCATCCTAATTCAAAGAATAAAAGCTTTGAAGTTCTAAAGCAATGAGACTTAGATGTACTTCAACCAGTGTCGTAGGGCCAGTGAGTGTTGTCTCTCTAATAATCCCTTTAAAGTTAGAATGTGTAAAGCTTTGCATCTGAAAGTGTGTCTACTTTCTGACTTAGAGGAACTACCAGTGTCTTCTGTTGTTCAAACTATAGACCAGCTCTTCATCCATTTAGTGCTGTTGACAAACTGCTTCAAGTTGCCTTTGAAATATCTGTTTGATAGTCTGTTCCCTGTTGAGTGACACAAAGACTTTATTTCTGGTTTTACCTTTTCTTTCCTGCTGTACTACAACCAGAATCATTTTCTTATAAATGCAGATTTGATTTTTGTCATCCATTTAAAATTAAATGACAGCAAAATGAGGTTTACTTTTGCTTTCAGAATAAAGTCCAAATTCCTTAGCTTGGCATCTAAGGCCCTTTATAATTTATTTATGTATTTTCTTCTGTGCTGCTACAGCTGTAATAGTCAAGGTCTGTCTTCCTGTTTGCATAGCTCCAGTGTGTGGCACACTCCTTCGTACACAGAACACTTCTCATAGGAAATTAGGGTTAGTTTACTGGTCTAAAGCACCGACTCTCCCTCCATTCCTCTTCTTTCTCCTTGTAAACTATGTCTCTATTTGAGAGTACTTGCCTGAGTCAGAGAAAAATGCTGTTCCTTACGTGTGGCACGTAATTTTATATTTACTTCTGCAGTTTCCTTTACCTAAGAATGCATTCCCAATACTCTGTCAGTAAAAATCCTAAGTCTTTCAGGTTAAGGGTTAGAACTGAAGGACCTTGCACATGCTAGCCAAGAACTTTATCACTGAGCTTGTTCCCAACCCCTGAAGTGATGTTTTGAGTGAAAGAATGGAGAAGGAAATGAGCAAAAGTAATATAATGCTAGATTATTAAAGAGAACAGAGTAAAATAATGCTTTGAAGTTGCAATCCTGTGGGGCAACCAAATCGGTAGTGCTATAAAATAGAGAAGTCTTTCTGCAGGGGACAGTTATGAGTTCAGTAGGGTTTTAAATTTCATGTGATTGATGACACCAGCTACGTGGAAGAAGTACTATACCAAATGTTGGAGTGGATGTCTAGTAGTTGTTACTTTGAATTTAATATTTTTTGTGTAGGGTGTTGGGAGAATGCAGACACAAACACACATGCACACACACAAAGTGTGTGTTGGGATTAAGTACAGGAGCTTACATATGCTAAGCATGTTCACTACTGCTGAACTGTTTTCCCCCCTCTCCTATATGGAGAGTTAAAGATTTGAGCATTCCAAGACAATGTGATAAGACTGCATATCATGGGAGCCTTAAGAAGAGGCCAAGGGGTGAAAATGAAGGTTATAATCTATGAGCATTTTTCAGTTGAAGAGGCTGAAATCTATAGTGTTGAAGTGGGGTTTATGGACCTTAGTTCTGCTCTGAATGTGAGACTGGTTTGGGCAGGGTGACTGACCTCTGGGCTTCAGTTACCTTTCCTCTGTGATGCACACTACTTTTGCATACAGCACTTTCACCTGCCGTCTGTGTGATTCTTAGATCAGCACCAGCTGGTGAAAGTTTAAAACGAGGGCATTCAGAGCCTTGTTAAAATCATGGGGAGATATAGTCCCACACATCATAGTGAATAAGTGTTGGAGTGATGGTGTTGCATAGCCTTTGTATGTTTGTTACATTCAAGTGACCCATTGCTGTGACTGGCCCCCTGCCTCCCAGGTCTCAAGCTCCAGAAAATAGGACTGTGAAAAGCACAATGGGGCAAGTAAATGAATTGCATGCCTGTGTTTCTAGCCGGCCCATCTAATTACGGTCTACTTTCTCCTGCACTTAGAAAAGTGATGATAGGAGAGTGTGAAATCTATATTCCTAATACTTGTTTTTATGTGTAGTTTGGGAAGATTACATGTTCTTTTTCCCTCTAGGAGGTTTTTAGCATAATTTTTATTTCCTGAGCAAATGACTCTCAGAATAACAGAGAAAGGCAAACAGGTTAAAATGCTTATTAGGTAACCAGTACATGAATGATCAAAAGGTAACTGTTAAACTTTTTGGATCATTCATTGTTTTGATATTGTTGTACTTTTTTTGTTAGTGTGGCCAGGTTAAACAGAATTGCCCCCTGAAAGTTATATCGGTACAACAATTATGTGTACCAGCTAAAAATAACATTCATATGTTCAGTAAAATGGGGTCAACAAAGAATCTAAACATGAGTGCATTCTTCATGTCCCTATGAGTTGTCCACCTAGACTCGTGCACTGTGCCCTGCACCTAGTAATGATGAAATTGCTATACCATTGAGAATATGCTGAGACGTAAATGTACCCGTTGCAGGAGCCAGGTGAATAGAATAACAGACACTTTAAGAAGACTTCATAAACCCAAATTAACTTGTATTTGAAAAGCTTATCTTAAATGTCTTCCATTTTTGACTTCAGTGTACTGAAGAAGCTGGATGTATAATGGTTTTCTTGCTGTCATCTTGTGCCACCACAGCAGGCTTGAGGCAGTTTCAAAATCAAAACAAATTTGAGAACTAATTTTTTTTTCAAGATAGGGTTTCTCTATATAATAGCTCTGGCTGTCCTGGAACTCAGTTTGTAGACCAGGCTGGCCTTGAACTCAGAAATCCACCTGTCTCTGCCTCCTGAGTGCTGGGATTAAAGGCCTGTGCCACCATGACTGGCTGAGAAGTAAAATCATACTGGCAAGTCATTCATTCACTATTTCAGATAGTATTGGGGGAGGTTGCTGACAAGTGTTTTCCTTTTTAAATGTTGAGGACTGATTATATTTTAAGCTTAGGCTTGTTTGGCCTTTGAAAGCAATGCTGGACTCGACTGAGAGATTTGAAGCATACTGTGAAATAATTGCATACTTGTGACGATGAGTATGCAATTGCTCACATTCCAAGCTCAGTCACAAGTGACTTTTCTCCCGTGACTGTGTAGTGCATATGGCTTTCCTCTTCATTAATATGTTATTGACAGAGGGTAGTGTGCAAGTTCAGGGGGCTCTGTAAGTTTAGCAAACTCAATTTGAAAGAGATGGCAACCTGGAAATGAGAGCTGAAAGTAGGGTAGCTAGTGCTTTTGTTATTTTCTACACTGAAATGACCATTTTCTGATCTCAGAATTTAAGCATTAGAACTACCAATGAGATAGATGATTTGAAATTAATATCCTGAAGGGCTGGCAAGATGGCTTAATGGATGAAGGCACTTGACTTGCTGACAAGCCTGAGTTCCATCTTTGGAACTCACATGAAAGAAGGAGAGGTCTCATCCCAGTAATTTGTCCCTTGGTCTCCACAGTGTGCTGTAGCGTGCACATGTACACACTCCCAACACACAAAATAAATAAATAAATAAATGAATGAATAAATAAATAAATACATGTAAGAGACATCTTGAAATATCAATGTTTCATTGTGAATTCCAGCGACTGCTTAGCCCTATTGGATGGTAAATAATAGTTGGTGAATTAGGGTACTGCTGTATTAGGAAACCAAAACAAGACTTGGATTGTCACTTGCAGAGATTTTAGTCATCTTGCTCTGAATCCAGTACAATTTCATGTGTTTCTCATACTGAATAGAGAGTGAAGAGGCACAGGAGCTGTAAACAAAGGAGATTGCCAAGTAACTTAGTTACTTAAAAGGGAGCAGTTTGCCAGAGAAAGGGATACTTAACTGCTTTAAATGTGGGCATGTATATATTTTTTCAGCAGTTATATAGATCTAGAAAATCACATCTTAAAATAGTAGTGCTAATTATTTCCGTGCTCAGTCCATCCCTAGTGTATTAAAACTTTTAATTGCCCTGTTTCCCCCCCCCCCCATAATCCTCTGATGTACTCCCTAACATTGTACCATCCCCCCCACCTGCCTCCTGCTAGTGCGGAGGGGGAGAGAAAAAGTGAGAGTTGTATGGAGAGAGACTTCAGTGCTGGAAAGATTTTGGGTGATAGGAGCTCCAGCATTGAGCTGTGTTGTAGATTCTGTGTGTGGCCAGGGGACAATAGAATATTGTAAACGTTCTATTCCCCATACGTCTTGTAAGAGGTGGTTGTGTTCTTTTAAGTCACATTTGTCTCCTGTGATACTGGGTTAACGTGGTGGTGATGGAGTGACCGAATACTGGAGCTGTTTGATACACTCTGTCAGGTGAATGTTCATGCTTAAGAAGTTTCATATGTATATGGAATTCTTATATACAATTTTAGTTATTTTTGATGAATTAAATTTAAGATTAATTTAAGATTAATTAAATTACATTAGCATTAAAATAGTTGTTACTATATGTATTTTATTCCCGCCTTTGCCATTTTTTCTTTCTGATAGGAGAATTTGGTGTTAACTGTTTTAGCTTTGTTTTGTCCCTGGCAAAAAGAGAGAAATTATTTGGAAAAAAGAAAAAGCTTTTGGTTTTTAAAAGGCAACAAAAGCCGGGCGGTGGTGGCGCACGCCTTTAATCCCAGCACTCGGGAGGCAGAGCCAGGCGGATCTCTGTGAGTTCGAGGCCAGCCTGGGCTACCAAGTGAGTTCCAGGACAGGCGCAAAGCTACACAGAGAAACCCTGTCTCGAAAAACCAAAAAAAAAAAAAAAAAAAAAAAAAAAAAAAAAAAAAAAGGCAACAAAAATATATTGAGAGCCTGGGTTAAAAACACTGACAGTTGCTTTTATTGTTTCTTCTCATAGTTTGTTTTTAATTCTGTGTTTCATTATTGAGGATTTTTTCACATAAATCAGTAATTGTTTTCATATTATAAAAGTACCACATAGAAAAAACATAATTTCTTTTTTCTTTTTTGAGATAGGAGCTAACCTCAAACAGACTTCTGACTCAGTATCCTAAGTGTTGGCATACAGGTATACATCACCACATGTAGCTTTATGTTGCAAACAAATACATATATTTCCATGAAATGTATGGATTGGGGTAAGGTATGTTTTATCTTTGAACTTCAAGTTTATTTAGTTTTTGTGGTATTGGGACTTGAACCCATGACCTTGTACTTGGTAAGCAGTCTACTACTGAGCTACATGCCTAGTCTTTTTGTTTGTTTG